>NW_021703780.1:50289489-50670842 GCF_005190385.1 Monodon monoceros | reverse complement strand
TTGAAGGTCTTAAAACCAAATGTCCTTAAAGATATTCAATAATTCCAGATTCCTGCCAGTTCAGATGAAGCTTCTAGTCTTGTTTCTCAAAATTGATTTTACTTGATACGGTTTGGGGTGTTTAAAGTTTAATGCTCTTTGGGGGAAGTGTTCCTTCCCCCGCCCCCCCCCCTTATTTGAATCGAACAGTGATGAAGTGTCAAAGTGGCTCCCGCTTCTTCGGCTGAAGCCTTCGGTGCTGGGGCGATTGGCTGAGGATCAGGGAGCCTGTATCTGGGTGTGGGGTTCTGTGAGCAGAGCTTCTCCACTGGAGGTTGAAGGGGGTTTGTGCTGCCTACCGGACAACATTTTTAGAAATTGCCTGTGTCTCAAAAAAATTCAGCTCATCCTTCTTACTGTACAATATACTAGCCTGATTTAATATTTTAAATGTGTTTTATTTCTTTACCCAAATTGTTGGGTAAAAACCAAGATATCTGGGACTTCCCTGGTGGCGCAGTGGTTGAGAATCTGCCTACCAATGCAGGGGACACGGGTTCGAGCCCTGGTCCAGGAAGATCCCACATGCCGCGGAGCAACTAAGCCCGTGCACTACAGCTATGGAGCCTGAGGTCTAGAGCCTGCAAGCCACAACTACTGAGCCTGTGTGCCACAACTACTGAAGCCCACAGGCCTAGAGCCCATGCTCCACAATAAGAGAAGCCTCTGCAGTGAGAAGCCCGTGCACCGCAACGAAGAGTAGCCCCCGCTTGCCGCAACTAGAGAAAGCCCATGCGCAGCAACGAAGGCCCAACGCAGACAAAAATAAGTAAATAAATAAATTAATTAAAAAAAAAAAAAGCAAGATGTTCATCTCCCACTGAGACCCTCAGGTAAAAAGTGCCCCAGGTTGAGAAGCAGAGCATCACAGAGTCCTATCTCTGTTCCTAAGTGGCAAGTCTTTGGGGGAATCTCATACGATGGGTTTGAGCTTCCTAAACACTCCCCAGTAAGTAAAGCTGGAGAAGCCCATTGGAGGATTTACTCTTCTTGGTTCCGTCTTCCTGTTTTCTGTTGTTGGGCAATTTTAGTTTCATGTTATATTGAGCGCAGTGCCATTTTTCTTCTAGAATTTTTCACAGATAATTACCTTTTGTGTACTTAAAACTAAGTGTAAAACATCACTCCCTGAAACACACCATCAAATTAAGTAAATAAAACACAATTTAAAAACAGTCTTTATTAAAATGATAGTTCGGGGAGTTTTTATTGCCTTAATAAAGTACAACAATTTTGCACACATTCTCGAGCATAATTTTAAAATTAGGCTGCCTGCCTTGCCCAAAAGAGAAGTATTAGTGCTACCAAGGAGGATGATCTTAGGCCAAGGGGACCTTCAGATTTTTTAAATTTTTTAGGAAAAAATAAGGGTACAGTTTTGATTCAGTTGAACTCATTTATTCCACCTTTTAACTGTGTGTGTGTGTGTGTGTGTGTATATATATATATATATATATATATGTATATAGCTTTGTTCTAGAATAAGTAGTTGAGTTGCTGTTTCTGTCTAGAATATTGGTGGATGGTTTTATATTGTGAGGCCTCTTTGAGAAGTTTTGATTGGAGGCAGGATAAACAAGTCTTGGTCTGAGGACATTTCCTACACTTCATCGTAGGCAAGTACGAATGAACACACTAAGGACAGGAGAATCCAGGCATACAGTTGGGGTCAGCTGTTCACGGTCTGGTCACTGTTTTGCTGACATTGGGAGAGAAGTTTAGAAGGAGGCCAACTTGGGAAGAGTATTCAACAAACCCTGACTGCTTGGGTGCCATGACATTCTGGCTCTGGGGACATGGTGATTCCATGGAGAGTGGCTACATGGAGCTTACACGTTTTCGGGGAAGACAGTCAACAGGTAGGTACTGTCAGGTAGCCATAAGTTCTAGAAGAAATAACAAGGTCAGAGACTAGAAAACAATTGAAGATTTTAAGGTATTCCTACTCAAAAATATATCCCATGTATGCTGTATTCTTTAAAAATGTCAATATCTTGAAAGATCAAGAAGGCTGTGGAAATATTCCAGATTAAATGAGCCTAGAGACATGACAGCTCAATATAATACCTGACCTTAAACTGGGTTTGAGTCTGTATTGACAAAATTAGATAATGGATTGTGGGTTAGATAAAGGTAGCTGATAAATGTTTTGCGGTTATGTAAGGAAATATCCTTGTTTTTAGGAAAGACACCCTGAAGTAGTTAATATTTAAGGGCAAAAGGCCATGATGCATGTAACCCTCACTCAAATGGTTTAGGAAAAATTTTTAATATGTCTTATAATTACACTTGTGTGTGTGTGCACGTGTGTGCATGTGCATGCACCCGTGTACTGGGGAGAGAAAAGAGAGGGAACAAATGATAAACAGGATAAAATGGTAATTGGTGAAACTGACTAAAGGGTACACAGGAGTTTTTCTTTTGGTGTGTGCAACTTTAAGTTTGAAATTATTTCCCTGTAAAAAATTTTAAAAAATCAGTTATAGTCTAACACTTTTGAAAACAAGATCCTATTCTTAAAAAAAACATATATTCCTTGGGAGAAAGTTTTTATAAATCATTTATATATTAGTATGACTTTTTCATTCTTTTTTTTTTTGGCTGTGCTGTACGGCATGTGGGATCTTATTTCCCCAACCAGGGATCGAACCTGCGCCCCCTGCAGTAGAAGCGCAGAGTCTTAAACATTAGACCGCCAGGGAAGTCCCATTTTTCATTCCTTTTTTCTTTTATTTTTAATATTAGTATGACTTTTAAAGAAAGTAATTTTTCACTTGCCATTATCTAGCTGAGACTAGCCACCAAGGAGCTTGTGGTTTTCTGAGAATTAAAGATAATTTGGGGAAAGGAGGCATGATAGGGTCATTGCAGTCAGGCTAATATGGAGAACTGGTTAGAATACTGGGCTTTGAAGAGCGGGGAGGATGATGAGTTATGGGTGATGGAGACTTAGAAAAGAGGGGGGGGCAAGCCAGTGACTGAAGGTGGGCAACCTCTCTAGCCCCTTCTATGTGTAACTTTGGCATTTATCTTGAAAAAAAAAATTTTTTTTTATTGAGATATAATTTACATACCATGAAAGAAGGTTGTGGATGACCAATAATAGTGATATTTTATTTTATTTTTTTTAACTTTTTATTTTATATTGGAGTATAGTTGATTAGCAACGTAGTGTTAGTTTCAGGTGTATAGCAAACTGATTCAGTTATGCATATACATGCATTTATTCTTTTTCAGATTCTTTTCCCATTTAGGTTATTACAGATTATTGAGCAGAGTTCCCTGTGCTATACAGTAGGTCCTTGTTGGTTATCCATTTTATTTTTATTATTATTATTTTTTACATAAATTTATTTTATTTATTTATTTTTGGCTGTGTTGGGTCTTCGTTGCTGCACACGGGCTTTCTCTGGTTGCAGCGAGCGGGGGCTACTCTTCATTGCAGTGCACGGGCTTCTCATTGCGGCGGCTTCTCTTGTTGTGGAGCACAGGCTCTAGGCACGCGGGCTTCAGTAGTTGTGGCACACGGGCTCAGTAGTTGTGGCTCGCGGGCTCTAGAGTGCAGGCTCAGTAGTTGTGGCACACGGGCTTAGTTGCTCCGCGGCATGTGGGATCTTCCCAGACCAGGGCTCGAACCCGTGTCCCCTGCATTGGCAGGTGGATTCTTAACCACTGCGCCACCAGGGAAGCCCTATGGCATCTTCTTTTTATCCCCCTTCAGCCCTGCTACTTGGCAGGCCTGCATACCTCTCTGGATTCCAAAGCTCTTTCCTTTGTGCACTAGACAGCAGGCATTTATTAACCACCTACTGTGTGCATTAGACTCTCCCTGGTGCTCTCTCCTTTACAGCTTATAGCATAGAAGCTCGAAATTCCTAGATCCTCATCATGTATTGAGGTAAAAAGCAAGAATGACAACAGGAAGCTGTTTTTGTCCCATGGAAATAGTTTGTTCAGATGCCACGAGAACATGTTCTTCCCTCATAATAACAGTGATAAGTGGTGCCCTGTAGTTGCTAAGTTCCTTCCGTGCAAATCATGTGGTACCAGGGTTTCTCAGCCTCAGCATTGTCGCCATCTTTGGCTGCATCATTCTTCCCTGTGAGGGGTGTCCTGAGCGTCGTAGGACACTCAGCAGCATCCCAGGCTTCCACCCACTAGATGCTAGAAGCACCCTCACCACCAGTTGTAACTCCCAAAAAACTCTCCGGACTCTGCAAATGCTTCTTGGTGGGAGAGGGGGGTTTCGGGGGGCATCACCCCTAGTTGAGAACTATTGCCTCGTATAAGTCTCACAACAGTCCTATGAGGTAGGTGTCATCTCCACTTCACAGATGAGGAAACTGAGGCTCAGGAAGGTCCAGTGGCGCCAGGGCTAGGACATGACAGAGGGGAGACCAGAAGCCATCCCCACACCTTTGCTTCTTCATCTGTGCCTCTTTTGGACCTGGGGCTGCTGGGAAACTGCTTCAGTGGACAGGGAGCGGCCAGGCCAGTGGGGCTGCTGTGCACTTGAGCCTTTGCTTTTGGGAGAGGCCTTGCTCTCTTGCCAGGTGTGAGACGGCTCATCCGTCATGTCTTGAGGTTCCTGGGCCGCTCCCCCCACCCCCTACCCCGTGAGGGATGCAGCGAGGAACTGAGAGAGATTTTAGCAGTGGAGCAAGGATGCACTCGCTGTCCTTCTCCACCGAGCCGGTCCCCAAGCCCAGCCGTAAAATGAAGGGGACCCCACACTTTGCAGCCTTGGACCCCCTTAGCCAGGATTCTGCACGAATCTGAGAAGAGGCGGTGGCACCTGGCACGTGTTTCTGAAGTTTAATTTCCCCCACGCACTGCGCTGCACTGATGGACAGAGAAAAGACAGAATGTTTGCTGGAGGCTGAAGCTTGACGGCCTGTGTGTGAGCCATGCTGGGCACTGGCTGGGGGCTCTGGGCCTCCTGATGGGCTGCAGCCACTTGGCCGCCGTGAGGACCCCCAGTGGCACATCCTCCTGCCTCATCCCACTGTGGGCCGAGGCAGAGGGAGGCCCTCACCTGCCCCCTCACCCCTGGTCATCAAAGGTAAATGGGGTCCCAAGAGCTGAGGAGGGGGGTGAGGGACGCATTTACTCATCACCTCCCCTTCATGTCTCCCTTGGGACAGTGTGGTCTAGGCTCCCAGGGCACAGGGGTTTCTGCACATTTTGAAGCCATAAATATTCCTTCCCCCAGTGGATTCACAGTCTAGAACAGCCAAACTTGAGGAGGTCTCTCTTTATTTTTATTTATTTATTTTTATCTTTTTTGGTTGGGGCATGCGGGCTCTCATGCGGACTTGCCACAGCTTCAGCTACCGACCTCAGATGGCTGCTTGGATTTGCTGGCCTTTGAAGCCCATGTGAGTCATCATGTTGTTAGTTTCCCCTCATCTCATGTATCGGGATGATGCGCTGACACAGCCCGTGAGCGGGGGCAGCTCAGCTCTGAGAGTCAGGAGACGGGGTGGTGGGGTAGGGTGGGTGTTTTGGTGGTGCTGCTGTGGGCCTTGACCTTGAGCTGTTTGCTTTCTTTTGTACCTCGGTTTCTTATTCTGTAACATAGGTGGAGCCCTTCCCCTCTTGTGTTTTGCAGAGATTTTGCATGATAAGTAAATGACTACTTTGAGAGAGGCTTAATGAAAGTAGCTATTCATATCATAATTATGAAGATGGTGAGTAGTATAATTGCCAGCTTTCTGTGCTCACGGTGCCATGAGGGTGACCTGGGGGGAGGTCCCCTGTGGACCTCCGTGTGTTTCTGTGGGAAAAGAAGGAAGCACATTTCTCTCTCGCTCACACTTATTTTAATTTGGGAATGGACAGAAAGTAGATTTGCCTTTTGATGTGTTCGAAGTTCTCTGCCGCCCCCTTGCTCTCTGCCCTTCTGTTCCGTTCTGATCCTGCAAAGTCAACATTTTAGGCACCCTTTTCAACAAGGAAGGGAAATGAGGCCCTCTTTTATAAATTGTTTTGAGTTTTACAAAGTTGCTTTTGTATTGTTTTGTTTGTATTTGTCACATGATAGTCTTGGAAATCTTTCCATGCCACTGGGTGAATCAGTCTTTAAAAAAACCCAGCTGCATGGCACGTAATGAATGCATCTGTCATAATTCTGTTAATAATCTCCTGGTGAGCATTTTTTGAGTACATAATAGACCCTTGGATGTAGAGAAAGGCCTGGTGTATCTGTGGTATGAAGTGGTCAGGCCAGTGAGACCTAGAATAAGGTAGTCTCCTAGTCTTGGCTCTGTGCGCTTGGAGTTAATTGTTCAGCTTCTCTGGGCCTCGATTTCCCTTTTAAAAAGACAGATTTGGACTAGAAGGTATTCTCAGATCCTATCCAGCTTTCAGTGTTACAAATTCATCCTCAGATCTCATGTACTAGTTGTCTTCTTCTGTGTAACCAATAACAAACATCCTGAAACTTCATGTCTTAAAGTCACCACCACTTTATTCAGCTTAAAGGTAGGCTGGGCCTTTCTTCTTGTCTGAACTGGGCAGCTCAGTGGCTCTCCTTGGGCTTGTTTATGTGTCTGCAGTCACCTGGCAGGCGGGTTGGGCCTGGTATTCCTGGATTGCCTTACTCACATGGCTGGTGGTTGGCTGACTGTTGGCTGGGCAGTTGAGGTGAGGGTCAAAGAATATATCTCACCCTCTAGCAGGCCACTCTGGGTCGCACGTGGCTGGGCAGGGTCCCCAAAGTAGCAAGAACAGAAAATGAAAGGCCTCTTGAAGCCTGGGCATGGAACAGACGCAATGTGATTTCCATTGCGTTCATAGGTCAGAGCACATCACAAGGCCAAGCAGATTCGGGGGGCAGGGAGACAGACCCCTCCCCCTCCTGATGGGGGAAGTGCCAAGGATCGTGGCCATTTTAACAGTTTAATGTGTCCTGCGAACTGAGCCTTTGAATAGCAGTGAAAGACTGTAGAAAGGGAGGAAGAAACAGAGAGACGCTGAACATGGAGATTTCAAGAACTTCTTCTGGTCAGCGGTAAATACCCTTGATGTAAAACAAACAAACAAACAAACAAACAAAAAAAGCAAACAAAAACACTTCTTTGGACTGCTACGGTATATATGCTAGATATGTCTCCCAGCACCAGGGTTAAGAAGATAAATTCCACGTGGCTGCTGTTTTGAGACAGTTTAGTGTGGGATTTGATGGCTACTCCAATAAACTATAATCCAGAACAAACATTTCTGGTTGAAATACAAACCCAGTGCTGTGCAATCCCCAAGAAGGGACCCACCTAGTCTATCTGGGGGGTCAGAGGAGGTTTTGGGCATCTGATTCTAGCAGGATGAGTTGGCATTTCGTGAGCAGAGAAGGGCCAGAGTGGGCATGGGAGGAGGGTGGCAGATAAAGGAAACAGCGTGAGTGGAGGTTCTGTGCCCTGGAAAGACCAAAGGACTCAGAATCAGGAGGCTATGGGGTCAGTAAGGTCTGAGCTTAGGGGGCAGATATGGTGGATGTCACAGATGTGATGCCAAAAATGCTTATCTCATCACTGAGGAAATGGAGCCAGACAGGCTTGGGAGCTCTTTTAACTTTTTCTGAGATGGTGAAAGTGAACCGGAAGTTCAACATTTCCACTGAATTTGTCCTTGTATGTTCTGGAAGACAAGAAGGTAGTGTATTTGTTTTCCCCTTCCTTTATTTCTGAGGCATTTGTTGAGTCTAGTACATGCCTGTCATATACCAGGTCAATTAAATGAGGGAATAATACTTATCTCTTATTTAGCCCTGGCTGCTTCCTCGATGACTTTGAGGTAGGTGAGAATAGCCGTGAAAGCCCAATGAAGAGAATTCTGCCATCCTGTTCTGTACTCAAAGTGTGTTCTTTCTTTCAAGCAGCCTAGAAACATGATTCTGGGGAGACTGCCTGTGACAGTAGCTGTTGGATGCCAACCCAATAGCCATTCCTTGTTTGTTCTTGCCACTGGACCCCTGATTTGCTCCACAGCCAGTGGTCTTGGGCCCAGGGATGAATTGTGCTTGGTCTGAGCCACTCATGGCCAAGTACTCGCCCACCAGCCCCTCCTGTTGCTAGGGATGGTCATGAGACCCATTCTGACCAGTGGGCCTTGGAGAGGGGGCTGCTGGGGGCAAAAGGGGAATGTTTTGATTCTGGTAAAAGGAGAAAGCTACAGAAGGAGGAAGCCCTTGGTCTCATTTCCCTGGATACCCATGTGTGTTGACATGGCACCTGGAGTAGTGGCAGCCAGTTTGTCACCATGAGGGCTTGTGCTTTGGGCCAAAGCCACTACACAGAGAGTGGCTGAGCAGAGGTGTGGACTCTGGATCCACCCAACTCTGAACTTATTGCTAAATAGTAAAAAGGGTTATAAAGTTCAGGCCACTATCAGTCAGTTTGTTACCTGAAACCTTTCCTAAATGATAGACTGTCTATATCATGATCAGGGATATGATGAAAAAAAGAAGAGAACCAGGGTGCACCTTTTATCCAGCCCCATTTAAATGTGGGAGGAAATATTGCAGACCATTTTGCCATGCTTTTAGATGGACTGGCATCCTTGGCTTTTGGCTAGAAATGCTCCCCAGCTTTTCCTGTGTTAATCCTGAAACCTGGGCAGAGAGGTGACAGCACGGAGTGGGCATGTAGTGGGGGCAGGCGTTGCTCCCACTGATTCTGGGACAAAAGCACCATTAAGAGGATGGTCTTTGGCATGGGAACTAGTTGTTCTTTAAAATGTAGGCTTCTTTTTGTTTTAAACACAGTAGGAGATTTGAGAATGGTGGAGCGTGAGTTTTAAAAAAGAACTGAGGAAAAAAGTCTATGGGTGGAATTGGAACCAGCCTAACGGAACTTGTGATCTTCATGTTTGGAATGAGAGTTGTACCATGCTTTTAACCATGACCTTGTACCTGCCCTATGTCCATATTTGAACAAGGGGTTGGGGGTATGTGAAATTCCTGCAGGAAGAGCAAAGAGCAACAGCAGGAGACAAAATGAAGTGTGACCCTGAGAAAGGGCAGGCGGTTCAGCAAGAGGTAGGATGGAGGGTTAAAGACCTGGAGAAAAAAATAACAGAGAATTATGCCAGAGTCTCTAGAAGGACACCATGCTCAGGGCCTAACGAGCAAACACCAAACCTTTAGGGCAGGTGCCCTGGCATGTAAACCCTGGTTCTGAATAATCTTGTAGTGCGCAAACTTGCCTGTTTGGCTGTGTGTAAGGAAGGCGCTTATGGGATGCCTTGCTCTGCGTTCCGTCGGGCAGGTTCAGTCTGTTGGGGGGGTTGGGGGTGTGTGTGGAAGCAGCGTGGGCGGGGGCAAGGAGGGTGGGCGTGGCTGTCCATTTCCCTCCGCCTGAGGTGGGCGTGGGCCCCGGCCAGCCCCACCCACCAAGTCCGGCCCCTTCTCGGTGCTGCTTCCACCCCTCTCCCCAGGATCCCTTCAGCCCTAGAGGTAACCTAGAGATTACACGGACCTCCAGGAGGCCTCACCCTTCCCTGGTGGTTCTTTCTGTTCTTCCATCCTGTGTTTAACCAGTTTTCCACATAAAATTTCCCCTGAGAGATTTCCACTCTCCTGACTGGACACAGTTTTGTTATCTCAGAATGTGCACAGTTCCGTGTGGGAGAAGCCCAATTCTGATCACCCCTTTGGAGGACTTCTTTGGTGGCCAGCACGGACGTGGACTGGGGTGGTGGCCGGGAGTGGGACAGCAATGGTCAGCTCTGAACAGGGAAAACTAGACAGGAATGGTTACCAGAGTGTGAGAAATAGAGTGGGGAGGATTTAGGATGACTTGTGAGTGGGGTTTGGGCCGGGAGAAGCCAGCCTGTGGGCAGATGATGTAATAAGACAGCGGGGGGGCTGAGCGGGGGAGTACTTCCCTGGTAGTCCAGTGGTTAAGACTTCCCCTTCCAATGTAGAGGATGAGGGTTCGATCCCTTGTTGGGAAGCAAAGATCCCACATGCCTCCTGGCCAGAAAACCAAAACATAAACAGAAGCAATATTGTAACAAATTCAATAAAAAGACTTTTAAAATGGTCCACATCAAAAAAATCTTAAAAATAGGGGTGGGGGTGGAAATGGGGCAGGGAGGGGGTCCTTCGAGTGAAGGCATTTTAAAAAAATTAATCTTTATTGGAGTACAGTTGATTTACAATGTTGTGTTAGTTTCTGCTGCACAGCAAAGCGAATCAGTTATACATACACACACATCCACTCTTTCTTAGATTCTTTTCCCATATAGGTCATTACAGAGTATTGAGTAGAGTTCCCTGTGCTATACAGTGGGTCCTTGTTGGTTCTCTATTTTATATACAGTAGTGTGTATATGTCAGTCCCAATCTCCCAGTTTATCCCTACCCCGCCTCCTTTCCCCCCGTGGTAACCATAAGTTTGTTTTCTACATCTGTGACTCTGTTCCTGTTTTGTAAATAAGTTCAAGGGAAGGCATTTTATAGATGACTGGAAATCTGTAGTTTGAGGGCTGACAGTGAGCATTTGTAATTCCTCTGAGAAAAGGCAGCAATTGAAGACACAGTGAGAAAAAGCCCTTTGTAGACAAAGGTACGTGCATAGAACTGCGGATTGGCCCTCAGGGTTCACCCACAGCTGGGTGGTGGAAGATAACTAGAAGACTTTGGTGAGAAAGACGATATGTGCCCTGCCGCAGATGCAGGAGGGGCCTGGGGAGGGTTCATCATCCCCGAGGCTTTGAAGGGTGGGAGTGCTCAGTGGCATCAGAGCTGCAGGAAGAAGGGTGCTTGGGAAAAAGCATCAAGATTTGCCCCGAGGAAGGTGAGAGAGCAGGATGTTTATATTTAGCCACGAGCATTAGAGGAATTGTTTCAAGTAGGATTTTAAAAACAGCCATTTCGTCACTGTATCATTGTTCAGTGGCCTCAGATTTGCCTTCTGCAAAGGGGCACATCTCATCTTCCCAAGGCCTTGACCTCAGGTGTGCAGGATCCTTCTCGAAGTCAATAAGTGATGCTCGGATGAGCCATGCAAACTGTAAATGGGGCAACAATGGGACTGAGAGAGCCTGCCTGCGGCACTGACAGAGGTTTGCCCACACCTCCCTCTTTCTGGGGCACCTGGACCAGTAGAGAATTTCACATCTGGACTTGAGGGAGTGATTGTGTGGGCCTGGCAGCATCTCTGGGTGAAGTGAGAACTGCTTCCTACTGAGTTCTGCTCTGTGTGTAATACAGTCTACCTTAGAAGGCAATTCCAGAATGATATAATTTATTTGTTAGTTTAACTTTTTCAATTATAGAAGTAATGTAACGGGATGTGACAAACTTTGGAAAATAGAAGAAAGAACAACGTGGTCTCACCACTGTAGAACTTCTGCTGTTAACAATTTGTGATAGTTTGTGCAAATAGTTTTTTACTCCTGTGTTGGTTGACTGACTTCCTATTTTACTAAGAAAACTTGAGCTGTTGTTTAGAAATGCCTCCCAGTTTTTAGCCAGTGGCCCTGGGTGTATAGTTCTGCCTGCATTAAGGGGAAATAAGACCAGCCTTATAATAAAATAAAGTTCCATATACATGGAAAAAAGAGAAGAATCGCTTTCAGGATGTGTAGGAGGACGTGGGGAGAGGCTGACAGACGCAGATTATGTTAGAATTGTCTGTGGAGGGTTCTCTGATTCTTAAGGCATTAATCCTGTTTTTTTCCTTCATTTTTTTAAAAACTGAGGTGAAATTCAAATATCATAAAATAACCACTTTATTTTATTTTTTTAATTTTATGTTTTTGGCCATGCCTCGAGGCATGTGGGATCTTAGTTCCCCGACCAGGGATCAAACCCGCGGCCCCTGCATTGGAAGTGCGGAGTCTTAACCACTTGACCGCCAGGGAAGTCCCTAAAGTAACCATTTCAAAATGGACAATTTGGTGACATTTAGTACTTCCACAATGCTGTGCATCCACCACTTCCATCTTCCATCTTGTTCCAGAACATTTTCATCACCCCAAAATAAACTCCTGAAGCACTTACTTCCCCGAGCCCCTGGAAACCACCAATCTGCTTTCTGTTCTACGGTTTTACCTGTTTTGGGTAGTTCTTACAAATGGAATCATACAATAGGTGACTTTTGGCGTCTGACTTCTTTCATCCAGCATCATGTTTTTGAGGTTCAACCACATTGTAGCACATCTGATCATTTCTCTTTATGGCTGAATAATATTCCATTGTATGTTATGCTGTAATTTGTCCATTCATCGGTGGATGGAGATTTGAGTTGTTTCTACCTTTTGGCTCTTGTGAATAGTGCTGCTGTGAATGTTTGTGGATGTGGATGTGTATTTGTTTGAGTACCTGTTTGCAGTTCTTCTGGGTGAGGCACTGATCTTAACTCCTCACTCCCTACGTTGTAAAACACCTAGATTGAGGCAGACCACGTAGACCCTGGCAGCTCTCTGATGGAACCCACACATTTTGCTGCCTGCATAGCACTTCTCTGCTTTATATTGATTTTGGTTGCAATCCCAAAGATAATACATGGGGCCTCTTTTGCCCAATAGAGGGTGATTGCTGCTTTGTTACAGGAATCCTAGTTCAGCATCTTATGTGTATGGTGTGAAATAGAAGACGGAATCTCATTGCTCTTGTCACAACTGCTCATGGGGTAAAACAGTCTCTTACTGCTCTGCCTGTCAGCGGATTTAGTTCCATAGCCCCAGACTCTAGAGTCCCTGTCATTGCCTCAGAGAGGGGCTGCCTTCTTTGTTTGGCTCAGATCTGAGGGTCCAGGGCTGTCGGCGACTGTGGACCATTAGATGTGTGACTCCCCATGTCCTGGAGATACCCCGCCATGAACTTTTTAATCAGTTATGTTCTATTCGCAGTGTCTAGATCGGGCCCTTGTCTGGAAATTTCTCTCTCTATTCCTCGATAGGACTCGTGAAAGATTTGAGGAGGAAGTGAAATTTGACATCATGCTTATGGAACTTCAGCCTAGAAGAGTAAATCTGGATGGAAAAGAAAAGAGGAGGGACCAGCAAATAGCTCTGATGACAGATTAAAGCAAGTGTACCATTTTGGCTACTGTCTGGCACCCTGTGTAACAATGCGTAGTACCTATTGTTTTAGGTGGATTCTCCCAGAGGGCAGAGCCTGAGAGATGAAGGCTTGGGTGCAGGATTTTGGAGTTAGGGAGACCAGCAAGAGGGAAATATGGAAATTGACAAAGGCAACCAAAAGGGCAGGTTTTTGTGCTGGTTACCGCTGTGGGCGATTAAAGCAGAATCACTGTCGCCCTTGTAGGAATGTGCTTCAGAATTCTCTACCCCAGGTCCGGAAGATGGGATTATTTATCCACTGGCTGCCAACCCACTGATCAAGGGTTGCCCCTTGGGCATGTTAATTCTCTCTTGTACTTCCAAGTTTGCTCTTGAACCTGTCAAGACAGGTACCTGTACCTCTTGAAAGTTCGTTCCCATTGACTTTTTGAATTGGCTCCCATAGAACAGCCCCAGGTCAGAAAGTAGGAGGTTTTAAATAGTGCAGCCAAGGCTGGTACTAACATCTGTGCACAGCTGGCCGCCTCAGAAACTGCTGGAATCGAAAGGTGGGCTGGGAGGATGTAAGGCAGGACACACCTGTATCTGACACATGTCACTTCCACATCCCCTATCTCTCTTTTGGTTTGTCTTTCAAAGCTTCAGGAATATCCAGAATTGATGGTATCTGATCATAGGGGATTTTCTCAGCCAGGTTCCAAGTGAAGGTCATGTATTTTTCCCAGTGCCCTTAACCTCTTTTTTCTCCTCTATTATTCATTTTGGTGGAATTAAGCCAGTTGATCTGTTAAAGTCACTAAGTCTGTTAAAACTGTAGGAATCCAATTAGATTTTAATACAAGACAAAACCCTCTTTTAAAAAATGAGTGATTTGGACTCTTCAACAGGTAGTGGAGTCTCTGGAGACAGTAAGGAATGAGGAAAAATCTCTCGAGTATTATCATGCAGGGAGCGATCAGGGTTTAACTTTCCCCTTCATGTGCCCTCGAGTCTGTTGTAACAGTGACATATTAGCTCAGAAGCACTTTGAGTCCTAGAAGGACCTATTGTGTGTCTGTAACACCCAACAGCTTTGCATCCACATTTCCTGTGAGGATCAGGCCATCTTCCTCCCTGTCCCCTGAGTATTAACATACAGCTGACCTGCCCAGGTATAGAAACCTGGAGCCAATACCACCTCCCCTGTGATGAGCCCAGAAGCTCTTGGCCGAGCCAGTATTTGCACTGGTGAATTCATGGAAACTGCTATCTTGCAGCTCACTCATTGGAGAACAGGGTTTCACTCCAGGGCTGACACTCCAGGAGAAGTTCTCTTAGCTGATGATTTGGAGACACTGTCCCTTGATAAAAATCAGTTGGCTAACTATGGAGAACAGTATGGAAGTTTCTTAAAAACTAAGAATAAAGTTACCATATGATCCTGCAATCCCACTCCTGGGCATACATCTGGAGAAAACTATAATTTGAGAAGACATCTGCACCCCAGTGTTCATTGCAGCACTGTTGACAATAGCCAAAACATGGAAGCAACCTAAATGTCCATCGATAGATGAATGGATAAAGAAGATGTGGTACATATATACGATGGAATGCTACTCAGCCATAAAAAAGAATGAAATAATGCCATTTGCAGCAACAGGGGTGGACCTAGAGATGATCACACTGAGTGAAGTAAGTCAGACAGAGAAAGACAAATATCATATGATGTTACTTATCAGTGGAATCTAAAAAATGACACAAATGAACTTATTTATGAAATAAAAATAGACTCACAGACAGCGAAAACCAACTTATGGTTACCAAAGGAGAAAGGGTTGGTGGGATAAAATAGGAGTTTGGGATTATTATATACACACTACTAAATATAAAATAGATAACCACCAAGGACCTGCGGTATAGCACAGGGAACTATACTCAGTACCTTGTAATAATCTATAAGGGAAAAGAATCAGAAAAAGAATACATATATTTATATATAACTGAATCACTTTGCTATACACTTGAAACTAACACAATGTAAATTAACTATCCTTCAGTTAAAATAAACATTTAATTTACAGTATCAAAAAAAACACCACAAACCAGTTGGCTAAAGCTAGGAACCATAATCTTAAGCATGTCTGTCATTTTAACTTAAAATCCTCACTCACCAGTCTCTGCGGGAGGGAATGAGCTTCAGGTTTTACTACTCCACCATCTTGATTGTTCTCCCTCACTCACCAGTCTTTAGATGTAGGTGCAAGGCCCTTTCACCAAGCATGGGTTTACTGGTGGAAAGTCTGCATCTTCTCCCCTGTAGAAAGCATATCTGTAATGTATCAGCTATAATCTTCTGTTTTGGTTTCTTTAAAGAACAGGACAAACTGGTTACAGAATCCTTCTAGATTTTTCGAAATGGTTTCTAATCTTTTACAGTTATCATGACCACACCTAATTGAACAGCAGTTTTTAGCAACTCAACTTTTATTGACATTTTCCAAGTCATCCAGCTTAGTTTCATAGAGACTTTATGATTTCATAAAGAATTCATCACACTGATCTTGGAGAGGCAGCAGTGTGCGGTGGCTTGAAGTGAGATCTTAGTTCCCGTCCCAGCAATTGAATCTGGGTAGCCTGGATGAAAACCAGAAATCCTAGCCACTAGACCAGCAAGGGCTGGAGGCTAGAAGCAAATCTCCCCTGGCTCTTGCCTCCATTGAAAAATGCATTTCTCAAGGAGGCAGAAACTGTAAAAACAGGTGCAAAGTTTATTATTAGAAACAGAGCACAACAAGTGGGGGAGCACACAGAGAAACAGTTTCAGTTAAGACAGAAGCAAGGCAGAGATACACACTGGGAGAGAAAGGGTGTGGGCGCCCCCGCCCCAATCAGGAGGAGTGCAGTGAAGAGGCAGTTAAATCATTTATATAGGGCAGTTCTTCCGGGTCTTTGTTTACCTTTGGCCAATTACCTGGTTTCTTTTTCCACACGTGACCTGCCCTAGGACCCTCCCCGACATGTGTGTGCAACTTTTTTCCGAGATGGATTCCAGCCCAGAGGCCTATGGGGGGCCTTGGCATCACCTATTATGGGGGGGCGCCCCCTCCTTTTTGACCCCCAAGGAGGCTTTCTGCACATGTGCAGTGTCTCCCTTGACCCTAAGGATGGGAAGTATGTGACCTCTTGATTTTTTTTTTTTTTTTTTTTTTGCGGTACGCGGGCCTCTCGCTGCTGTGACCTCTCCCGTTGCGGAGCACAGGATCCGGACGCGCAGGCTCATTGGCCATGGCTCACAGGCCCAGCCGCTCCGCAGCATGTGGGATCTTCCCGGACCGGGGCACGAACCCGTGTCCCCTGCATCAGCAGGCGGACTCTCAACCACTGCGCCACCAGGGAAGCCCTGACGTCTTGATCTTTTACTCAGACAGGGTTTAGCCCCTCTCTGTCCCTGCCATGACTGTTATCTTAAAGTGTCCACAGGAGACAAAATCCAGCTATTTACCCTGCTTCTGTTGTCATTTCTATTTCGTAGTGCAAACAGGAGGCTGATTGTAAATGCCTAACCTGGAGCCCACCTATCTCCTGCCTCAATACATTGGAATTATTTTTCGTAGTTATATTTTGTCAGTGTACTACGTAAGTTAGGCCGTTAAAGTAACGCGTACACCAACATCCACAGAGTAGGGACTAAATCCACGTGGCTCCTTGTGGACCCCCAGCTCCGCTGGTGGGTGGAAGTGTGCAGGCATCACTGCGGGGGTGGGTGGTGGACTGTGTGCCATGAGCAGGCTGTACCCGCTGTGCTGGACGGTGGATGGAAGGAATGGAAAGTGGTGGGAAATCCGATTACTTGGTTAAATTGAGGACATTGAGAACATCCACTAGAGCTTTTCTAACTCTGCTACCTGATACCCTAAGGCTGGACATTGCAAAAATCCTCACGTATAATATGACATTTACAGCTGGCCTCCTGTTTACATTTCTTGGGGCGAGAAAAAGATGGGCTTCGGGCTGGTCACTTACAACCTTTTCTGGGCTGTTTCTAATGACTCCATCCGCAGACTTTCTGCATGGAAATTACTGGCACCCACTGGGAGTCCTACGGGCTTTTTTGCTCTGCCGGATACTCATTTGCTGGGCCAGCTTCTGCAAATTTCAGTGATTGGAATGACAGGGCCTAGTCCTTAAACCACTTATACTTCTAATGACTCCCGTCTTAAATTCTTGGCTAAAAATTGAGAGATCTGAGAGTGAGTCAGGTTCTTTCCTTTGCGGTCCAGAAATCAGTTGTAGGGGAAAAAAAAAATCTTGTTGGCTCTGTATACTTGTCAAGTCTTGTGTCTGGATTGTTGGAAATCCTAGACACAGATAAATTCCTTAGTGTTTTAAAAATAAGCTTAGCTTAGTTTTAGCATAAGCTTGTGAACCTGTGGTTTGTTTCGCTTCAGCAAGAAGTGCCTTAGGGAGAATTAGGGAGGGGTTACGTAGGTGCAGAATACCTACCTGTGTGTGTTACATGCAGATAACAAGTCCAGCAGGAAAGAGGAGGGCAGATATCAATAGCTTCGAAGGTTCTGGTCAGATATAAAATTTTAGGAAAATTGCAGCTTCCTGTTGCTACCACCCCACCTCCCACCATGTGGGTTGGTAAGGTGCTATTTACCCAGATTCCCTGAGTTATTAGCAAGTCCTGCATTTCTGTCTTAACTTCATCAGTAATATGAAACTTGAAATAAGTCATTTCAAGTGGGGTTTATTCCATGGATCCTGTAGGATTCTGCATGCAGCTGAGGCATGTTGACAATGGTGTGATTTAATTTTTTTTCCGTGGAAAGCATTTTGAAACACAAGTAAGAGTTGCCCTTTTGCGCTTCCTGCTTTTGTGCCTGAGCATTTGGGGAGGAGATAATGATCTCTAAGTAGATAGGAGTGCATCTGTCAGAGATGAGTTATGGATTTGCTTCTTAAAATGTTCTGTCTTAGAATTGCACTGGACTTTCCATCCCTGTGGCTGGGTTGACCCACTGGTAAGTGATGGAAGTTTAAACGTAAAATAAGAGCCCCCTTTGTGCCATGTTATGGAGTGATCATTTATAGAATCCCTTGGCGTGCAGTCTCCTTTTGTTCTGTGATTCATTTCTGGCATAAAGTGTCTTCTAGTTCGATGATATTGAGATGTGAGAGGAAATAGGGAAGGGAATAAATCATGAAGTGCCCATCTGCAGGGCAGTACAATTTAACCATGAAAATGATCCAGTAGAGATGATCTGTGCTATGTAGACATATCTAAATTGTATGCAAATAACAAGTTAATGCCTGAATATGGCCCTGAGGAGGAAAGCTTGCTGGAACCCATTGTTCTCATTTGCTCATCTTTTTGAGCATCTAAATCAGCCCCAGGTTATACCAGGTACTCTGGCTTGCCTGGCCATTGTCTGTAATGTCTAATTCAGGAGCTCATCTTTCCAGTCGTTACCTCTCTGACCTCATCTCTTTACTGCTCTGTACCTTGCTCACTTCACCCCGGCCATGCTGTCCTCCTTGTTCAAACGCGCCAGGTGGACTCCTATCCCAGGACCTTTGCACCTGTTGAGTTTCTACCTAGAATGCTGTTCCCCAGTTGTCAGAGCATGGCTCACTCCTTTGCTTCACTCAGGTCTTTAAATCAAATGTCACCTTCTCATGAGGGCTTCCCTGGCCACCTATCTAAAATTGGTAAGCCTTCCCACTTTTGTCTATCCCTGCTTTGTATTACTTTTGTCTATTATTCCTGCTTTAGATTATTATATATTATCTAAAACACTTTATATTTTAAGTCTATCTGTCTCTTTGCCTTCCCAGAATGCCACTTCCATAAGGACAGGTATACTTGTCTGTTTAGTTCACTGTTGTATCTCTATTGCCTAGAGCAGTGCCGGGCACATAGTAGGTGCTCAGTAAATACCTGTTGGATCTCTCAGGTATGTGTGTTGGTTGAAACTGTACCAGGTTGCTTTTTGAACATTTCGGGCTTGGATATAATTAAGTGGGGGTGGTGTGTCTTTTCCAGACTCTTCTGCCTCTTGGAAAAGGAGAGGGATATCTCCCTTTCCTTTGAGTCATTGTTGGTATTTTAAAAACTAGGTTTCTAGGGAGGGAGCAGTGGTGTAACCAGCAGTTAAAACTGAGGTTGGGGGGATTCGTTGCTCTCATTTACTGCGTTCGTAGCACTTGCGAGGTGAGGCCTGTGTCAGATTCCACAGGGTACACGGTGGCTGGATACAGTCCCTCGCCTGGGGGAGGTCACAGTCTAGGGAGGACAGTGAATCATGGACAGACCACTCATGGGTAAAACACACTAAGTGCTACGAGGGGTGTGAGCTGCATTTTATTCTTGATGCCATTGCCCCTATTATTATGGATAATTGATTAAAAAAATTTAAATCCATGTATTTTCGCCTTAAAGAGCTTATTGTTTGAGTATTTGAGAATTGGCACGCTTACGGGACTTTGATATTATAAAGGATTTTTTTCCCTCCAAATGCTAATTAAGCTATTAGTTATGGTTATAAAGAGTTGTGGTGACTTTTTCAGACCTCAGTTGAAGAGACTGGGTGACTCACTCTAGCAAGTGCAATGTAATGGGCCACGGAGGCAGCTCGCTTGGACTTGACTCCCAGCTCCATTGTTTACTAGCTGTGTGACCCAAGGAAAGATGCTGAATCTTTCTGTGTCTTATTTCTGAAATGGAAACGATAGATCTACCTCATGGTATATCATACAGATTTATTATAAATTTTTATTTTAAAGATTTACATTATTTAAAGATTTATTACATCTTTTATTATAAATTATAAAAATGATTTAAGGTGTGTATATAATACTTAAAACAGTTCATGGTACATAGTGGGTGTCATGTAAGTGTTAACTATTATAAATATACTTGTAATTAAAGTTATAACCATCATTACAGGATCATGGTAAACTCATCAGTCCAAACAAGTCCTTCTCTTAAAAATTTTTTTAAGAAACTCTTATAATTATTTTTCTTTTTTCCTGGCTCCCATTCCCCAGTCAGCATTAATTCCTGGCATACGTATGTGTCTTTGTTTGCCTTGTTGTATGCGTTTTGAACTTACCTAAGTGGTATTGTCCTGCTGGTCTTATCATTTTCTTTTTAAACTTTTCTAACTCAGCAGTATGTTTTATCAGTGTTGCTCTGCATACCTCTAAGTCATGATTTCTAGTTGATGCATGTGTATTATTGTATGAAGAGTCTACTTTTTATTTATACAGACTCTTACTGCTGTACACCTACATTGCCTCAAACTCCCCACCTTCATCACCTGGGAGCATCCTTGTATCTATCCCTCTGTATACATGTGACTGGGAGCATATTTGTTGGGTACCTGCCCAGCAGAAAGTTTGAGAATCATAGGGAACATACATATATACTTTCACTAAATTCTGCTTTACTGCTACCAAAATGGCTGCACCAGTCTACCCTCTCACTAGCAATGCAAGGGGTTCCAGTATCTTTGCATCCTTGCCATTATTTGGGGATGTTTTACTCTTTAATTTTGGCAAATCTGGTGGGTATACTATCTCCTGGTGATTGTAATTTGTATTTCTCTGATTACCTTGATATATTATTAACCATTCATGAATCTCCTGTAAATTGCCTATTCTTATCCTTTGCCCATATGTTTTGCTGTATTTTCTGACTTCTTTTTCTAGGAGCTCCTTTTATATTCTAGATATTAATTTGTCTTCTCCCAGTCTCTACACACTTGTGATTTTTGTCTACAGTGTCCTTGTTGAATAGAAACTCTTACTTACAATGTAGTCAAATCCATCAAATTGTTCAACTTGTGATTTACACTTTTGGTCTTGGTTAAGAAATGCTTTTCTACATGTTACATAACTTTTCTCCTACCTTTTCTTTTGTTAGCTTGTAGTTTTACTGTTTACATTTAGATTTTTGCCTTTGTATATCCCATGAGACAGAAAACCAGCAATATTTTTGCTTTTCCCAATAGCATTTTTTCTCTCCACTGGTTTATGGTGCCGCTTCTGTAATATACCAAGTTCTCATATATACTTAACATGTTCTCACACCCTCTTTTCTAGTTTTTAGTCCAATTGCTAGTTCCTGCATGAATACCATATAGTCATCGTGGCTTTGTTGTTTGTTAGTATTTGTATCTGGTGGGAGGGTGAGCCCCTCTCCTTTTTCTGAATTAACTTGGCTCTTCACAGACCTTTATTCTCCTATTTATATATTGTAATAAATTCGTTGAGTTGCTCAAAAAATCCTACTGGAATTTTTTTTTTTTTTTTTCGCGGTACGCGGGTCTCTCACTGTTGTGGCCTCTCCCGTAGCGGAGCACAGGCTCTGGACGTACAGGCTCAGCGGCCATGGCTCACAGGCCCAGCCGCTCCGCGGCATGTAGGATCTTCCCGGACCAGGGCACGAACCCGTGTCCCCTGCATCGGCAGGTGGACTCGCAACCACTGCGCCACCAGGGAAGCCCCCCTACTGGAATTTTTATTAGAACAATTATATAACAATTCGGGAGAAATGACATCTTTATAATAAGTTGTCCAATTCATTCACCTGGGTGTGTCTTCATCTTCTCAATTCCTCATTGATTTATTTTCACAGATTTAAAAAAAGTCTTCTCCACAAAAGTCTTATGTATTCCTTATTGGATTAATACCTGTACATCATAGTTTTATTGTTATTTTGAATATCTTATTTTCTACTGTATTTTCTAGTTGGTTATTGCTGATACAGAGGAAGGCTGTTGACCTTTCTAAGTTCATCATATATCTGGCAACTTTGTTGGACTCACTAGTGTGCTTGCTTTTTATTTTTTTGTAAAATGGTCACACCTACAGTCAATGACATTTTTGTTACTTCTTATCCTTCTACCTCTTTTTCTTTTTTGGTCCTATTTTGTTGGCTAGTGCCTCTAGTACTATGTTAAACAGTGATGATATTGGAATCCTTATCTTGTTTCTAAAACTAAAAGCAGTGAAACTAAAATTTCTATATTAAATCTGGAGGTTGCTCTAGGGTTTTGGTGGTTGTTCTGGGTTTTTGGTGGTTGCTCTAACATAACTAAGTTAAATCAACTTCTTTGTAGTCCTTGTTTTCAGAGTTGTTTTTTTCCTATTGAAACAGCTATTCAGCATTAAAAAGTCTTTGTTTCATGTTATTTACAAACAACATATATAAAATAAAATGACCTTCTTTGAGGATCTGCAGTTCTAAGAGAATATAGTACACAGTTATCCTGCTTTCAAAGGAGTGTTGCATGTGTATTTTTACGATAGGTGAATGTGCATGAGGAAAGGTGAAAATGGATAAACTGGTATCAGCTTTCATCCTTTCTATTAAATGTTTTAATGTCAACCTTGTGTCAGACACTGTTTCAATGACTAAGTCCTCATTTAATTGAGAAGGACCAGCTGGAGGACCTGAGTCTCTCATCAGGCTTTTTTAGTTAAATCTTGAAGGAGGCTCGTAATTGGCTCCTCTTTTGGTACATTTCACTTTATCTTTTTGAGGCTGTAGTTTTTAGATCTATAAAGTGGGAGGACTAGACTCGAGATTTCTTCTAGCTCTAAAATTCTGTAATTCCACAGCAGGAGGATTGGAGAGAATGGGGCCTGGACAATAGAAAGAGGGAACCTTCACGCTTTCAGAATAAAGCATCGAAAAGGAGTCTTGGTACATGGAATCACAAGGTCCCAAGTAAAGGATGTGGATAGAAGGTGCAGGAGCTGAGAGGGTGGGTGTGTGGAAGGTTTTAAAATTGCACATGACCACTTCTAGGTGGATCTGCAAGATGGCGGAAGCTGGGGGAAGTGGGAAAAAATAGTAGTGTGTGATATGCCAAGTGCATGAGACCAATGCTTTCAGCCCAGTTGTTTTCTGTTTTTTGTTTTTGGCCTTGCCATGGGGCATGCAGGATCTTAGTCCCCTACCAGGGATCAAACCTGTGCACCCTGCAGTGGAAGCACAGAGTCTTAACCACTGGACCACCAGGGGAGTCCCTTTCAGCCCTTTTGGGACCTTTAACTTGACCTGGACAGAGGCTGGGCCAGAGTATGGGTTAGGGATTCTGGAGCAATTGGATTAGCTGTTAGAGAAGAGTCAGCAGAATTTATTTGGTGGATGAAAATGTTGGGAGAACAGGCAAGCTGAAAATGTCAAGATTTCTATCCCTCTATTTGCAGAAAATAGAAATATATGCATTTTGCTTGCCCTGATTTTTCAGAGATCTAGCATTTGCATGTCTAATCAGGATGATATGTTTAGAAGCAAGCTAGAGCCTTCCTCTCTGGGGAAAACCACAATTTTTCCTTTGCAGACATGTTTGTATGCATTTGTTTGTGTGTATTTTAACAGAATCTTGGTATAAAGTTAGTGGAAAGTGTTTAAGATGTATTCAAGATTCACATATAACAATGGAAGAAATTTCCTAGGCTTGGTAACTTAGAGTTGAAACTATTTCTGTAAGAGGACAGGAATTTGGAAAAGTAGAGAGAGCTGAGTATGATTTTGGGAAGTTAATCATGGCAATGAACTTGGAAAATATCCAAGTTTTAAGCTGAGGTAACAGAATATTAAAAAGCAAAAGCAGGGCTTCCCTGGTGGCACAGTGGTTGAGAGTCCGCCTGCCGATGCAGGGGACACGGGTTCGTGCCCCGGTCCGGGAAGATCCCACGTGCCGTGGAGCGGCTGGGCCCGTGAGCCATGGCCGCTGGGCCTGCGCATCCGGAGCCTGTGCTCCACAACGGGAGAGGCCAAAACAGTGAGAAGCCCGCATACTGAAAAAAAAAAAAAAAAAAAGCAAAAGCAAACAAATAAAAAGCAGGGCAAATAAAAAGGTTCATATGAAGCTATTAAGCAAAATAGTAGGATAGGTTCATTTTAAAAACACTCCACATTAAAAAAAAACAACTCCACGTTTTATTGAGATGTTGACCACCAGGAAAACAAAAATCTGAATAATTTTGAGGCCCTGAATGTAATATTTTAAAAACTGTTATGCTTTTCCCTTTTGGTTGATTTTGAGGTATGTTTCCTTTTGGAAGAAAAGGAATAAACCACAATTTTTATGATTAGCTTTCACATATTTAGAAATGGCACATTAATTTGTTTTTTTAGAGGAGAGAGAAGGAATGTGATGAAATGATTTTAGTCAGTTGAATTTATTTTTCACAAAACATAACCAGGCCGGTTTGATTTTTCTGCCTCCCCTGGGCTATTTTGTTCTGAAATATAGTGTCTTTTTTCCCGTTGCTGTGAAAGAATTCAAGGAAGTGAGGAAAATATGCACCAAAATTAAATGGCATTTGAAGGCTGTTATAATTGACTCTCAGCAATTTTTCCCATCAGAAAAATTTTCTACAGAAGCAGTTGCCATGAATGTATATTTAAGATATTCCCCTCCCCTACTCCTTTTCAGCTTTTTAATTTCAGCTGCAGCAAGCTTAATTATAAATTTTTGATACAAGTTTTAAGACGTTTTTATGACCAGCTGATGATCTTTTCAGTTTGAGGGTTTGTTTATTCTAAAATCCTAACGGGAAATAGCTCATTACTTATTTATACTAATTCTTTGCTTTTGGTACCCATGTATCATTGGAGCAATCTACAGTCACTTCGTGTTCTGCAACAGATAGGTTTTCAAAAACGTGCAATCATAGTAAATGTACTTTGTACTTTTTTCTCTGAAGCAAACTTTTTTAGTAATTAGGATGATTACTCTTAATTTACCTTTTTTTTTTGGAAGTTAAGGAAGTTAAGGTAAGGCTATGTCTGCTTAAGGCACTTGGATGAAAACAACCTTTAAATCCATATACTTGACTCTGGGCCCACTGAACAATCATTCACCTACTCAGTACCCAAAGGCCTCATTTTTCTTAATTTTTGAATGATAATGATGACATTTATTGCATGCTTCCTATATGGCATGTGCTTCACCTCTGTCTTTTCGTGTTACTCTCCAGCGACCCATGAGGTAATATTAGCATTTTAGAAATTAAAACACCACGTTACTTTACTAGGCCGCACAGCTCATGAGTGGCAGAGCGCAGGTTTGAACCCAGGCCCTCAACTTGAGAAACCGTGGTCTTAACCACTCACCCACACTGTCCTGTGGGAGTAGGTCCTCTTGCTGCTCGTCCTGTGATTCTCTTCTAAGCTTCCCAGACTAGACTCTCTCTCTCCGGCTTGTTGCTTGGTTTCCCTGCTGGAAATATTCTTTCTAGCTAGTGCTGCTTCTCCCTTTCCAGTCACACCTTTCCTTTATGCCAGTTTGGGCCAGTAAATACAAAAAGGACGTCTGTGTGTCCGTGCCTTGAAACCTTGGGAAACGTAGAAATCCAAGGAAGAAGGTAGGGAAAAACCAAGAGGTTGGTAAATATAACACCTCATTACAGGTGGAATCCTGGGTGGGGTCTGAGCATCTGTGCTGTGTCTTACCTGCTACCTGTTCTCTTTGGCATCACCCCATTTGTCAGGCAGGAACCCCACTTACCTACTGCTACTTGCTGAGGGAGGGGACACAGGGGGTGGCTCTCCTAAGTAAAGAGTGGATCTCACTCCCGGGTAGGAGCCATTACTCTTGCCTCAGAATTTTCTGCAGATGTGGCACACTTGGCATTTCTAGTTGCTCCCTTGAAGTCAATATTTGGAGCAAAACCTTGACATGTTGTTCCTCAAACTTTGATAATATTTTGTTTTAAATTAGTAGCAGAGAGGTGTGTGTATGACATCTAAGTGTAATTTTCATTTTTTTTCAATATAGCTGTGTCCCGCAGCTTGCAGGATCTTAGTTCCCCAACCAGGGATTGAACCCACGCCCTTGGCAGTGAAAGCGCCGAGTCCTAACTACTGAACCGCCCAGGGAATTCCCTAAGTGTAATTTTCTTTTTTAAATTAATTAATTATATATCTTTGGCTGCAACGGGTCTTAGTTGTGGCATGCGGGCTCTTCGTTGCTGTGTGCAGGTTTCTCTCTAGTTGAGGAGCATGGGCTCAGTAGTTGTGGAGCGTGGGCTTAGCGGGGGCCACTAGTGGCAGCATGTGGGAATCTCAGTTCCCCGACCAGGGATCGAACTGGTGTCCCCTGCATTGCAAGACCGATTCCTAACCACTGGACCACCAGGGAAGTCCCCCTCGTGTAATTTTCAAACACAACCTGGACATTTTCGACAGGCCACCTTTTGGAAAGAGCCGCTTGTTTGTAGTGGTTGCGGTTTGCTGCCTTTTCTGCCTTTTTCTCAGGGTGCCTGATGACCTACGGGATTTACCGAGAGAGACTTTGTTTGCTCATATTTGCCCTGAGAGGAGACATGAGTGTGAATTGAACCACGAGAAACATACAGTGAATGGGAAATTAAAGGTTTTTCGACTCAAATTTACTGCTTGTGAATTCAAGTGACAGCCGTTAAGTAACGAGCGTGGGGTTAGACGTCCACAGCAGAATCCTTTGGCTCCTGGGTGAATTTCCTGACTTATTGTCGTTTACGTGATAGTCCTTCAGGTTTCAAAGGCGCCCCTTACCAGAGAGGTCTTCCTTTCTGATTTCTGATGGGTTCTCATTCTGCTCAGAATTTAGAAGTGTGGTTCCCCCTACAGTCTTGCTGACCATGTAGGTTCTCCAGTAATTATTTAATTTCATTTTGGGCTTCATCACGACTTTGACCCTATAGAAAATAAGGAGCAGGTCAGTGACTGCTTACAATTTTGTGCTAAGCGACTTCTTAACATTTTAAACATCAGTAATGCCTTCATCGATCAAGTTTTAAGGGCTATAAGGGAAGAAACAAACTTTGGCCACGCAGCTCCTGCATGGCAGGCACCGTGCTAAGCATTTTTTGTGCATGGTCTACTTTAATCCTCATGGTGGCACTTAAGGGTCAGTATTATGATTCCTTTTTTAAAGATTAGGAAATTGATGCTTAGTAAGAAAGCTTAACTCACTTGAGATCACATAGCTAGAACCTGGTAGAGCTGGGGATGTGGGCAAAACCTGGCTATCTGGCTTCAAAGCCCAGTGAAAAAATCTGCCTTTTCTTGGGTTGGAATAAGGCTCCCAAACAATCAAAATGTACTTCAGATTGGAACAAAGGGTGAACACGTTGTTCAATAAAGTTCTTGGTGAAAATGAAAACAAAACAAACCAGAAAAACAAAATGTATTTCAGTAGATTAATGCTTAGGCAAATTTGCGTCTTTGAAGAATTAATGACGTAGCTTCTTTCCTCCTCTTCACTCCAAGGGAAAAGATTGAAGCTGAAAGTAGACGATTGTTGTATTTCATTGTGATCAAGGTATACTTAATTCTTAGACCACAGGTTTCTCCAGTTACCTGTATATAAGCTGACATAAAAGCAATACACTGCCTCCTGACTTTATCTGTCTTCCTATTAATTCTGTCCAAGTTCACATCCAGAGAAATTTACAAGCTACCGTAGTACTACAGGCTAACACAAAATTCTGATTTCTACCCTGGCTCCCACCCTGCTCCCCAACCCCTTGGAGATTTGTAAAATTGTGGATCATTAATTTTTAACAATTTTTAGACCTGTGACTGTTATCCAAGGCTGGAGGCTTTGAACTTCCTTTCTGGGTTGCTTTGTACGCCACCCGTGTCTCTATATCTCCCTCAATTCTACTCAGGCTTCAAATTCTTTGCCCTCAGAACAGTCTCCTGTGATGAAATCAGCTCGCCTTGATCTTTCTGTTCCTCACTTTGACATTTTCTGGCTGTATTGCCAAATTAGTATCTTGTCATGCCCTTCCTTACTCTGTGTGTGTGTGTGTGTGTGTGTGTGTGTGTGTGTGTGTGTGGAGGTGGATGGGGAGAGGAGAAACAACAGGTCCAGAGAAAGGGTGTGTGTGTGTGTGTGTGTGTGTGTGTCTCACTGTCTCTGTGGCTGTGCTCTTATATCCCCAGCAGTACTATAAAGCATCTATGGTGAAAGATGGCCTCATACATCTCATGTTTCACCTTGACATCACACATCAGATATTCTCCTTGGCACATAGTAGGTATTTGGTAGATATTTGATAATTGAAATAGAGAAACTAGCATGAATCCAAGCATAGCCTCTAACTGCCTTTTGTTCTCAAGCTGAAATGAAGTATAGAAACATTTAGAACACAGCTTTTTATGTAGAATGTAGAAAATCTTGGATCGATAATCCATTCACAGGGTTCAGAATGAAAGAATATGAAAACTCTGCAGTGAACAATCTCCCTCCCTCTCTGTTCCTATTCTCTCATTCCTAGCTTCTCCATGAATAAGTAGCCCACTTTGAGTTTCATGTGTATCCTTCTAGAGTATTTTTTGTTTTAAACAATGATTATAAACAAATGATAAAAACACTAATTTTCCACATTTTGACACATAACTTTGCATACTGTAGAACAGTTAGGAACCTTGCTTTTTTCACTTAACTGTATAGTTTAGAGATTTCTTTTTCCAGACCAGTTCACGGAGACCTTTCTTATGATCCTATTACGTCCTGGTAATGTTCCATCATGGAGGTGTGCCATGTCTTATTAACCTGTCCTAGACGGAGGGACATTTGCATTGTTTCCCATCCTTTGCCATTAAACATATGACTTTGGTGACTCCTGGGTACAGATGCCGTTCCACCTGCGTGCAGGTGTATGGAGGAGACATTCCCAAACAGGGCATTGCTGCATCACGGGGAAGCGAATCTGTAACTGGGACAGGTCCTGCCAGATTGCCCTCCTCGGGCTTTCTGCCACCTTATACTCCCACAAACCCATCTCTCTAAGGTCCTTTCGGTAGACTGGGTACTCATACTTTAGGATTTTTGCCAGTCCAGTGGGTGAAAGATGGTATATCTAAATGTGGTTTTATTGTATGAGTACAGTTGAACATGTTTTCATATAATTTAAGGGCCATTTATATTTCTTTTTTTGTGTGAATTGTCTGTTCATATCTTGCCCTATTTTAATAGTTTGTTGTTCTTTTTAATTCCTAGGCATTATATTCCTATTTACAAATTAGAATGATGAGCCTTTTGTCTGTGAAACTAGTTGAAAATAATTTTCCTAGTTTAACGGTTGGCTTTGTCAGTGGCGGGAGTGGGTTTTTAAAATTTGTTTCCCATGAACAAGTTTTCAATTTTTAGGGCATCAAGTTTATTGAGCTTTTCTCTTATGGCTTTTGGATTTGGAGGTGTTAGGTCTTCCCTACCCCCAGGCCACATGTTTTATTCTAGTGCTTTTTTTCTTTTTTTCCCCTTAAGTCTTTGATCCATTTGGGGGTCTGTGATCTGAGAGGTAAATCCAACTTTGTTTTTCAGTTGGCTGCTCAATTATCCCAACACCAGTTATTGAAAAATTCATCTCCACTAAGTTTGTGATGCCGTCCTTATCATATACTCTGTTGTTATTTGGATGATACGTTACAATAGGATGAAATACCAGCACTACACTAACAAATGGGGATTAATTGGTGGATTACTTGGTACATTCATTTCCCTTATGCAGCAAACATGTATTAAGTACTTAATAAATAACAATCATGATGTGCCAGGTCTTGGGGATATAAAGATGAATTTGAAAGAATCAAAGTTTAGCTGGACAATGAATATAACCTCGATGTAGTGGAATAAGGGCACAGAGGGGCTGAGACAGACAGGGGTTGCTCCACACAGCACAGAGCGTTGAGCTGGCTTCGCCAGCGGGAGGGGAGGGCATTTAGGAGGAGGAGCACAGCACCCCGAGAGCCCGCGGTGTTGGGGGGCTCAGAGTAGATCTCCACGGCCGTATTTTGAGGCAGGAGACGTGACTGGAGGTGAGACTAGAAGCGTAGTTAATGGAGACAGTCTCTCTGGCCTGAGTGAGTGTGGGATTAGAGCATGTCGTGCTGGGCACCTCCCCAGCCCCTCATCCCTCTAAAGATGAAGGGGAAAGCCTGAGAGGTCCAACATAAATGGAAGCCAATACTTGGTTGTGTTCTGCAGGTCGGTTGTTGAGTTTGACGCCTGTTGCTTATTCTAGACAACTCCAAGCTCCCGAAGCCGAAGTCTCACTTTGCTCCCCCATGGAACACCCAATTCTGCATCTCCCTGTAGCCAGAGACACCTCGGTGCGGGGGCCCCCGGCGTGGTCACAATCACACATCACAAGTCGCCTGCTGCCGCCCGAAGAGCCAAAAGTCAGTATTCCGGCCAGCTTCATGAAGTCAGAGAGGTACGTCTTGTTCTTCTCCTAGGTTTAGTCTTCTGTGGGAGGTGAGGGCTGTGATGTTGCTCTCCCAGCTTCTCTTCCTTTGTACCGTCTTGACTGATGGAGAGAGAGGACCAGAAGCAAACCTCCCAGACACGGCCATGACAGTTCCTCCTGGTTTAAAAAAATAATTATTTCTGGGAATTCCCTGGCTGTCCAGTGGTTAGGCTCCACGCTTCCACTGCAGGGGGCATGGGTTGATACCTGGTCAGGGAAATAAGATCCCGCGTGAAAAAAAAAAAGATAAAAAAAAATTATTTCTGTTTCTTGGGTTAAGTGAGTTTTAGGAGACCTCTGCCAGAGCTCAGAAAGCAGAGGACACCAGCCCATAGTAACACGGAAGGAGATGGAAGGGCCATTCGTTAAGGCCTCCATGCTCACAGCAGAGAAGAGAAAGAACAAAAAGACGGTAATTAGGAAATAATTGAGGGCATTTTGAAACTCAGGAAGTGGTGGACCTAAAGCTGGTTTCCCCTTTTCCGCTTCACTTTATGAAAGGCTTACCTGCTCTCACCATCACATATATACTCCAAGGAGGTGTGGGGCAGTGAAAAGAGCACTGTCCTTGGAAGCAGAAGACTCTGTCGCCTTAAAGCTTGGAACCCAAGTTTCTGCATCCATGAAATGGAAATAACACAGGCCCTACCAGCCTCTCAGGGGACATTTGAGGATCACATATGATAGTGTACATGAAAGCCCTTCCACTGGGTATGCCTTAGGGGTTATGCTTTGTTTTTACTTTTGATTCACTGGGAGGTCATCAGTTTGGGGCTCCCAGATCCTTAGTATTCGTATCATCCTTTGCGACTGTTGCCAAGAACAGACTGTATAATATTGCTTATATGTGGAATCTAGAAAAATGGTACAGATGAAATTATTTGCAAAGCAGAAATAGAGACACAAATGTAGAGAGCAAATGTATGGATACCAAGGGGGGAAGGAGGGGTGGGATGAATTGGGAGATTGGGATTGACATACGTACACTACTATGTATAAAATAGATAACTAACAAGGACCTACTGCATAGCACAGGGAACTCTACTCAATGCTCTGTGGTGACCTAAATGGGAAGGAAATCCAAAAGGAGGGGATATATGTATACGTATAGCTGATTCACTTTGCTATACGGCAGAAACTAACACAACATTGCAAAGCAACTATACTCCAATAAAAATTAATTTAAAATTTTAATTTAATTTAAATAAAAAAAAAGATTGTATAAAATAAATGATCTTCATCTTAGTTTTCTAACTTGTGTTGAGTGCTGAGGCTTTTTGCCCTGCAGCTGACTTGTGTAGGCACCAGCTTGTCCTCTTAAAGAAGTAGCAGAGTCCTTACTCCGTGTCAATCAGGAGAATGGGGCTCCCAGAATAGGGTCTTGCTATGGCTTGAATCAGCATGCATCTTGTTTTATTTTATTTTATTTTTTTTTGCGGTACGTGGGCCTCTCACTGTTGTGGCCTCTCCCGTCGCGGAGCACAGGCTCCGGACACGCAGGCTCAGAGGCCATGGCTCACGGGCCCAGCCGCTCCGTGGCATGTGGGATCTTCCTGGACCGGGGCACGAACCCATGTCCCCTGCATCGGCAGGCGGACTCTCAACCACTGTGCCACCAGGGAAGCCCGCTTGTTTTATTTTCTAAATGTCGCGAGCCAAGTAGTGCTGTGTCAGTTGGCTATCTTGTTCTAATTCTGGCCCAGGACAGAGAATCTGAAATCTTCTGACTCAGATCAGTAGATGCATATGAAAGACATTTTTGGATATAGATTTACACATGCATATACTCTTTATTGCCTGATAAGGAAAAGGTACAGAGTCGGATGCTCCCTTTGAGATAGTCACCCTGATGTGGAAAAAAAAAAAAAACCCAAAAACTGTTTGGCTGTGAGCTTAATTTCGCTACCTTGGATGATATATGAGCAGTGATTGTGGTGCACGTGTGTATATGGCTTTTCACTTGTCATGGTACCTTTTCAAAAAGCTATATTATGGAAAAACTTTGAATGTACACAAAGCAGAATAGAATAATGGTCCCCATCACCCAACTTAAGTAATTCCAACCCTCTGTTGTTCTTTTTTCATCTATATTCCCCCATCCCTTTCTTTGGGGTGAGTTGAGTATTTTAAGGAAATCTTAAATATTTTGTCATTGCCAGTAAATGTTTCAATATATATCCAACAGATAAGGACTTTAAAAAAAAAAGCAGGAAAACCGCAATACCATCATGTCGCTGTTATGTAAACCTCATTGCATATATTTTTTGCAAGTACTTTAGAGACTTTAACCTTAAAAAAAAAAAAAGAGAAGAGTAAGTTCATGGTATTTTGAGAATTCTTTTAATTCTAACGAATCTCTGATAGACTTACTATTCTAAGTGTTGATAGGAGGCCTGGTACATATGAAAACAAAAGGAGGAGGGGGGTGCTTGTGTTTAGTGAGCAGTGGCCCAAATAAAAGTTGGGGGATCTGGCTTAACTTTTAGTAGCATTTGATTTCATATAATGCCAAGATCTGTTCTACATCCATTTTTAAGAATTCAAGTTTTTAAAAGGATAACAGTATGTTCTTTGGGTATGTCTGTATAAAAACGTTTAATTGTATGACGTATATAATGCAGAAGAAATCTACAGAAGAAGATCAGAATAACCCATGACCCTACCTTCCTTCACATAACCACTGTTAACCTTTCAATAAATTTACTTTTTTTTTTTTTTTTTTTTTTTTTGCGGTACACGGGCCTCTCACTGTTGTGGCCTCTCCCGCCGCAGAGCACAGGCTCCGGACGCGCAGCCCCAGCAGCCATGGCTCACGGGCCCAGCCGCTCTGCGGCACGTGGGATCCTCCCAGACCGGGCCATGAACCCGTCTCCCCTGCACCGGCAGGCGGACTCTCAACCACCGTGCCACCAGGGAAGCCCTACTTCTTTTTTTTAAACTTTATTTTGTGAGATTCCAAAGAGAGAAATACTCATTTTCTTTCTTTACTTTATTATTTTTTAAAAATTGAAGTATAATTGATTTACAATGTTGCATTAGTTTCAGGTGACTTAACTTCTTTTTTTAATATATAAGTTACATATGTAGATATGTAAAAATTTTATAGTATAATCTAAACTTTGTAAATGACTTTTTGCTTTATCATATTATTTTCTCTCCATTTTCCATCAATGGTGGGAAATATTGAAATTTCCCAGGGAGTTTTCATTATATGACAAATAACTAGGTAACATGCCTCCATAGCTGTTTTGGTTTGGTTGTTGTACTCCAGGGCAACAGCCAGGTATCTTCTTCAGGTGATTGCTTTTGTTTGTGATGACCTTCCTTGCTGAAAATTAATTGTAAGTGAGCTTGTCGAGATATATACAAACACTGGCAGTTGAGGGTTGCAGGGTGGTGGACATCTTGAAGAAAAGGCAGAAGTTTTGATTCTCAAATTTCATGCCCCGCTTCCCTCCTGACTGGAGAAGGGTGACTGTTCTGTGACATCTGTCCTTTTATGATATGGACCAGTCCACCTTGGGAACTGAGAAAATTCATCCTGACCAGAAAGTTCTGCAGTTTTAAAAGTCTGTTAATCTCAAAGTATAAAGGCACCTCAGCTTTTGAATGCCACTGTATTTATTTATAAAATAACTAGAAGAAAATGGAATAGGGTTTTTAACCCAGCCGTACAGGGAAGATAAACTTATGGCCACTGAAGCAAGGTAGAAAATCATCGTCCTCAAGACAGACGTGCTGGAATATCTGAAGAACAAAAGAAAAATAGCCCAGCCACAGGCAACAGAATCAATATTAAATGGAATGCCACAGCATGGGTGAAGATAGTGAGACAGCTTAAAAGATTAAATTGTTATTATCCAAAATATAAAGAATTGAGATCCCAAAGGTCAGTACCCAAAGTCATCTCTGGAAGTGGCAAGGACAGATGAATATAGAAAATTCAAGACGCAATATCATCGTGAAGAACAGGTGTATCCTCCTTGGCAATTCAAGAAATGGAAATCAAGACTACTTCATCTATCAGATTACCAGAAATAATTGCAGGTTACGGTGGTAAGAAATATTGGCAGTGCTGCATATTTTCTTTTTGCTACAGTCTGGTGATATATAATAAGAAATAAACATAAAACAAAGCTCTTCATTGCCATTGACCCGTAAATTCCCTGTTGGGAACTATATTCTGAGGAAATCCATGGAATTGGGGGTAGAGGAGGAAAGTTAATCTGGGTTAAGGTGTTCATACTAGTAAAGTGAAAGATTCAACACAGAGCATTCTGGGAATGACTGAATAAACAATAATACACTTAACATGCTGAATTACTATATAGCAATTCAAGATAAAAGTCTTGTAAGTATCATTTCTACTTGGACATGTGTATATAAAATAAGAAAATCAGAATAGAGAATATTGTACACACATTGGCCCATATGTCCATATTAATAAAGTCCAGAAAGTGTTTAAAAGAGGTGGTTCCAGAATTTTGGATTTTACTTGCATTTAAAATTTAGAAATAGAATTTTCGGAGAACTTAGTGTTGCAGATTTAAAAATTTGCCTGGTACGGATGTTTTTAAAGCGCAGTGACAATCTGTGGTTACCACCAAGTCATAAAAGCACATTTAATCCCCCCACCCCCGCCAAGGCATATAATCTTAGAATAAAGGGCCATTTATTGCATTGAATAAGTTTAGTTTTATGAAAACCATACTGCATTTCCCTTGTTTTTAATTTTTTATCTTATACTGGAAGAATGTTCATCATGGATTGACTCTGGCCTATGAATCTGTGTTTTTAACCACTGATTTTTTTTTTTTTTTTTTTTGCGGTACACGGGCCTCTCACTGTTATGGCCTCTCCCGTTGCGGAGCACAGGCTCCGGACGCGCATGCTCAGTGGCCATGGCTCACGGGCCCAGCTGCTCCACGGCACGTGGGATCTTCCCGGACCAGGGCACGAACCCGTGTCCCCCGCATCGGCAGGTGGACTCGCAACCACTGCGCCACCAGGGAAGCCCAACACTGAATTTTTTAACTGTCTCACCCTTATGCCCCGCTGTCCACAGGGTAAAGTTTGCACTCTTCAGTGTGGCAAACAAGGCCTTCTGAAGTCTGCCCATCTCTGCCTCTCTGTCTGGCTGCCTGGCCTCAGCCCTCCTCCTCCCCACCCTGCACTTCCCGCCTTCCTCTGTTGGGAGGTACATTGTGCAATAGAACTTTCTGCCACCATGGAAATGTTCTATCACTTTGCGCCCCACTCCCCAGGGAGCCGTTGCTTACATGAGACTAATGAGCTCTTGAAATGTGTGGGCCTGAAGTGAAATGTACTTTAATGAACACTGAATGTGAGATTTCAAAGACAGTACCCCAAAAAGGTGAAATGGGTCATGAATAATGTCTTAATACTCATGGCAGGTGGAAGTGAACATCTTTTCTATATGTTAGGTTAAATTAAGTATATTAAAATTAACTTCATCTGTTCCTTTTTATCTTTTTAAGTGTGCCTACCAGGAAATTTAAAATTACATATGTGCCCCCCATTAGTGGCACTGCAATTGTTTTATAAATAGAATCTAATATATTTTATTTTTATTTATTTATTTTAAAATATTTATTTATTTATTTGGCTGCGCTGGGTCTTAGTTGCAGCACGCGGGATCTTCGTTGCTGCCTTTGGGTTCTTTAGTTGCGGCTTGTGGGATCTAGTTCCCTGACCAGGGATTGAACTTGGGCCCCCTGCATTGGGAGCGTGGAGTCTAACCACTGGACCACCAAGGAAATCCCGAATCTAATATATTAAAAAAAATCAATTTGAGCCCCTAGCTGTTTAAGCATTTGAGGATTGAAATGTGTGGTATTCATTTGTATTCTAACTTTTACACTTTTAGTGGCATTATAACAGGTTTTAACGTTATTCAATGTTATTTAAATGGACACAAGTTCAATTGGTACAGGTATAGTGTAATTTTTATAAAATTCCTGTTCACTAGATGCTTTCTGAAAATATACACCCCTCATACCTGTTTATATGTGTGTGCTGTGTGTGTGTGTGTGTGTGTGTGTACACACCTGCATACATGAATTGAAGAGCTTAAAGTAGGAAAGTCAGAGGTTCCTTCCTTTCCTAATTTCATTGCTGTTTCCCAGGAGTGGCTACTGAGGAAATGATCTGAGTGTCTGCACACATGACAGCACATGTCTGTGCACAGAGCTGTGTGTATGTGTGGGACTATTTGTGGTCTCCAACAGGTTTTAACTATTTTCTTCCTGAGATTAGAGTTAAGAAAATTCTCTAAAGAGAGTCCCTACTAAAATTTTTCTCTAAGTCCAAATATGGTAACAGGCATGGGCGTAATAAATATTTCAGCAACACAATAAGCTTTGTAGAGCCCAGGTTCTTCTGGCTTTGACCAAATAATTTTTTGTAGCTGTGACATTTGAGACTTAAATACACTTAATTCGGTAGGGAGACTTTGGACTCTGTAGCTTGATGACAGAAAAGGTCATGTTATTGCATTGTAATAGGTGTGGGTGAAGCATAAATGTAGATTTAATTAAGCGTTCAATGATCATTTATTGACAAATAGCAATTATCCTTCTGTTAAACTTTTTAAAATTGTTAAATAGCCTGCTTCCAGCCACATCACATCACGTACCTTTTTATTTTTTGGCCGTGCTGTGCGGTATGCGGGATCTTAGTTCCCCGACCAGGGATTGAACCCGTACCCCGTGCATTGGAAGCGCGGAGTCTTAACCACTGGACCACCAGGGAAGTCCCTAGGCCACATACCCATTTGAAGAGAGGGCTGTGTGCTGCCCTGGTGTATAATGGGTAGATAAACTGTATTGTGGCCATGTCCTTTAATATGGTTTTAAATAAACCTCTCACAGAGTATAATATGTGGAGGAGAGTGTGTTTATGTGGTTCCAGCTGTGTGAATTTATATGTATGTTTCTTCACTTAATGCACTGTCATGTTTACTTAATGCACATATAAGGAGAGATGCTTTAAGGAGGTGCCATCTTTTTTTTTTTTTTTTTTTCTGGGTACGCGGGCCTCTCTCACTGTCGTGGCCTCTCCCGTTGCGGAGCGGGCGTGCAGGCTCAGCGGCCATGGCTCACGGGCCCAGCCTCTCCGCGACACGTGGGATCCTCCCAGGACGGGGCACGAACCCGCGTCCCCTGCATCGGCAGGCGGACTCTCAACCACTGCGCCACCAGGGAAGCCCGCGGTGCCATCTTTATAAATGATACTGATTCAGTATTCTCCCTTCAGGGCGGTTTGGTTTGATTCTGGTACACGCGGCTGCAGTGAATGCCTGGTTAGAAACTTGATTCATGTATACAGCCTTAGCTATGTAAGCAGTAGCTGTTAGTACCCTAACGAATTTTATTAGCGGATCAGTGTTAAGGTACTGGTCAGTACCGGCAGCACTGAATACAGCCCATCCTATCACCAGGGAAACCGCATTTAGGGTATAAAGTGCATTTATCCTTTGTGTAAACAGAATATTTTAAAAATGTCCCAAATTAATTCTCCTGTGTACTTTTTAGATAAATGATGACCAGTAACCCTCAAGTACATTGGAGTGGCGATTTGCAATCTCTCAAAATATGTCAGCCCCAGACTTCAGTTTTCAAGTTTCAAAATTCAGTTTTCCAGATGTTTTTGAAGCAGTAGAGTATATTTTCAAATAAAAATATTATAGATCCCTACTATATAAAAACAGTGCCTTATTAGTGGAGATTTACTTTAGAAGGTGGAATGGGCATTTACGGATTGATTCCAGGTTGACTTGGAATAGTATTTATGACCACCATTGTGATCTCTTAGTTTCTGTATCCATGCAATTTGAAACAAACATTTGGTGGTGCATGGAACCTCTTGGAGATCCTCTGAGAACCCAGTTTGAGAGTCACTGGATTTTGGCATTAGCAGTATTTCAGGTGAATAACAACAATAGCAAAGTAGTGAGGTCATGTCCCCTGTCAACCTCCAACTTGCTGTCTCTCAAACTGCTGCCCTGGGGGAAGGAAGCTCTGCCTGCTTAGGGCACCGCTGGGGGCATGCGGAAGGTGGGAGAGGCTGAGGGTGGAATTAACCACCAAAGGACTAACTAACTGCCTGGTCTCCCAGAAAGCTGGGGTTGCTCACAGCTTTCTGTTCCTCACCTTGGTTGAATGATAGGCTCTGGCCTTGCTGGTTATAATTCTAATCCTTCTTTTCCCACTTTTATCCCAACTCTTCCCAGAATTCCTTTCTTACCCTCAGTTGCTTCTCTTGCTAGGCTTGCTTTTCTTTCATTATTCTGTTACATTTGGAAATGAGGCATTTATTTGTTTAAGGTCTGAGCCCTTTTGTCCATCAAGAGGTTTTTTTTTTAAAACCTCTTTATTTCTCAACCTTTAGCACAGTACCTGGCACGTAGTAGGTTCTCAATAAAAATTGGAGTAAATGAGTGATTTTTCTTGAAGGGGATCATAGCCTTTGGGAAACACTTCTCTGCAGATATGGCTAAAAGCTTTTGGTGAGGAAGGGGTTTCTTGCCCTGTAGCATATTTTTAGGAGAGTTATGGTCCCAAAACAGAAGCAGTGGGGTTCTTGGGCCCAGCTGTATTATGTATTTACAGTGGGCCACCTTCCACTCTGCCCCAGACATGCTTAGGTCTTTCTTTTCTTAGTTCCTGGTACACTTTATATCTACCTATATTTTTAGCAAATATGTCTTTACGTTATAATTATCTTTAAAAATCTCCCTACTAGTGTGTAAACTTCTTCCCCAAAGGCATGGATTCATTAATAACAATAGCGACTGTTACATGAACAATAATATTTCATACTTGTTGGGGTCTTACTGTGGCCCGCGTACTGTGCTCAGTTTTACTTGTGTGATCCTCAGGTCAGCCCTGCAAGGTAGATATTATTATTGTTGTCTGTTTTACAGATGAGAAACTGAGGCATAGAGAGGTTAAGGCAAAGAGAGGCATATCAGCCAGGGTTCCACCAGAAAAACATATCCAGCGGAAGATGTATGTGAAGAGATGTATTGCAAGGACTTGGCTTACGTGCGGTTGTGGGGCCTGCCTCTCAGCTATGCTGGGAGTTGTGCAAACGATGAGATTCCTGATGCATCGTCAGTCTATACAGGAGATACTAGGATTCCTGCCTGGGAGTGTAGTGATTTCTCTGGGCAACCCCTACCCCTGTCACTAGTGATTAAAAAAAAGGGGGGGCGGTTTGAGTGGTTAATGATGACCAGCCTATTGAGTTTTGTGCCATGTGACTCTACCATCCTGAACAAAGCTGTCAGACCAGCTGTCGCTGCCTTGTCCTCTAGCCCGGCCTTTGGACTTGAGGTGGTCTTAAGTGGGAACTCTATAATGAGATTAGCTGCCCCTTTAGAGTGTGAATGGGAAGCACACAGATGCCAGGTGCTGGAGAAGAAGCAGTTAGTGGAGAAATGAACTGCTGTCAGCAGAGTGTAAGCAGCTAAGTCACGAACTGGTGGATCCCAGAGGTTACCATTGTGTTAGTCAGCATGCTTCAGGGAAACAGAACCAATAGGGTTGGGGGTGGGGCAAGGGAGATGGTTTATTTAAAGGAATTGGTTCGTGTGAGTGTGGAGGCTGGCACGTCCAATAGGTAGGCTGCAGGGTGGTCAGGCAGGCTGGAGACCCAGGGAAGAGCCAGGGCCACGGTTCACGTCTGAAGGCTGTCTACCAGCAGAAGTTCCTCGTGCTTGGAGGAGGTCAGTCTTTTGTTCTATACAGGCCGTTGGCTGATTGGATGAGACCCACCCACAATACAGAGGGCAGTCTTCTCTGCTCAGAGTCTACCAACTTAAATGTTAATCTTATCCAAAGGCAACCTCATAGAAACATCCAGAATAATATTTGCCCAAATACCTGGGCACCATGGCCCAGCTGAGTTGACACATAAAATTAACCATCACAGGCACCCTAGACTGTTGTATTCCCCCTGTAGCCTTCCTGTATGTGTCTGCCCTGAGGTCTTGTTTCTGGAAAGCTCACAGGGCTTGACTGTCTTCAGTCAAACCAGGCTCGGGTCCAGCGCTGGCCTCTGATGTGGGCTTGGAATGATGTGTGCAGCCCTGGCTCTTGTCCAGGGACTGGATAATCTAGGTGGTTGTTTAAACTAACATGAAAATTATTTGGTGCTACAGTGGTTAATGGCAGTAGGAATTCACTGGAAAGTGAGGCCAGTGTGGGCTGGCCATCCCTCCACATGGACCTGTACCCTTTGGGCTCCACAAGTCACTGGGAGCCCTGGAAAAATCAGACCCCTGGATTATTAGACTATTGCTGAGAAAAATGATATATATGATGAGGGAACCTGTTTGCCTCTCTCTGGCTCGCAGAAAATTCATGGTTCAGACACCTTTGAAGCGTTACACTCAGAAGGAAGCTAAGTGGCAGATTGTTTTACGTCACTTTTCTGTGACAGAAAAGACTAATGCATGTTTTTACCCTAGGTGGCAATTTAATACAAGGAACCTTCCTATCAGTGCCCTCGGGCCAAGAGATAGTAACGTATTTTGGATGTTGACAAGGAGGGAAGTTAGACAAGTTTGTCCTTTGGCGCTCAAGCCACCCTTGGAACTTGTGTCTTACGATCTGATTCTTGGTGATTTTTGCAGAGGACGTTGTTTTGTTCCTAGTGGCTCATAGTAGCATTTCAGGATAAGACGGGGATCCTTCCTCATTTAAAACCCAGTCATCTTGTTCTGTTTTCAGCAGAGGCAGTATTCCTCTCTCCCACTCACACTGGATGCTTGGGCACAACAGACTTGCAGGTGAATTACAGCATTCCCTTAACTACCCACCTTCCTTAGCCACCTCTTTGGCCCCCTGCTGGGACCATGATCATTTTCCATTGCTTTGATCTGAGTTTTCTCTAGTTCATTTTTAAGGTGTAGCATCTTTTGCTTCAATTATACTTTTGTGTTAGAGATTGAGCAGCATAAACAGTCCTGATTGAAAAATCAAAGCCCGATTGGACTTTGATTCCTTTTTCTACCAGGGCAAGCAGTTTGCAAATGGCTGTGAACAGGTCACAGTCAGGGAGTAGAAAAAAACTTCTGAAGTTTTCTAAAAGCGATAGAAGACAATTCACAAGTGTCTTTAAAGAGGATACAAAGGAAACCAGTAGAGAAGCAGTTGATTTCCAGTGAAAAAATCAAAGGATATTACATGGTGCCACAGAATTCCTATTTCCTATTAACCTTAATCTATTACTGTATTTCTTGACTTCTTTTTTTTTAAAATAAGAACTGTGTCATTAATGGGTATCACTATTTTATATGAAGTTCTGTTTTTGTACGAAAAAGCATGTTCATGTCTGGAAATGTGTACTAGATGCTTGGAGTCTCCGCTAACCAGACTTAAGGCATATGTGTGCCTATGAAGCTTATAGGACTGTAGTCCAGTTTTCTGCAAACATACTTGATCACCCACCCTTGTCAAAAAATGTATGCCTCCCATTAGATGTGTATTTATTTACGAAGTATTACATCTAAAACTGATTTGATATTTTATGAACATTAATCAAATATATAGAAACAGAAAGAAATAGATTAAAAAACCAATAAACAGCCCTGATTATCTATTGCTGTATCACAAAGCAGCCTCTAACCTGACAGCGTAAAACTACAACAGTCCTCACTTTTGTTCAGGAATCGGCCATGTGGGCAGGTGTATTAGTATGACGTGGCCTCACACTGAGGGTGTCTGGGGTCCTTGGGGAATCCTCCGTCTGGGGCAGGCCGGGCTCCTCCCTGTCTTTGCATCCAAACAGGCCCTCCAGCTCGGTGGCTTCCGACTTCTTAGGTGGCAGCTCAGGACTCAGGGCAAGTGTCCTGGGAACAGGAAGTGAACATTGCTGGTTTCTTGAAACCTGGGCCTTAAATTGGCACTTTGTCACTCTTATTTTAGGGCTCACAGAACACAGATTTAGGGGGAGGGGACAGAGGCCCTGCCCCCTTGATGGGAGCAATAGCTAAAACCATTTTTCGTCTACCAAATAAGCCATTTATGTGTTTTATGTATATTACTGTAACCGAAATAGCCACATATCTGTTTCTTGCTCCTTTGCTTCCAGAATTTAGATCCTGTATTCGTTTCCCAGGGATGCTACAACCAAGTACCCCAAACTGGGTGACTTAAAACACATACATTTATTGTCTCACAAACTGGAGACTGGAAGTCTGAAATCATGGTGTCTGCAAGGTTGGCTCCTTCTGGAGCCTCTGAGGGAGCCTGTAATTCCGTGCCAGTCTCCCGGCTTTGGTGGTTGCCAGCAATCCTTGGCTTGTAGGTGGATCCTTCCACTTTCTGGCTCCTTCATCCTGTGGCCTTCTCCCCACATCTCTACCTCTTTCCCCCTCTTATAAGGCTACTAGTTATTGAATTTATGGTCCACCCTAGTCCAGCATGACCTCATCTTAACTAATTACAGTTGCAAAGACCCTATCTCCAAATAAGGTCACATTCTGAGGTTCCAGTGGACTTGAATTTTGAGGAGCACCATTGAACTCAGTACAGAAGACCCCCATGAAGTTAAGCTCTTTTATGTCACACTTGAAGACTATTCTTCCATTTGTCACTGTGTGATAGTGATTTAGTACAAAGAGTTGTCCATATGGGCTTTAAGCTCTTGGGTTTGTTTTTCAACATGGCAGGCCTGGCTTGGAACCACAGTTCTCTTGACCTCACAGATGGGCTGCCTGGGATAGGTCTGGGCCAGGTGGAGTTTGTCAGGCCCCGGGCAAAAGTTGTCTTGCCCCTGGGGTTCTTGCCTGTGCCATGAAGTGAGGGGAGGCTTTGAGGGCAGGATGGCTGATGGGACCAGGCTCTGTTGGAGATTCCGGCTCCGGCTTATTGAAGCCTTGGACAGTGGCAAGGCCCAGCATGTGTGCTCAGGGCGTTCCTCCTTTGTCCTGATTCTTCATGCGGACAGTGGGGTTCAGTACGTACATGCATCCCTACTGCAGGGAGCTCACGCCTCTCAGATGCTTATGTGTGTCTTCTGCATCCTGGCACTGTCAGATGGGTTTCATTCCCACTGTACAGATGAGGACACGAGGCCTCGAGGGCCCAGCCGTGTGCTCAGCTCCTTCAGAGAAGCAGCTGTGCCAGAATTGGAGCCCATGGAAGCCACATCCTGGAGCCCTCCCGCAGCCAGGCACACAGAGTCATCTGCGCATGCTCCTTGGCGCCGCCCACAGCCTTGGAATCATGCCTGTGTTTCTACTTAGCGACAGGGCAGGTATAGCGCTCACAGCACCTAGACAGCTTGGCTCAGATACCTTCTTTTACGTGTCATTCCCAGCTTACAGTTGGTGCTAAAGGCAACGACAGGAAGTTTGAATTTTTGTAGCTTTGAGGTATATTAACACTTTGTCCCACATGACATTTCATAGAGAAAAAAACTGCCTGTGTAGGTGATAAGTAAGTGGTATAGGCTGTGGGGCTGGTGGACAGCCTTGTGAGGGCGTGGGTCTCTGTTCTGGGCCCGTGAGCTGCTCTGTGACCCTTGGGTGGGTTATCTGACCTTTGCCCCCACCTGTGAAATGAATGCACCAGGCTGGGTCGCCAGCTCAAAGATGATTTGGTCGTTTATAAATCAGAACTCGATGTCACAGTGAAAAGGACATGATAGGATTTCTTTCTGAAGGTTGTTCGTCCCTCTATTTTACTTTCATTCTTTGATGTTTACTCTCCCCAGTGCAAGAATATAGTCTTAAAATAGGTCTGTGAAGAAACATTTCTGTATTTTCATTTACAGAGAAATTCCTTATATAATATATTCTTTATTCCTTGTATTGGAGAGATCCAATGTAAAACATATGTGATTTACACAGGTTGTCCACAAGGGATGAAATAAGAATCCTAAAAGTAAACAAAAACTTCTGCCCTATATTTAGGGAGAAAAAAAAAAGAAATTACATCATTTTAGTACAAATTTTTATCTCCAACATAAATATAATTGTCTTTCTGACATGCTATTGGGTAAATTTTTTTTTTTTTTTTTGCCTGTTGTATAAACTGTTCCAAACATACCTCAGAATAAACATCTATCAGCTTAACGCTCAGGAGATGAGAAGGTATGGTGAAGATTTCTCACTGGCAGAGAAATTATCACAGGAAGCCATGTTATTTAGAATTTACTAACATTGGGGCACGTAAATCACAGCAATAATACTTCATAAGTACACAGCACCTTTCATTTGAGATTCTAGAGAGAATTTACAGACCAAGTTGGGAGCTGTGACTGTCGTATTAAACTTTGTGCTTGGAAGGAACTGATAGATATAATTCAAGAACCAGAATCCAGATACCAGGGAAGGTGCTCTCCAGCCCTGCCAATGGGGAGGTGAGCCAGGTATTGAGTTGTGTTGGTTATAATAATCTTGCCACTTGAGATTGGCAGTTATCTACTTTTGTTCAGAGGTAACTTCCATGTTAACTCTATTTTGTTAAACAGATTAGAGTTTTGAATTGCTAGTAAGTACACAGGAGATCAGAAGGGACCTGTGTGTCTGTGGAGATGGGTGTTGGCCATCCGTTGACAAAGGGCTTTCTTTCTTTTTTTTTCTTAAATTAAAGTATAGTTGATTTACAACGTTGTGTTAACTTCTGCTGTACAGCAAAGTGATTCAGTTATACACACACACATATATATATATATATATATATATATATATACATTCTTTTTGATATTCTTTTCCATTATGGTTTATCACAGGGTATTGAATATAGTTCCCTGTGCTATACAGGAGGACCTTGTTGTTTATCCATTCTATATACTAAAAGCTTACATCTGCTAACCCCAGCCTCCCACTCCATCCCTCCCCCAACTCCCTCCGCCTTGGCAGTCACAAGTTTGTTCTCTATGTCTGTGAGTCTGTTTCTGTTTCATAGATAGGTTCATTTGTGCCATGTTTTAGATTCCACATATAAGTGATATCATATGGTATTTGTCTTTATCTTTCTGACTCACTTCACTTAGTATGATCATCTCTGGGTCCGTCCATGTTGCTGCAAATGGCATCATTTCATTCTTTTTTTATGGCTGTGTAGCATTCCATTGTACCACATCTTCTTTATCCATTCATCTGTCGATGGACATTTACGTTGTTTCCATGTCTTGGCTATTGTGAATAGTGCTGCTAGGAATATAGGGGTGCGTGTATCTTTTCGAAAAGATAGAGTTTTGCCCGGATATATGCCCAGGAGTGGGATTGCTGGGTCATATGGCAACTCTATTATCAGTTTTCTGAGGAACCTCCATGCTGTTTTCCACAGTTGCTGCACCCATTACATTCCCACCAACAGTGCAGGAGGGTTCAACAAAGGGCTTCCTGCCTCCCCTTTCCCAGCCTGCTGCCCTGACCAAAGGCAGCCCCCGCCATTAGCCTCTTGTGTGCTTTATACATGTGTCGGCATGTATGTTATATGTACCTGTACGTATATGTATAAAATATTCTTATTTTAAAAACCATAGTCTTGTTTTAAAAAACACCAACTGTAGTGTATTATACACATTGGTATGTACTTATTATATTCTGTTATGAACTTTGCTTCTTTCTCTTGGAAATGGCTCCTTGTCGATCACATAAGAATTCTTTCTCTGTTTGGTATCAACAGAGTGCTCTTCTGTACAGATAAACCATGGTACGCTTCAAGACTCCTCTCTTTCAGAACTGCTACGGGCCAAAATTCCATGTGTGATCTTTTGGGCTGAGCACAGGCAATTACGAGGGCTTTACCTGGCAGACTTCATAAGGAAAGCTGCCCTCCTGGGACCAGACTGGATGTGGGAACCGGAGGGAGTTACAGTCCCGTGCTCTTCTGCGCGTCTGCATTGCTAGCCCTGGCGCCTCTCTCCGAGGCCTCGTTATCCAAGGGCCCTGGCCAAGACCCTTCCCCGGCACCTCTGCTGACATGTCCTTGTGAGAGGAGGGGGCTCAAAGACACTTTTCTCCACTCTCAGTCCTCAGTACTTTCCCCTTTGTAGCCCTCTCCCCTCTCCCTTGTCAGCGAGAGGATCGCCTCCCTGCCACGCCCACCCATAGATCTGACCCTCCCTCACCTTCTGCTGTTTCGTAGGGGAAAATGACACCTTTTCCCTGTTCTGCCTCTTGCTTACACAGTAGTCCTTCTGTATCAGCAGGAGATTGGGTCCAGGACCTGCTGCAGATACCAAAATCTGTGGATGCTTACGGCCCTTGGTTGGCCCTCGGTATTCGCGGGTTCCGCATCCGTGGCTTCACCCAACCACGCGTGGAGCACTATTTACGATCTGCTGTTGGTTGAATCTGCAGATGGGGAGGCAGTACTATCACAGTAAGTAAATAAAGGCTTAATTGTTACTTTCAGTTTGGCTTCTTGTCCTAATTGACGTCCTCCTCACCAGGCAACTCAAGCTCTTGACACTTTTAAGGAACAATTTACAGTATTTCTAATTTTTTACTGTTATAAACAACACTGTAAGGTAGCGGTCCCCAACCTTTTTGGCACCAGGGACCGGTTTCGTGGAGGACACTTTTTCCATGGACTGGGGCGGGGAGGAATGGTTTCAGGATGATTCAAGCGCATTACATTTACTGTGCACTTTATTTCTATTATTATTACATTGTAATATATAATGAAATAATTATTCAGCTCACCATAATGCAGAATCAGTGGGAGCCCTGAGCTTGTTCTCACTTGCCACTCACTGATAGGGGTTTGATATGAGTCTGCAAGCAATTGATTTATTATGGTCTCTGTGCAGTCAAACCTCTCTGCTAATGATAATCTGTATTTGCAGCCGCTCCCCAGCGCTAGCATCACCACCTCAGCTCCACCTCAGGTCGTCAGGCATTAGATTCTCATAAGGAGCATGCAACCTAGATCCCTCGCGCGCACAGTTCACAGTAGGGTTCGTGCTCCTATGAGAATCTGATGCCGCCACTGATCTGACAGGAGGCGGAGCTCGGGTGGTAATGCGAGTGATGGGGAACAGCTGTAAATACAGATGAAGCTTCACTTGCTTGCCCGCCATTCACCTCCTGCTGTGTGGCCCGGTTCCTAACAGGCCATGGACTGCTACCAGTCCGTGGCCCGGGGGTTGGGGACCCCTGCTATAGGGACTATCTGTGCCTGTGTGCTGTTTAATAAAAGGAAGGATGGTGGATGGAGAATTGCTTGATGGAACCATTTATACAACCCCCAGTGATGTTAGGGAGAGGAAGTTTCTCTACACCTTTGTGGACTCCCTGGGTTTTCAAACCTTTTGCGTTTGCCATTTGGCTAGAAGGAAAACGGTATCTCAGAATTTTAATGTTATTCTAAGTGAGGCTGAGTATCATTTCATATTTATAAGAGTGGTTCATGTTTTTTGCCCATTTTTGTTTAGTAGGTATTCCTTATTTTGTTGATTTCTAGGAGTTTTTTATATATTAAGGAGATTCACCTTTCCTAATTTGTCAGTTGTCCTTTATTTAGGGTGTTTTATTCTGTGTTGAAATTTTTTATTTTTATGTGGTCAAGTTACCAATCTTTAAGGATTTGGAGTTCTGTATCATACATAATTAGAAAAGTTGTTTTCCACTCCAGTATTATTTAAAAAGCACCCATATTTAAAAAAATGTTATAGTTTCATTTTTTAAACAGCATTATTGAAATATATTCCATACCATAAAATTCACTCATTTTAAGTTTTTTTTGTCTTTTTTAACAGCTTTATTGAGATATAATTCATATACTATATAATTTGCCAATTTAAGGTATAAAAATCAGTGACTTTTAGTATATTCACAGATATGTGTAACCATCACCATAGTCATAGTCACACGCTCCTCGGCATGTGGGATATTCCCAGACCGGGGCTTGAACCCTTGTCCCCTGCATTGGCAGGCGGATTCTTATCCACTGCACCACCAGGGAAGTCCCGCACATTTTGTTTTTACATTCATCAGCTGATGGACATTTGGGTTGTTTCCGTATTTTGGCTATTATTAATAATGCTACTGTAAACATTTATGTACAAGTTTTTGTGTGGACATATGTTTTCATTTCTCTTGGGTATATACCTAGGAGTAGCATTGTTGGGTCACGTGGTAATGACTCATTTGAAGTTTACAGTTCAATGAGGTTTAGCGAATCTTTATAGTTGTGCAGTATGGCCACCGTCCAGCTTTAGAACACTTCCATTGCTGGTTTATTTTTATGTTTTAAATATATGAAAAATTTGTTCTGTTTTTGTGTTTGAATTTTTGTTTGATACGGAATTTATTTGGTGCACAGAGCGAGAACAGCATCCATCTGCATTTTCTTCTTGGTGCCTATTTATTTTCCCAACACCGTTTATGGAATAGTGCATAATTTTTCTACTGATATGGCAGTGCCACCTAAACTGCATACTAAGTTAAGTGTTTGGGTCTGTCTCTGTTCTTTCTTTTCTTTCTTGTTGATTTGTCAGCCTGTTAATGTGCCAGGACTATAATATTTTATGTACTGCCACTTTAGAATATGCTTTAGTATCTGATGAGGCCAGCACACCTTAGCCACATTTTATTTCAGCCATTCCTGGATGATTGTTTCCATAAGAACTTGAGAAACAGCTTGCTTAATTTTTAAAAACTCCACGGCTGCCATCACCTTATGTGCTTTTTTATTAGGCTTGCATTAAAGTTATACATTCCTTGAGATTTGACATCTGAATGATATCCTTTTCAAGAATCAGGGCATAGTTATTCATCTTTCACCTCACTTCAGCATTCTTTTGTGTCCCTCAGGAGAATTAAAGTAACATTTTTTTGGCCTCTTGGCTTGTGGGATGTCAGTTCCCCAACCAGGGATCGAGCCCCGGCCCTCGGCAGTGAAAGGGCGGAGTCCTAACCACTGGACTGCCAGGGAATTCCCCCTACATGGTTCTTTTAATTGCTGAGTATCTTGTCCCTTTTATTGCTACTGCAAATGGATTATTTTCATTTATATTTTATAACTGATTGGGCGACTTGATTCGGTGGCTTGTAAATAAGGAGGCTGTTGTTTTCTGTGGGTTGAATTTATTCCCAGAAATCTAAATACCTTGTGTCATTTTGTTTGTTGTAGTTTCTCTGTTGATCTTCTCTGGTTTTGCAGGTGTACAGTCTTATCTGTTACAAATAGTGATCATTCACCTCCTTCTTGATTTTTAAAAATTATTTTAATTAATTAAATTTATTTTTGTGTTGTCTGTGTTGGGTCTTCGTTGCTCTGCGCAGGCTTTCTCTAGTTGTGGCAAGCGGGGGCAACTCTTCGTTGCGGTGCGCAGGCTTCTCGTTGCGGTGGCTTCTCTTGTTGTGGAGTGTGGGCTCTGGGCGTGCGGGCTTCAGCAGTTGTGGCATGCAGGCTCAGTAGCTGTGGCTTGCGGGCTCTAGAACGCAGGCTCAGTAGTTGTGGCGCACGGGCTTAGTTGCTCCGTGGCCTGTGGGATCTTCCCGGGCCAGGGCTCGAACCTGTGTCCCCTGCATTGGCAGGTGGATTCTTAACCACTGTGCCACCAGGGATAATTGTGTTGGCTAGTGTATCCAGACAAATTTTTTTAAAAATTGTGGTATAGTTGATTTATATTATCATGTTAGTTTCAGGTATACAGCATGGTGATTCAGATATATATATATATAAAATTTATTATTTTTCAGATTATTTTCCCTTATAGGTTATTACAAAATATTGAGTATAGTTCCCACTGCTATACAGTAGGTCCTTATTGGTTATCTATTTTATATATAGTAGTGTGTATATGTTAATCCCAATCTCCTAATTTATCCCTAAACAAATTTAAATTGTAGTGGTTATGGTGATAGTTTGTGCCTTCGTCCTCATTTTATTCAGAATGCTTCTAGTTTCCCCATTAAGCATGAAATACATGTATATGTATTATATATAAGTATATTATATATAATACATATATGTATTATATAAAGCATATTATATATAATACATATAATATGTGTTATATAGTATATATCATATAATGTATGTATAAAATATATTTAAATATATATATATACATTAGGGCTTCCCTTGCGGCGCAGTGGTTGAGAGTCTGCCTGCCGATGCAGGGGACACGGGTTTGTGCCCCTGGACTGGGAGGATCCCACATGCCGCGGAGCGGCTGGGCCCGTGAGCCATGGCCGCTGAGCCTGCGCTTCTGGAGCCTGTGCTCCGCAATGGTAGAGGCCACAACAGTGAGAGGCCCGTGTACCGCAAAATAAATAAATAAATATATACACACATTATTAAGAGCTTTTTAGAAATCTAGAAGAGATATTAATTTGCCCATTTGATCAATATTATTGCAGGTCTAAGATGTTCCAGGAAGGATTCTAGTTCTGAGGATATAGTAGGAAGTTAAACAGAGACAAAGCCTTTGTTGTCACGAAGGTCAAAGTCTAGTGGGACAGACAGGAAAGAAATCAAATAATTAATAAATGTCGGGTTCTATGAAGTCAAGCGAGGAGAGAGAGAGGGAATAATATGGTGAATTTAGTTAGGACGGTCAGAAAGGGATTTAGAATTGTTTCAGGTGTCTTTTCATTAGCTTTGTCTTTTTCTTTTTATTTAATTTGAAATTCTGAGTACACTTGCCCCCGTCCCAGTCTCTAGCATTTTTGCCGGGGCTGTGGGGACTTCAGAGCAAACCCAGCGCGAGTGATATGCCCTCTCAATCCACTGGTTGGTATTTGCTTGTGCTCAGCTTATCTCTAGGATACTGATTGTTTAAGAAATGAACTGAATTTGTTAGAGAGTGGGGTAATATATCACTACATTCCGGGATCACAGTCTGCAAACTCCGCCGCCCACAAGACCTCGGGGGCCCTGGAGCTTCCCTGGCCGCCAGCCCTCCTGCGTTGCTCGGGCCGCTCCCAGGTGGCTTCTGTGTTCCCTCTCCTCTCCCTGCTGGCTGCTGGATGCCTACCTTTGCCTTTTCTCCTGGCTCCTCCCTCTTCCAACTTCTGGTCAGACCTGCTGGGATGACAGGAGTAAAATGGGAATGATTTTAGGCTTACAGGGTGAGTGTGGAATCTTGGCTATCTTTCTTCTCAGGGATCCACCAGGCTGTAGGTGACTGATCCTGGGTGACACTAAGGTTATTGTAGCTAGTTGCTCATTTGACAAAATCAGAATAGAACTGTGGACTGTGGAACTGTCTTCATGCTATGTAATTCCACCCCCTTTTTAAATTGAGGTATAATTGACATATAACATTATATTCGTTTCAGGTGTACAGTATAATAATTCCATATTTGTATTGTGAAATGATCACCACAATAAGTCTAGTTAACATCTGTCCCCATACATAATTACAAAATTTTTTTCTTATGGTGAGAACTTTTAAGATTTACCCTTTCAGCAACTTTCAAATATGCAAGACAGTATTATTAACTCTAGTCACCGGGTTGTACATTACATCTCCATGACTTATTTATTTTGTGACTCCAAGTTTGTACCTTTTGACCCCCTTCATCCATCCCCGCCCCACCGCCTTTAGCAACCACCAGTCTGTTCTCTGCATTTATGAGTGTTGGAGGATGGAGGGAATGAAAAGTGCCCACTGAACTGAGAAGGCATCTTGAGACAGAAAAACGAGGCAGGCAGCTCCATGTTATTAATGGACCAGTTTATCACAGGATAACTTACAGTGTGGGATCTGGATCAGGACAGCAACCTGGAAGCATTCGCAGCTGCACTCCACACCTCTGAGGGGACATTGGGACAGTTTTATAGTTAACCTAGGGTATGGGGGTGGGTGCTCGGAAACAGGACGTGCCTTCCTAAGTCAAGTTTATGAATGGGTGACTGGTTTCGTGGGTGCCTGGAATGTCAGCGAAGGTCTTCATCATTGTTTGGGGACTAACAGAGCATGGAGGCCACCTGGTCCTAATGATTATTAAACAATGTCTCTTAACTAGAAAGGCCCTGATGACAGAGAGGCGATTTACTGCACAGTACGGTCCTGGGTAGGGTCAGCGGGAGAACAGGAGGAGCTGCACGGGCCAAGATGGCGTCAGTTATGCTAACAGCCATACAATGAGCTTGGTGTGTTTTTTCCTTTCTTTAAGAATCCACATGTAAGTGAGGTCATGTGGTATTTCTCTTTGTCTGTCTGATTTATTTCATTTAGCATAATGCCCTGTGTGATGTTCTTTATACAAAAAGATAAGTTTATTAATGCATCATGATATCATGGCCCAGCATCTGTATTCTACTTCTTAAATATTTTCCGTTTCTTAAATAATTTCTTACTTCTTACAGAGTCCTCAGTGCCTGTGTCCTCGAGGCATTTGGTTCTAAATTCAGACAAACCATATCTCACTCACCACCTCCACCGTTACTGCTCTGGTCCAAACCACCATCATCTTACCTTTTAACTCTCCCTTCTCCTGCCCTTGGCCCCCACCCTGTATTTTTCCACACGGTAGCCAGAGTGATCTTTTCATGGCCATGTCAGATCATGCGACTGTTAAAGAGCTGTGATGGATTTCCACTGTACCTACAGTAAAACCCCAAATCTGATCTGTGGCCCCAAGCTCTATATGTCCAGGTCCTTGGCTGTGTGTGACCTCATTTCTCAGACCTTTTTCACCCTCCCCTTTCCTGGGTTCCAGCCACCTGGCTGCTGCTGTTCCTGAGCCCAGACACCCCCCATTTCGGGGCTAAAAGCATGAAAGACTGAGCACTGGGTGATGGTGGGAGAATGAAGCATGCGAGGCAAGTTACAGTCACGTTGATTAGTTTTCTTTCAGCTGATAACAAGAATCACTTCTGTATTTAGTTAGCACTGTGGGCTTCTGGAAAGGCACCCTATAGATGAGGGACCAGGGGACGTGGCCAGGTTTAGTAGGTACCTCTCTGGTGCGTACAGACCTCAGTCACATCCTCGTGTGCAGAGAGAGTGAGCGAATCCCCAGAAAGTGTCAACGTCTGTCGTACTTTGGCTGATTGGGGGTTTTGTTTGAAAGTTCATCTGAAAGGAGGAGTCTGAAATACCTTGCCTGAAATCACTTGCCTAGTTCACTTTTAAAGAAAATAGAAACCCATGCTGATTCATTTAAAGCATGAGCGAACGATGTCTTAAAGCTGAGAATGATCCAGCAGACCCTGCACACATTTTAGATTAAATAATAATAATTATTATTATTATGAATTTCGTCGGTGATGTAGAAAACCAGAAGGAAAGTTGGGCATGATAGTGGAGATGTTAAAGTCATCAGGCAGTAAGATGCTCCTCTGGGGATAGTTTGCTTGTTCGAATTAAAATCTGAATCATTCCACTGAGCAGACACACAAAGTGAGAACCTTGAGCCTTTAAACAGCCCAAATAAATTGCAGACCACAGCAGATCAGGTAGTTGGGAAAGTGAAGTATTATTAAAGTGGAATAACCTCTGAAACAGCTTCATTTAGATCACTGATGTCGCTGTTTATTGCTTTGGCAGTCAGCACTTTGAGTGTGGGTAGAATTGCCCTGAGTCCTTATGAAGTGCCTTCAGTGGGCTGTGTCCACCATGGGGTTGGGGTGCTTGTTGGGAAAATGGCAAGTAATTTTGGGGTAAATAATTCTGCTTGTTAAGATGAAGGGCTTCAAGGTGTGTTTTTTTTTGGTTATTCGTTGTTTTTGTTTTGCTCTTCTGTCCTAAAGTATGATTTCTAGTTAGTGGATCACAATTTGCTCTTTTGCTAATTGAAATGACCTCTCTGTTTACCCTAGAGGCTGAGTCATTTGCTAATGAAGAACTTGAACTTGTCACTTAGTCCTACTGGCTTTGCATCTTGGCTCCTGACTTGCTGAGTAACCTTAGGCAGGGTCTTTAACCTCCTCCTGCCTCATTTTCCTAATCTGTACAGTGGGGGTAATATCAGAATTATCAGGACCAAAAATCCATTATGTTGAGAGTATTGGGTTATAAACCTTAGAATAAAATAAGTATCCATGATTCGTGCTGCTGTAAATAAATAACTGAATAAACAAACCAATGGGGCAGAAGGAACAGCTCTTCCTTACGTAGAATTCCAATTAATAAATGTAGAAAGAATGAGCAATAGAAGATCACTACTGGGCACCATAATAATGCAGGCAAGAACTATCAAAGTATACTACAATTAGTGAAAGTATGAGAAACAGGATATTTCCATAATCTCAAATTATCTCCCCATAAGAGACTTAATAATTAAAAAGAAAAAATAGTACTTGATAGCAGAGTGACACAGCAGACACCACGGTGACCCAGTGATCAAAGTTAACATCACCAGTAATAAGATGTCCCGAACCCCCAAATATGATGCACTGAGAAGGCACAATGGCACGTCTGTGGTATTCTTGCCAAAAATGCATCTAATAACCTCACTGTAATGATTAGAAAACCAGAGGGACATTTTGAAAATAACTGGCCTGGACTTTTCAAAAGTATCACAGGTTAGAGGAAGTGAAGAGAGCTGATGGCTAAATGCGATACGGGATCCCGGATCCTGGACCAGGAAAAAAGAACTGAATGGGAAAGCTGGTGAAATGCAAACAGGTGTGAAAATTCAGGTGCTAGCCATGTATCAGTGTGAATTTCCTAGTGTTGCTAATTGTGCTGCTTTTATGTAAAGTGTTAACCATAGGGGAAGCTTGGTGAAAGGTATATAGAAACTCTCTACAATTTTTGCAACTTTTCTGTAAGTCTAGAATTATTTCAAAATAACATGTTTTACAAAATCCATTATGCATGTGAAGCACCGGACAGAGTGCCTGAGGAAACACAACAGTGATTGCTGAGGCTGCTTTTGGTTTGGAGGAAGGTGGTTACAGATGTTGCTGGTTTTGCCAGGGACTCAGCGTGGCTCTGTGACATGGAGAAAATGTCCTTCTGTTTTGTCATAGGGTTACAGGCTTGGGCTGTGGTGTCCCTTGACGGCTGGCTATCACTGACCCTCCCTGGAAAAGCTGAGGCCATCAGGCTGACCTTAGGCCAGCAGTGCCACTCTGCAAGAAGAAGGGCTATAGCTGGTCACTGGTCCAGTGGAGCTTTTCCTGAAAGCTGGGAGTGGGACCTCCAGAACCTGCTTCCTCATTGCCTTCTTCCTATGACAGCATCATATCTGGGTGGCAGCTGGTGTTTATAGACAACTCTCATTGATTCAGGAAAAATCATTTGGGGGGGATGCTCACGGAGTCATGTACGATTTTAGGAAATCCATTTTGTAGACTAGAAGAGTGTATTAGTCAAGCCCGGAGGCTGTAACAAAGAGACCCCAAATACCATAGTTTAAATAAGGTCCAAGTTTGTTCTCTCTTAGAGGGTCCAGAGGTTACCAACTGGAGCTGGCCGGGTGGCTCTTTGATCATCAGCACAGGCCGGCTCTCCAGTTGTTACTTTTTCCAGCTTGTGGGAAAGGAAGGGAGGGGCCTGGGCTCTGAGTTGGCTTTATGGTGAGATGGAGAATGTAGACCTTTTGCCTCTGCTCATGAATCATGTGCAGGAACTTGATGGTGTGGTCATGCCTCTCATGCGAGTGAGGCTGACAATACAGTCGCCAGCTGGGCAGCCAAATGCCCTGCTGAAGCTGAGGGAGGAGGCAAGGGGGGATGGATACCAGGGGAGCGGCAGCATCTTGCCCTAGAGCCCCTTCTGCTCTCTTGGTCAAATTCAGAGAAGTCTTTGTAGAGCAGCTTGGAAAGTGTTCCCCACGCCTGCAGCCCTGCCCTTTGCTACCAGTCTGCAGGTAAGGTCTAGGCTCTTACAAGCAGAGGGGGTGATAATCTGATCATAACCCCGTGGCATGAGAAATTGATACGGAGTTCCTGGCCTAACACACCACTGAGGGCATTCATGGCTCTTAGGTATCTAAGCTGCTCCTTTTCTTCCCTTGTGATGGAATTATGTTTGCTGTCAGGTGAGAAGCCAGGATCTGTAGAGCTGTTGAAGGTGGAGGCTAGAATCCACCCTTTCAGATGGGGCCAAGGTCACCTTTTCACATCTGGTCTGTCCTTCCTCCACGTACGTGATGCTAAGAGCAGCTGTTCACTGTAGGAAACTTCCGAGACTCGGGGACCATAGCAGCCCCATCACCGCACTGCAGAGATACCATGCCGCCTTGTGTGGACCAGTTTAGTTCTACCTAGAGAGTCCCCATCCTATGACCCCGGAAGGTTGCTGGTACTCATGCCTGACACTCAACATCCAGGGACCTGAAAGAAGTTTGGGGTGGCGGGGCCCTAAACCCCTGACTCCCACCCCCTTGGAGACATCCTAGCTCTGAGAATATCAGCAAGGTTATCTTTATCTAGGAAGAACAGAACATTTGAGAGGTTAACTTTTTCTCTTTTCTTGGTGAGAGAACAGTAAAGCATTATATTGTCGCTGAATTAAAATCTAAGAAGATAAAGCCTGAAACACAGTCCCTGTTGTAGGCGTATTTCAGAAAAGCTTCAGAGAGAAAGCCAAAGGACGTTACAAACTGAATAATTCTGATAACACTTTTCTTCTTAGGGACTCATAATTTCGAAGTTTCCTTCACTGTTATCAGTACAGTTTTCTTTTTAAAATAAAATTTAAATGTGTACCATAAGTTTTTATAGCATACTGAATTTCATGGTGTAGCTATGAATTTTAACTTGCCCAAAATATGGCTCATTAAACGCCTTTTCTTGCCATCACCCCGCATGATTTTATGCTGATTGTTTATCCCTGTAAGCAGTGGTGTTTTGCCTACTTATTTGCTTTCAGTGAAGGAAGGTGGTTGGAAGGATGGAAAAGGAAAGCACCTCTTCGGGAGAAGGGTTATTAGCAGGGGTTGATGGTCTGTGGGCTGAAGCTCTCCTTGTTAGGATGCCCAGGAGGGGCTGGAACGCACACACTTTGATGACCCCATCAGCCCTGCAGCAGGCTGGTGTCAGCACTGGGCCTGGTGGCTTACTGAGATTCGTCATTAAAACTTCTCTCCCCTCCCCGAGATGAGCTTCACTTTTACCCGAGTGTAATGGAGACAGCAGGGTACAACCATCTTGAAGTGAAATGTTGCTACCTGCTTGTGGTAGACCAGCATGAGTTCATTGACCTGGACTGTGATTGAGCATTTTTTTTATTTTAAAAAAAATTTTATTGGAGTATAGTTTACAATGTTGTGTTAGTTTCAGGTGTACAGCAAAGTGATTCAGATATACATATGTTCATTCCCTTTCAGATTCTTTTCTCATATAGGTTATTACAGAATACTGAGTAGAGTTCCCTGTGCTATATATTAGGTCCTTGTTGATTATCTACCTTATGTATGGTAGTGTGTGTATGCCAATCCCAAGCTCCTGATTTATCCCTCCCCCCATGTTTCTCCTTTAGTAACCATAAGTTTGTTTTCTAAGTCTGTGAGTCTGTCTCTGTTTTGTAAACAAGTTCATCTGTATCATTTTTTTAAAAATTAGATTCCACATATGAGTGATATCATATGATATTTGTCTTTCTTTGTCTGACCTCACTTAGTATGATCATCTCTAGGTCCATCCATGTTGCTGCAAATGGCATTATTTCATTCTTTTTTATGGCTGAGTAATATTCCATTGTATATATGTACCACATCTTCTTTATCCATTTGTTTGTCAATGGACATTTAAGTACAGCAGAGAATGTGGGGAGATGGTCTGTTTTAGAAACATCTGTGGTTTCTACACAAGAGTACGTGGCCCCTGAAGCCATGTCGTCAACATGATGCAAGTTCATGTGAGAAGTTGGACAATCCCTAAGATCATTTTGTTCTCAGAGCGTCTTGTCCTTTTACCCACTGGCCAAACTGAACCCAGACAGAGAGTATTAGTGCACCTTTCACTTGTAAGTTTCTGAAGGTGCTGCATTGGATTCGTGGGATTTAGAGCAAGCAACTTCTGTTCCTGGTCCCTTCATTTTCTTACCTGGTAAAGGAGGTTGACCGATGGTTTCTGCCATAATTTCTGGAGTGTTCACCATGTACCAGGCACTGTGCTGAGTACTCATTCATCTTCACCAACAGCTCTGTGAGCTCTGCCCCGTTATGGCCATCATTTTACAAATGCGGTGCTGGAGACACAGAGGGTAACTTGTCCAAGGTCAGATAGATAACAGATGTGAGGCTGGAATCCAGACTGGCCCATCAACTCCCCACTCTCTGAGTCGTGCCTATGCTTTAGTCTTCTTCTCTCTCTTGGCGTATCTGAAAATCAGATCCAGAGGGTTTGCCTGGCAGACAAACTCCCACGAAGAATCGGATGAGATCTAGTCCTGCAAGGGCCTTGGGTGTAAAAGACTGACTGACATCTGCCTTAGAGTGACAGTTTTCTGCACTCCAGATTCAAACTGTATAGAGGACTTGAAGAAACCTGTTTTCTAACATTAAATAAAAGCTTACTTAGGGACTTCCCTGGTGGCACAGTGGTTAAGAATCCGCCTGCCAATGCAGGGGACAAGGGTTCGATCCCTGGTCCGGGAAGATCCCACATGCCGCGGAGCAACTAAGCCCCTGCGCCACAACTACTGAGCCTGCGCTCTAAAGACCACAAGCCACAACTACTGAAGCCCGCCTGCCTAGAGCCAGTGCTCAGCAAGAAGAGAAGCCACCGCAGTGAGAAGCCCGTGCACTGCAACAAAGAGTAGCCCGCACGCAGCAACAAAGACCTAGTGCAGCCAAAAAAAAAAACAACTTGCTTAGTTGCAACTGAGTATGGCCTTGGGGGGCAGGGGGAGGGGCAGTTAGGTTATCATGGTCCAATAGAAATATAATGGAAGCCACATATGTAATCCAAATTTTTCTTTAGCCATGTTAAAGGTAATAAGAAACATGTCAAATTAATTTTAACATATTTAACTCAATATACTCAAATTTTTACGATTTCAACATGTGATCAATATGAAAACATAATGAGATACCTTATATTTTTTTCCATATCAAGTCTTTGCAATTCAGTGAGCGTTTTACACACACTGCACATGTCCCAACTGGGTCTGGTCACGTTCCACATGCTTGTAGCCACTTGTGGCTAGAGGCCACTGCACTGGGTAGCCTTTATCAGTAGATAAATGTATTAAGACAGCCTTGCAGGCAGCTTCTTGGGCCTGGACCCAGAATCTGGAACAATTTGTACAAAAGTGATCATTACTGTTCCATTTTACACCACAGCCTATGAATGTATGTGGAATCTAGGTTGAGAGTGCTGGGTAAAACCGTAGCTGTCAGTTTTGTTACTGGGTCCAAGCTTGTACTGCTTGCTGCACGACAGGCCAATAAATTGAGAGACAAGTTGTTGGGGCAAAGAATAGTGACTTTATTCGGAAAGCCAGCAGACCAAGAGATGGTGGACTAGTGTCTCAAAGAACCATCTTCCCTGAGATAGAATTCAGGCTTCCTTTATACTAAAAGGGGAGGGGTTGTGGTTGGTTGCTGCAGACTTCTTGGTGTCCGAATCCTTTGTTCTTGCAGTTGTCCTGGTAGGTCAGGTCACAATGTTAAACCTGCAACAAGATAAATGTTACTCATTGTCCTGCAACTTTTTATCTCTATATGAATGGAAAAATGTTAAGCCTTTAAAGGTCAGAGCCTTGCGAATGGGCTGTCCTGCATATTTCAGGCTGTAGGCAACATTCTTAACTTGTAGCCAAAGCAATAGAATACAAAGGTTAAAGTAAAAGAGACAGATCCGGGCTTCCCTGGTGGTGCAGTGGTTGAGGGTCTGCCTGCCGAGGCAGGGGACACGGGTTCGTGCCCCGGTTCGGGAGGATCCCACATGCCGTGGAGCGCCTGGGCCCGTGAGCCATGGCTGCTGGGCCTGCGGAGCGAGGCCAGACCAGTGAGAGGCCCGCGTACCACAAAAAAAAAAAAAAAAAAAAAGATTAATGGGAGAAAAACAAAAGCATATCAACATGTATACCTCATGTAAACATGGGAGATAGCCAGGGGAAAATGACTCAAAGAAGTGGCTTAGAATTCTGGTTTATTTAGCATCTTCAACAGAGGACAATAAATCTGTGGAGAAATGACAGGACAAAGGAAGTCAGTTTTGGGGTTCCCAGGGCGAAGATGAAGGATAGGGAGTGAAGTTTGTTTTGTAGGTTCCTCTGGTGTCACCAGGCAGATAGGGCCTAAAGCTGCCTTAGGGGGTTAACCTTTGTCCTTCTTGGTGGAGGGGGAGGAGGAACACCTTTGTAAATTTATGGCCTTCTTGGAAAATGGGAGGGCAGAGGGTTTTTCTTGTATCTGCTTCTTCCCAGTTGCCTTCAGCTCATAATAATCCTTACAGCGAAGTGGCATATTTGGGGGCAACACCATCTGCTACCCTTCAGAGGCAAGGATACTGAGGAAGATGTCTGGGGTCACACAGCGTTATTGGCTTTGCTGGCTTTGTGATATATTGTATTGTGGAAAAGGCGTAAGTGACCACGCCTTTGTGTGCATTTGATATACCCCCTTTTATGTGAGAAAATAGCTGTGACCTTTTGCAGGGTTCACAGAAACCCTAGATTGGAGAAATGGAAACATTCTCTGAGATCAGCTGGTTCAATTTCATTTTCTCTACTGGGCCGGAAGGTCAGAGAGGTTAAATGGTTTGCACAAGGTCATAGAGGTGGGTCTCTTGCCTTGGAGCTGTTGTTTTGCTGTTACACTCGGAAGACAGTCACAAGAATCCATGGCTTTAAGACAACACAGAGCAGAGGAAGGAAAGTCCAACTGAGTGCTAAGGATCTTACCTTTCTTCAAACATTCAACTTGTTTCCGTGTAGCCCTGAAATTGCTGGTGAGGTTTGTGAGTCTCTCTAGAAGGAATGTGTGTGAGGATGGGAGAAAATGCTTCAGTCGGGGAGAAAAGGGGTCAGTGGCTGCTGGCAGAGATGAGGGATGAGGTTGACACCTCCTGAGTTTGGACATTGGGTGGCCTTCCTTAGCCAGGAGAGGGTCAGCTATGAGCAATCATTCACAGCAGGGGTTGTCAACCCTGGGGTGTTTGACAGTGCCTGGAGACATTTGCTAACTGGCATCTCGTGGGTAGAGGCCAGGGATGCTGCTAAACATCCAACAATACACAGGACAGTCTTGTACAATTAGCTGGACTAAAATGTCAATAGATTTGAGGTTGGGAATCCTTGACTTAGGGAGGGGCAAAACTCATATATTGGAACTCTCTGTATTTTCTTTTTTTTTTTTTTTGCGGTATGCGGGCCTCTCACTGCTGTGGCCTCTCCCGTTGCGGAGCGCAGGCTCAGCGGCCATGGCTCACGGGTCCAGCTGCTCCGCGGCGTGTGGGATCTTCCCGGACCGGGGCACGAACCCGTGTCCCCTGCATCGGCAGGCGGACCCTCAACCACTGCGCCACCAGGGAAGCTCCTATTTATTTATTTTTGGCTGTGTTGGGTCTTCATTTCTGTGCGAGGGCTTTGTCTAGTTGCAGCGAGCGGGGACCACTGCTCATCGCGGTGCGCGGGCCTCTCACTGTCGCGGCCTTTTTGCAGAGCACAGGCTCCAGACGCGCAGGCTCAGTAGTTGTGGCTCACGGGCCTAGTTGCTCCGCGGCATGTGGGATCTTCCCAGACCAGGGCTGGAACCCGTGTCCCCTGCACTGGCAGGCAGATTCTCAACCACTGCACCACCAGGGAAGCCCTGTATTTTCTTTAATACAGCTGAACAATATTGTTTCTTATGAGTCTGAATTTAATTACAGTGACTTTTTTGCTTGGAAAGCTTAGAAAGTCTTCATAATTCCTTGTTATTTTTCATGAACCAGAGGAGCTTTTTAAGGAGAAATTGTCATAGATAACAAACAAGGAGCTCTGTATAGCACAGGGAACTCTGCTCAATATTCTGTAATAACCTAAATGGGAAAAGAATTTGAAAAAGAATAAGTACATGTATATGTATAACTGAATCACTTTGCTATACACCTGAAACTAACACAACATTGTTAATCAACTATACTCCAATATAAGATAAAAATTTTTAAAAAAGAGACGAAATAGTCATATTTGTGAGATCATCTTATTTCAAAAAGACAAACATATATTTGGTGCTGGGTTTGGGGTTTCTTTAATTCCCATACCTGATCCCCTTCGTTAAACCCACATTGTGTTGCAGACTAACAGCCTGATAAATAAGCAGATGTCGTCTATATTATCAGACATTTATTGCTAATTAGATTACATCTAAGTTTAGAAATTTAAAAAAGAACTCTGTACGTTTTCATTTTCTGCATAAATTATTTGTGCTACAGGGGTCCTACAAATGGGTCCTTGATTGTGTTGCTGAAAACTTCGGCAGAGCCAGGGGAAGTGCAGTGTCTGGCTGCTTATGTTGTAACTATTTTAGGCAGAGAGACAGTGACAGGAGCTTTCCTAGTCTGGCTGGGAGTTCACAGGAGGTACAGATGCCATTGGAAGGGGGAGGCGGGACCAGAAAGTGATGAAGGGATTACGAAGGCGTTTCTGCCGCGTTTGGTTGGTTTGTGAATAGGGAAGACTGGTGGAAATTGGGGAGCTGGTGAAATTGACTAAATTGATACCTATTTTCTCTCTTCCCTTTGAGGATACAACAAAGGGAATCTAAAACTTGTTTCATGCTTCCTTTCCAGGAAATCCAAATTGTGTTGAGTTCTTGGGGACAGAGCCAGCCCCTGTCACTTTCTGGACCATCTGGTGTGTCTGGATGGCTGAGAGTTTAAAACAAATGGACACACATACACAGACACACACATGCACAAAAACAAAGCAAAACTGCTGTGGTGGTGTCATTTTTAGGTAATTAGAAGACTTTCAGACATCTCATATGCTGAGTGTGGGGGAGGGGAGCTGCTTTGCTCCTTGCTTAACCTGGGGTGTTTGAAAGCCACCCTCGGCTTTCTCGAAAACTTGCAAAAGCTTCATTGAAAGGATCAATTCTACAACTTGATAATGATTTTTTCTCCTTCCTGAATTCCTGAATGTTTATTGAAAGTGACGCATAATGTCTGATTGCTTGAAAGCTCCTGGAATGTTCTTTGAGGTTCCAGATGATAATCTATCTTGCTCATGTTTTAATCCCTTAAGTCACCTATACCCACTGTGTAAACCTTGGATGGCTCAGTCAATGTTGGATTGAACTGGAGTGTACTGGGTTCTCTTTTTTCCTTCTTATAAATATAACCTTTGAAATGCAATTTTTCATTTAAGCACTGGGTGCTTTTAAGATCATAATCACACAGTGATCTGTTTTTCTCAGTTGGTAGTAACTAGCTCTGTTACTTTGGCCTTAGGCAGCTCAGCTCAGCAAGGCTTTGTGAAGTAAAATTAACTAGTGTGCTCGCTTCTATGAACCAATACAAACTCAGGCTTTTGATCCATGCACATTAGAATATAAGTAGAGTGAACTCCTTCCAGAGTGTAAGACTGAGTTTATCCCGCCGTGCATGCTCATACAAACATTTTTCTGAGGCTGTCAGAAAAATGTCAGAACCTCAGGGTGAGTGCATCTGTATTTTTATTTGCTGTTAATCCTGCTTTTATAACTCTGTCCTGGAGACTCCCACCCCCTTCAGATGTATACTAAATACTGTGGCCGACTGGCTTTTACTAAAAGGGAGTTTTGAGCCTGAGAATGTGCCCTGCACATCACTTCTTCCTCTCAAAGCCACTGTGCATTTTATCCCAGTCTCTGCGGTTTGCAGAGATGCATTATGGTTTTTCAACGACAAGATTTTTCACCTTGCTTCAGAGCCAAATCTTTAGAAGAGCAGGCTGTTCCAGCGTGAAAAATGACACTTCTATTTTAAAACAAAAATGTTTTGTTTTGCAAAAAGGTCACACAGGTATTTTTTTTTTCCCATGACATTTATTTTCTTGATCCAAGTGCACCAGACTTGAGCCTTCTCCATCCTTCTCTCCTTCTGCACTTGGTAACTTGTTTATGAGTCTCAGAGGCCCAGTTCCTTATGCCAGCCAGCCAGGGAACCCTCGACCGTCTGGCCTAGGTTTGGGGGAGAACATGAAAACGAATTCCAACAAGCAGAACTGTGTTTCCTGCACCATCTGGCCTTTAGACACGTATGTGGTTGATCTTTCCTGTCTGGGCTGGGGGATCTGCTTTGGATGATGTAAGCCTATTACTCAGGAAAGACGGTTGTGTAGAGCACATCTTGTGGGTGAGTGTGTCCTGTTTATTGCAAGGGTCACCAGGGGGTAGGGGGTGCTTGGGGCTTTCAGATCTTCAAATTCAAGCTTTGGGGTCGGACCCCAGGGACTGGTACCAGTTCTAAGGACCTTCGCAGCTCTGCAAGCATCTCAGTGACATCTCTGCCTGCAGGTGGCTAGGAGAATGCTGTCATGTGGCCTCTTAATCTTTATCCTCCATCAGTATTTAGTGATTGGCAGATGGCCGCTCCTAACATCTGTGATTTGGAGACATAAGAATTTGATACATATGACATGTAAATCAGCCCCTGACTATTTGGGGGTAATTCAGGACACGTTCCTCGTTGAGCACATACTCAGGGGTTTGCCAGTACCGCCGCACGCAAATTGTCTTTGAAGGGCTCCGGGAACTTATTGCCAAATGGCCCAGAGAAAAGTCATCCTAATTTACAGCCTTGGCCAGCAGTGGATGTGACTGCTCACTTCCCTGAACTCTTGCCAACACCGACTTTTATCATATGTAAAATTTCTTGCCAACTTGTCCAGTAGACAAAAGACGGCATCTGATTCTTCTGCTCATTTGCATTTCTTTAATTACTTGTGAGATCAAAAAATGTCACATGCTAATCGATCATTTGTAATTTTGGTAATTGCATTGCTTACAGTTTAAAAAATATTTTTAAATTTTTAATTTATTTTATTGAAGTATAGTTGATTTACAATTTTTTGTGTTAGCCGTTGCTTACAGTTTTATCTCACTAATTTCCGCTTAGCTGAAGAAAGGAACACCCATGTGGTAGGATACCAGATAGTCCTTAAGCTTATGTTTTGTTTTTTTTAATGTAAATTTATTTATTTTTGGCTCTGTTGGGTTTTTTTAAAATTTATTTATTGATTTATTTAATTTTTGGCTGCATTGGGTCTTCACTGCTGCACGCGGGTTTTTCTCTAGTTGCTGAGAGCGGGGGCTACTCTTTGATGCGGTGCACGGGCTTCTCATTGTGGTGGCTTCTCTTGTTGCAGAGCGCAGGCTCTAGGCTCGCAAGCGTCAGTAGTTGTGGCTTGCAGGCTCAGTAGTTGTGGCGCACTGGCTTAGTTGCTCCGCGGCATGTGAGATCTTCCCAGCCCAGGGTTTGAACCCTTGTCTCCTGCATTGGCAGGTGGATTCTTAACCACTGTGCCACCAGGGAATCCCTGTGTTGGGTTTTCATTGCTGCATGTGGGCTTTTCATTGCAGTGGCTTCTCTTGTTGCAGAGCGCGGGCTCTAGGTGCACGGGCTTCAGTAGCTGTGGCACGCGGGCTCAGTAGTTATGGCTCACGGGCTTAGCTGCTCCACGGCATGTGGGATCTTCCTGGGCCAGAGCTCAAACCCGTGTCCCCTGCACTGGCAGGTGGATTCTTCACCACTGCGCCACCAGGGAAGTCCAAGCTTATGTTTTTAAAAAATATTTAATATTGTAGTGAAGTATTCATAATCTATGAAGCGAAAGAAAATCAGTAGTAAAAATGTGTCTCATGATTCCAGTTTAATAAAACATTAATAAGGTATATGACTATGGCACAGAGATTTAAGAGTCGCAAATTTATATACCCTTCAACTCAGATTCCAAGGAAAAAGCACTCTATTATTGGTGACTGGTCCAGCCATCTCATGGGCCTCTACTCTGGGAGGGAGGAAAGAACTTTCCAGAGTGTCTTAGTCTCTCCTAGCTTGTGCTTTTGGTTCAGCCAGTGCCCGATGATCCTCCTAGACATGACCTGGCTTCAGTTCCCCACGGTGCTGCCAACCCCTGACCCTTGGCTGCATCCTCATCCATCCGACTGGGCCCTTTCCCTCGTAGCATCCTTCCTGAAGCAGCATCCCTTCGGGTGGTGCTGCTGACTGTCAACTTGGCCCCACCTCTCCTCCCACCGGCAGGTGCTAGGTTCTTGGCCTCTTGCCCTGCAGGGCACATCATCCCCCTGGTCCTCTCTGCCCTGTAGCCTATGGGAAGGGTCTACAGTTCAGACTTCGAAGCTGTGTTTTGGAGTTTTAGGATCCGTTACTCTTACAGTAAAGCCTGACTACACCACTGTCTCATGGGAGACTCAGATAAGACCTGAAGAATGACCCCTTTGTGGTGTCTACCCCGTCCCCTCCATCACTCCCCCTTGGGTACCTTCCATTGTATCCATTGATGGGACCTTTTAGGCCCACAATTTATAGGATATGAAAGTACATCTGACAACATTTCGTTAAGACTATATTTAAAGATACTGGGAGGAAATACACCAACATGATTTTTCTCTGGATTAATGGTGTTATATGTGAATTTAATTTTCTTCTTCATACTTTTCTGCATTTTCCAAATTTTTTCAATGTCTATACTATGTTTTTATAGTTCTCTAAATCCATTTTTAAATGAAGTATTTTTTTCTCTTTTGTTTCCTTATAAATGTTAAAGAAAGGGGGCAAATGAGTCATTAAATATAGTATACTTTTTGGGTTATGCACAATTTTTAGTCTTTCAGATTTCTTTTTCTTCCAACTTTCTTTCTCCCCCTCACCCCAAGTTTGCAAAACAAGATTAAAAATTATGTGCATGCCTGTCACCAGCAGATGGAACCAGGCAAAGGGCTGAGTGGAATTAAGAATTGAGGAAAATCATTGTTTATCATTTTTTTTATTTTTTAAATTATTTTTTAAACTGAAGTATAGTTGATTTACAATGTTGTGCTAATTTCTGCTCTACAGCAAAGTGATTCAGTTTTATATATATATATATATATATATATATATATACACACACACACACACACACACACACATTCCTTTTTATATTCTTTTCCACTATGGTTTATCATAGGATATTGAATATAGTTCTCTGTGCTATACAGTAGGACCTTGTTGTTTATCCGTCCTATACATAATAGTGTATATCTGCTATGGTATTTGACAAATACGGTATTTGTTCTCTTTCTGACTTACTTCACTTGGTATGATAATCTCTAGTTGTATCCATGTTGCTGCCAATGGCATTATTCTGTTCTTTTTTATGGCTGAGTAATATTCCTTTGTATATATACCACATCTTCTTTATCCATTCATTTGTCGACGGATGTTTAGGTTGTTTCCATGTCTTGGTGAATAGTGCTGCTATGAACATGGGGGTGCATGTATCTTTTTGAATTAGGGTTTTGTCTGCATTTATGCCCCAGAGTGGGATTGCTGGATCATATGGGTAATTCTACTTTTAGTTTTCTGTGGAACCTCTATATTGTTCTCTGTAGTGGCTATACCAACTAACAGTCCCACCAACAGTGTAGTAGGGTTCCCTTTTCTCCACATCTCCTCCAGCATTTGCTATTTGTCGAGTTTTTAATGATGGCCATTCTGACTGGTGTGAGGTGGTACCTCACTGTAGTTTTGATTTGCATTTCTCTAATAATTAGTGACGTTGAGCATCTTTTCATGTGCCTATTGGCCGTTTGTATTTCTTCTTTGGAGAAATGTTTATTTAAGTCTTCTGCCAATTTTTTGATTGGGTTGTTTGTTTTTTGTTGTTGAGTTGTATGAGCTGTTTCGTATATTTTGGAAATTAAGCCCTTGTTGGTTGCATTGTTTGCAAATATTTTCTCCCATTCTGTAGGTTGTCTTTTCGTTTTGTTTATGGTTTCCTTTGCTATGCAAAAGCTTGTAAGTTTGATTAGGTCCCATTTGTTTCTTTTTGTTTTTATTTCTATTGCCTTGGGAGACTGACCTAAGAAAACATTGGTACAATTTATGTCAGAGAATGTTTTGCCTATGATCTCTTCTAGGAGTTTTATGGTATCATGTCTTATGTTTCAGTCTTTAAGCCATTTTGAGTTTTCTTCTATCATTTCTTTAATTCCTGTTTTGACATTTGTTTCACATCAATAAAAGTTATCTTCTATTAAATAACATTGTGGCAAGTGATCCCTTTATAGGATAAAACTTGATGCAATAACTTCTTTCAGTGTTTTTTGGTGCACGTTGATGATCTAACAAAATAATTTCTGTAACCCTGCCAGGGTTAGATTGCTAAGATCTCTGCAATTTAGAGATAGGCTGATCCCTAGACAACCTTAAAATTTATTCCAGAATCATCTTTTTCTTGGGGAGAAAAAAATTATAATAATGTGAAAGCAAATTAAAAGAAAAGAACCCCATTTTAATGGTTTTGTAACATTTTCTCATCTTTGTCAATTTGCACAGATATTGTTCATACATTTATTACAGAAAACATATGGTCTTTTTCACTTAATATATTTATTCCATTTATATCCTATTTATGTATTTTAAAATACATTATATATTTACTTAAAAATGCCTAAATTCCTCTATAATTTATTTAAATAGTACTCACACACACACACAGACGCACACACACACACGTCCTGGGAATAACGGCTCAGCATTTGCTAATTCACTGTTCATGGTGACTCTGTAGAGCATATTACTGCAAATAATGAGAATCAACTATACCTGCTAAGTGTTCTACAAGAAAAGGATTACATGGAAAAAGCTGGGCTTTGATACTAATTGAAACTAGCTTGTTTTACAAGGACCTTGGCAGATAAACCTAGTGGTGGACCAGAATGTCACTGCAGACTCACGGGACCCTCCTGCTGTATTTCCCTTAGCAGTGATGGTACAGTATTCCATAATCAAGCATCCATGGCCACTTCGTGGAATGTAACTACTGTGAATAATGGGACCCGACTGCAGTCGATTTGGTGAGGTTATTTTTTAAGAACAGGGAAGTCAATTCCAGTAGGGAAGGAAATGGTTCTGCAAGAGATGTGTAATGTATTTGACATTGACTGTATTGCTTTTGAAACAGGTTTCATGATGGTCTGGTGAAAACCACAGGATAGAAGGATTCCATATCTGTGTTTATTTTCCACTGGTGCTCACCATCACCATGGTTGCTGACGTGTTCAGTGTTTCCTATTTGCCTATCACTGTTTTCAGCTTGTTACACATAATCTAATTTAACCTGCAGAATAACAGTCGTGGTAGTTATAGCAGGAGTGGAAACAGAAGGAGCTGCAAACACTTGTGTGATGCTATGTCAGGTTATGGACTAATTCACCCCTCACACATGCCTCTGCCATGAGAACTGTTATGAGCTCCATTTTACAGGTGAGGAACCTGAGGCCCAGAAACGAGTAAACCACATACCCAAGGTCACACTTAGTAAGCGGTCCTGAGTCTGCACGCTTAGACCCTAATTAGTTCTGCTGCTTTCCAGGGTGGATGTGTTGGGGAAGGCGCTTTCTCCACCAATAAGCAGATTCACTGGGTAGGAACTTGTACGCGCTCTCCACTTTTTATTTACGTATTATTAACTTTCCATGCCCTGAGCTCAGATTAGTGCCTGCAGGCTCTTCAGCTGATCAGTTTCTGTAGGTTGTGACATAGCAAGTGTCAGATGATTAACTCCTGTTTCTCAAACCAGCCTTGTAAACAGAGGCTGACCTGTTTGCCAGGGAGAACTGACCACACAGGATAAACGCTTAAGAGTTATGGTCTGTTGTGGTTGCCATTCCTTTTTTTTTCAATCTTTAAAATTTGTTGACTGAAAACAAATGCACAATGTGAGAGCTGTGAGTTAAGTTTTATTTGGGGCAAAATGAGGACTATAGCCTGGAAGACAACATTTTAGATAGCTCTGAGGAACTGCTCCAAAGAGGTAGGGGGGAAGGTCAGTATTATATATAATTTTAGTGAAGGGTGGGTATGTGCAGTCAAGCACCCCATTGTGGCAGAAGGTTGCTGCTAGGCGCGAGGACCAGATGTTGCCGTTAATGATTTTAGTGCTTTTCTAGGTATAGGGAGATGCCAGAATTGGGCTCATAAAATCTTCCCCTGAAAATATCTATCTGAAGACCTGTTCTGCCAGTTTTTCCCAGCATACAGAGGGCCTTATTCCTGATCTCCACCCTGAACTCCTTTCAGGGTGTGTTGAAGGTCAGAGTCTGCAGTGGCTTGTGACTTAATCCTTGTAGAGGCAGATGGCAAGTGCCAATTTTTAGTAGGCAAATTGTTGAAGTGATGTGGGGTATAAGAGTTTGGTGGAGTTAGTTTGGAAAGGAAGAATAGATATTTTTTTTTTATTTTGAGAAAAACAAATAAAGGCAAAGATACATTTCTTTTTTACTTAAAAAAAAAAAAGAATAGATATTTTTTCTTCAATTTAAATCTGAATGGATGCCTCTAAGGATAGGAACCGGAGAGCATGGCATCTCCCCTGGAATTGCTCTCTGCACCCTTCACGTTATCTGAACCGGGAGTTCTTAGCCTGACATCGTAGGCCTACAGATTTTAGTTTTGTTTGTTTGTTGATTGATTTACTATTGGCCACAAGTGCCTTTGAGAGTCTCGTGGAAGCTAAGGACTCTTTCCTCAGGAGCAAAATGCTCGCAGGCATAAATAACCCTGTCACTGAATCCATTTTGTAGGCACCAGACCTCCTGAGAAGCCCACTGAGAAGGCATCTTAGGGTTCATGGATTCTAGAACCTTCTCTCTTAGGGGATCTGTGAGCTATTTTCATCATTGTAAAATTCCCTAACTGAAGCCAAGCACTTATCTATGTTTCTTTGCTCTTGGCTGGATATAGATGAACGTTTGCTGGGTACTCTGGTTTCCTTACGTGCAAGGAGTCCATGCAGAGTGAGGTGGGGTTCCTTAGCGTGAAAGATTGGGAACCACTAGTCTATATGGGGCCTTTGTCTTCATCGACCTCACCCTTCCCAGAATCTTGTTCGTCTGGACAGCCCTTACTCTATAACTTAACAGTATAGTTTTATACTGTTTTGATGGTTTTTGTATGTACACGTTTTGTCTTCTCTGTTCATTCTTAGAATCCTGAAGGAGCTGTGTCTCTTGCCCCTTTCTTCTTCTCTGTGGGGCTTGGCACCTAGTAGGCCAGTGGGCTTATTATTATTATTTTTTGCTTATCAGTATTATTTGTGTTTTTTAAAATTGAAGTATAGTTGATTTACATGTTGTTAATCTCTGCTGTACAGCAAAGTGATTCAGTTATACATATATATACACATTCTTTTTTAATATTCTTCTCCATTATGGTTTATCATAGGATATTGAATATAGTTCCTTGTGCTACACAGTAGGACCTTGTTGTTTATCCATTCTATATATAAAAGCTTACATCTGCTAACCCCAAATTCTCACTGCATCCTTCCCCCAACCCCCTCTTCCTTGGCAACCACAACTCTGTCTGTGAGTCTGTTTCTGTTTTGTAGATATGTTCATTTGTGTCGTTTTTTTTTTTTTTTACACCATCTTTATTGGAGTATAATTGCTCCACAATGGTGTGTTAGTTCCTGCCGTATAACAAAGTGAATCAGCTATACATATACATATATCCCCATATCTCCTCCCTCTTGCTTCTCCCTCCCACCCTCCCTATCCCACCCCTCTAGGTGGTCACAAAGCACTGAGCTGATCTCCCTGTGCTATGTGGCTGCTTCCTACTAGCTATCTATTTTACGTTTGGTAGTGTATATATGTCCATGCCACTCTCTCACTTTGTCCCAGCTTACCCTTCCGCCTCCCCGTGTCCTCAAGTCCATTCTCTATGTCTACATCTTTATTCCTGTCCTGCCCCTAGGTTCTTCATGACAATTTTTTTTTTTTTTAGATTCCATATATATGTATTAGCTTACAGTATTTGTTTTTCTCTTTCTGACTTACTTCACTCTGTATGACAGTCTCTGGGTCCATCCACCTCACTACAAATAACTCAATTTCATTTCCTTTTATGGCTGAGTAATATTCCATTGCATATATGTGCCAAATCTTCTTTATCCATTCATCTGTCAATGGACATTTAGGTTGATTCCATGTCATGGCTGTTGTAAATAGAGCTGCAATGAACATTGTGGTACATGACTCTTTTTGAATGATGGTTTTCTCAGGGTATATGCCCAGTAGTGGGATTGCTGGGTCGTATGGTAGTTCTATTTATAGTTTTTTAAGGAACCTCCGTACTGTTCTCCACAGTGGCTGTATCAATTTACGTTCCTACCAACAGTGCAAGAGGGTTCCCTTTTCTCCACACCCTCTCCAGCATTTATTGTTTGTAGGTTTTTTGATGCTGCCCTTTCTTACTGGTGTGAGGTGATACCTCATTGTAGTTTTGATTTGCATTTCCCTAATGATTAGTGATGTTGAGCATTCTTTCATGTGTTTGTTGGCCATCTGTATATCTTCTTTGGAGAAATGTCTATTTAGGTCTTCTGCCCAGTTTTGGATTGGGTTGTTTGTTTTTTTGATATTGAGCTGCATGAGCTGCTTGTATATTTTGGAGATTAATCCTTTGTCAGTTGCTTCATTTGCAAATATGTTCTGCGATTCTGAGGGTTGCTTCTCATCTTATTTATGGTTTCCTTTGTTGTGCAAAAGCTTTTAAGTTTCATTAGGTCCCATTTGTTTATTTTTGTTTTTATTTCCATTTCTCTAGGAGGTGGGTCAAAAAGGATCTTGCTGTGATTTATGTCATAGAGTGTTCTGCCTATGTTTTCTTCTAAGAGTTTTATAGTGTCTGGCCTTACATTTAGGTCTTTAATGCATTTTGAGTTTATTTTGTGTATAGTGTTAGGGAGTGTTCTAATTTCATTCTTTTACATGTAGCTATCCAGTTTTCCCAGCACCACTTATTGAAGAGGCTGTCTTTTCTCCACTGTATATTCTTGCCTCCTTTATCAAAAATAAGGTGACCATATGTGCATGGGTTTATCTCTGGACTTTCTGTCCTGTTCCATTGATCTATATTTCCGTTTTTGTGCCAGTACCATGCTGTCTTGATTACTGTAGCTTTGTAGTATAGTCTGAAGTCAGGGAGTCTGATTCCTCCAGCTCTGTTTTTCTTTCTCAATATTGCTTTGGCTATTAGGTTCTTTTGTGTTTCCATACAAATTGTGAATTTTTTTCTAGTTCTGTGAAAATGTCAGGGGTAGTTTGATAGGGATTGCATTGAATCTGTAGATTGCTTTGGGTAGTATAGTTATTTTCACAATGTTGATTCTTCCAATCCAAGACCATGGTATATCTCTCCATCTGTTGGTATCATCTTTAATTTCCTTTATCAGTGTCTTATAGTTTTCTGCATACAGGTCTTTTGTCTCCTTAGGTAGGTTTATTCCTAGGTATTTTATTCTTTTTGTTGCAGTGGTAAATGGGAGTGTTTCCTTAATTTCACTTTCAGATTTTTCATCATTAGTGTATAGGAATGCAAGAGATTTCTGTGCATTAGTTTTGTATCCTGCTACATTACCAAATTAATTGATTAGCTCTAGTAGTTTTCTGGTAGCATCTTTAGGATTCTCTATGTATAGTATCATGTCATCTGCAAACAGTGACAGCTTTACTTCTTCTTTTCCGACTTGGATTCCTTTTATTTATTTATTTTTTCTTCTCTGATTGCTGTGGCTAAAGCTTCCAAAACTGTGTTAAAAAATAGTGGTGAGAGTTGGCAACCTTGTCTTGTTCCTGATCTTAGTGGAAATGGTTTCAGTTTTTCACCATTGAGAATGATGTTGGCTGTGGGTTTGTCATTGTGTCATATTTTAGATTCCACATATAAGAGATATCGGGCTTATTTTGTTGCAGCCGCCATTTTCAGGGATGGGCAGCAGTGTCCGGCAAAGGTGTGCATCCCTTTGTCAGCAGGGGGCAGCACTGGAGAGGGTAAAAATGGTCATTGTTCTTCAGATTAGCCAATCTCAAAGCTGAGGAAATTGTTCCCCAAATAAATGCAGCTCTATTAAAATCTAGCATGTATGTCAGTTTGAAGCAATACTTTAAACTTTTACTAGAGGAATGGCTCTACTTTAGATAAGTACTTTTTGTTTGTTTGTTTGGCCATGCTGCTCTGCTTGTGGGATCTTAGTTCCCTGACCAGGGATCGAACCCGGGTCCCCAGCAGTGGAAGTGCCGAGTCCTAACCGCTGGATCGCCTGGGAATTCCCAGTTCTTTGTTTTTTTTTGATGCTTTGGAGTGGGGTGGAGGGTAACACACACAGTCAGAAACATGAATATTTCCTTTTGCCGAGGGTTACCTTTTATTGCTACTAAATTTACATGAAGATAAAGCCAATTTATCCCTGGGGTGAAATATGTATTTACATTGTAGTTGTGGAAAGAATTACAGCCTGTGTTTATTTTGCATTTGGGAAACAGGAGACAGTATCTGGAAGAGTCGCTAATAGTATACATTTTCTAAAAGGTTAGGTTAAAGCTGGTGAATTAACAGGACACAGGTGGGCCTAAGGGGAAACAGTCATTTCTAAGTATTTTCTGAATTGAAGGAGAAAATGCATTTTTTCTTCTGTAAATGCCCGGCTTAGCCCAAGTTAGGCAGCCCCAACTACTGACACAAATATAACAATGGAAGCAGAGCATTTTCACTGGGAAAGAACAAACCAGGAACCTGAAACAGTGGCCCAAAGCCTAGGAATGTATCTAGTGAGTACATCATTGAAAACTGGTACTCCCAGCCAGGTGCTAGGGGCACACGGGCGTGGGGCTGCTCCCCTGACCTCAAGAACTTAAAAGAAAAACGGTGAGCACTCATGGGGGGTTGGAGGGGCTGGGGTTGTGGTGACTGGTGACTTCTGCCTGGGAGTGCAGAACTTCAGGAGCTGGGCATTGGAAGCCTAGTAGGACTTGACCATGAGGGGTGAGGAGGAAAGGATTTCCAGGTAAGATGTAACCTAGAGAAAGTCAAGGGGCGCAGGGCTGGCTGAGGAGGTAGAATATTCACGAGAAGACAGGAGCATGATACACAAGCCACCTGTGAGAATTACACCTAGTTCTGTTTTCAGATCCTGTACTTTCCAAGGTCATTGCCAGGGCCAGACATTTTCTTTTTCTGTCTCAGGTTGGGTGATGGGAAGAGAAGAATTTATTCCCATGAAAAAGAGAACTGTTTTCATCACAGCTGCATAGGGGAAACTCCAGAGGGCTCTTGAGGGAGCGTTGGCTAATGTCAAAAACCCAGAGCGGGGCTTCCCTGGTGGCACAGTGGTTGAGAGTCCGCCTGCCGATGCAGGGGACACGGGTTCATGCCCCGGTCCGGGAAGATCCCACATGCCGCGGAGCGGCTGGGCCCGTGAGCCATGGCCGCTGACCCTGCGCGTCCGGAGCCTGTGCTCCATGGCGGGAGAGGCCACAACAGTGAGAGGCCTGTGTACCGCAAAAAACAAACAAACAAAAAACCCAGAGCTCCTTGGTGCTAATTTTAATTTACACAAAGTTAAGGGTGGCGTTAGACCCGTGAACCTGATAGGTAACACAGCTTGGGGGTTGTCGTCTAGATGTTGGAAAGTCTCAGGAGAGGTGTGAGCTGAGAGAGGACAGGGGACTGAGTCCCTGTCTCTTCTTAAGCCCCTTTAGCCTGTGGGACCCTATTGACCTTGCGTTATGCGGTGGTATCACAGGTAAGAGAGTGGTGAGGGGGTTTGAGCTCAGTTAGAGTTGGGTGTTTATCATACACATTTATAAGAAGTTAGTAAACTTCTAGAACCCTCGGACAGGAGGCTGTGCGAGTGTGGCATTCATGTTTAGGGAAACACCTCACCACTGAACTAAGTGTTTTGGATGAAAGCGTTGACTGATGTTCCAGCTGAGACATACGTCTTCCTGTGAAGTGAGTTTTTAAGGTATTTGTAAAGAGTGTGCATCCTTGTATCTCATGCATGTCAGAATCCTGTATCAGGTTAAAATCACAGTCAAAGAGACGTGGGTGGAGGGGAAACCCCATCCTGAAGGGGTTGGTCTGTGTGTGCAGGGCTGTGTCATCACATGACACCATTCTTCACATCCCTGGTGTCAGCTGACTGGACCAGGGCAGGCATCTGACCCATGACCAGCCCGTCATATTCACTTTCTCTCAAATTTGAAATCAGACCTGTGAGATGGGGTCGATGTGGCTCCAGGGCCTCTGCTGGGATTTGTCCAAGTGCAAGAAGTTTTCAGGGGAGTAAAATGAGAGAGAGAAGTGCCGACATCAGAGACCACAGAGACCGGAGGGATGGAGAAGAGAGACCGTGGTATCACTGCAGGACAGAGAGTGGTCCTTTCTGGCAGATGCTAGGCACCTCTGTCCCATATCCATGAAGGGATCCCCTTGTCTTTGAACTTGCGTGGGTCCGGTTTACGCTCTTTGCTGCTAAACACTCTCTATGACCACGATCAGCTAGACCTGGGAGGCACGTGACCACTGCAGTTTTCCGACGAGATGTGGCAGGAAAACAGTTAACCTGCTCCGTTCATCCCCAGAACTGGCATGGTGCCTCCTTTCCTTGTCAATTTTGAAAGCCCATGGCTGTCACTCAGATGGTGTTTGGGCCTTTTATTCATCTGGATGAGTCTCAGGTTGCCCTGTCTTTTTTCATGCCTGAAGGGAGGAGAATGGCTGTTCCCAGCTCTTAAGAGATGCCTGGGTGCTCCCCTTCATCTATTCATTCACTCATTCTTTCCACCAGTATTTTTTGTCTGCAGTTTCCCAGGCCTTGACCTAGATTCTAGAGAAGCAACAGTGAACAAAAGAGCCATGGTCCTTGTCCTCATGGAGCTCAGAGGCTCATAAGGGCGAGAGAGAGGAGCCAAGTAATAGCATAACACATCGCTTAATTACAACCATGGTGTGTTCTATGGGTGATGGGGATCGTGACCTTTTTGGGAGATGGTGGAAGGCTGCCTGGTGAAAATAACGTCTAAGCTGAGTCTGAAGAAAGAGTAAGACTTAACCAAGAGATACACTTTTGGTGGGAATGTAAATTGGTGCAGACACTATGGAGAACAGTGTGGAAGTTCCTTAGCAAACTAAAAGTAGAGTTACCATATGATCTGGCAATCCCACTCCTGGGCGTATATCCAGAAAAGACTAAAACTATAATTTGAAAAGGTACATGCAACCCAGTGTTCATAACAGCATTATTCACTATAGCCAGGACATGGAAGCAACCTAAATGTCCATTAACAGATGAATGGATAAAGAAGATGTGATACATATATATACAATGGAATATTACTTAGCCATAAAAAGGGTGAAATAATGTCATTTGCAGCAACATGAATGGACCTAGAGATTATCATACTAACTGAAGGAAGTCAGACAGAGAAAGACAAATACCATATATCACTTATATGTGAAATCTAAAAAAGTGATACAAGTGAACTTATTTACAGAACAGAAATAGACTCACAGACATAGAAAACAAATTATGATTGCCAAAGGGGAAAGGTGGGGGGAAGGATAAATTAGGGATTTGGAATTAACAGATACACCATTATATATACTACTATATATAAAATCGATAAACAACAAAGACCTACTGTATAGCACAGGGAGCTACGTTCAGTAGCTTGTAATGACCTATAATGGAAAAGAACCTGAAAAAGAATATATATGTATGTATAACTGAATCACTTTGCTGTACACCTGAAATCTTGTAAATCAACTGTACTACAAAAAAGGACAAAAAAGACAACCAGGAAGCAGATATTCCATGGTTGAGCCTAGAGCCCATTCAGGTAGGGCTTTGTTTTTCCTAGGAACACACAGACTAATTTAGAGGCTGTAAGAAATGTGGGGTTGTTGTGTGCCTGGAGATGTCTCATGTGCAGTTAAAACATCCCATTCCCTCTGTCCTCCAGGGAGGACTAACAGTTAAGGCTGAAGGTCTAAGGTCACAGGCTACAGGAGGAAATATCATTTATTCCTTGAGTGGAAGTGGCAGCTCCAGACTAGGGGCATTGGAAGGGAGTTCTTGGATTTGCTAGAGGACCTTGCCAGCTTGTCTACACTTCCCGAAACTTTGGAGCTGTGTCCTTCCTTTCCCCCTTGCTTTCTCGGTAGTCTCCCCTCCTCCCCTCTCCTTCTACCTTTTCTCCCCCGCCTCCATCCCCTTCCTTTCACTGCCCTCTCTTACTTCTTCCTCCTCCACCCATCCACCCATCCACCCAGCATTTGTCAGGCATCTCCTGTGAATAGAGTCTTTTGATGAATTAAGATCCTGTGGGCCCTTCTCACAGTGTGTGTGGTCGTAGATTAACTGATTGATTCTGTCAGTAGGCTGGGCCCTGGAGATGGACATGTATGGAAATCATTATAATAAATTCCCTTTGCATGTTTATTCATGTGAATAGTGGTCATGGACTACACACTCTTATACTTCCTTAAAAAGTGGATGCCAGAGTCATGAGGAAGAGTGGAGAAGATGTAGGAATGGGTCCAGGGCAGTTCCTTTCCATCACACAAAAGTAATTTCCAGTGCAGGCACCTGTGAGGGGTGTTAGCTCTTTTGTAAAGCACTGTATATCACTCTGCTAGCTCGTATTTGAGCACCTCAAGGATTACATTGTAAGCAGTTTGTGTGCAGGAATTGTGTTCTCTGTTCTGTAAAATGGTGACTGCAGTGTCATTTACCCAGTGGGGATACAATAAATATTAATTACTGGTAGCTTATCCCTTACCATAATTTTCCCTTTCAAATTAATGAAGCAGATTCCTGATAAATGCATTTGTCTCTCCAGAGTTTCATTTGCCAAGGCTCAGATGCTGTAAAGGATTTGCCTGGAGATGTGACTTTCTTGTACAATTTTGTCCCCCTCTTTCAAGTATCCTTTGGAGATGCATTTCTTTCCTGAAAATAATTGGCACTAGTGAAATTAATTTTAGCTGGAAAAGAGAACTATATTGTCATGTTTTTGTCTGCTGCTTTGCATAGATATTTGAACTAAAAACAACAATTAAGTTTTGAAAGAGAGTAACAGGCATTAGTAGGTAGAGCTATGGCCCAGTGGGAGATAAGAACGTGCTACTAACCTGAAGTTAGATATAGATGTCTACTGGCTTTTTTTTTTTCCCCAGGAATTCTTAGAACAGCCTTCGATTTTCCCCAAATGGAAATTACATCTCCAGAAGCTTAGAGGTTCTCTGAGATAGGCCAAGCGTGTACGTGGAATATGAGTGTGAATAAAGGTAAAGCAGACTCAGGAAAGTGGTTTAATTTCATACTCGTTGATCTTTGGTTTGTAAGGTTCCATTCTGCAAGAGATAAAAACCTGATATACCAGCCAGCATCTGCTGAGAGATGGCAGGTCGACCAGAAGGCTTCTGACATGGATCAATAAAGCAGCATTTTAGTTTTTGTTTTATACATGATGTATATTTAACAGTTTCTGATGAGGGGACTTCTGAGAGATACTTAAACACTTGAGTGAAACTTCCACACCATTTGCAGGACAAATCCTTACCCTTTGTTTTTCAGGCTTTGTTTATGAATCAAGATTTCTTTCTGGGGATTTTACCCAGGAAGACTTCGTGGTCTAACTTGTTCTCTTTCAGTTCAGAGTGAATTGCATCTTAATTCCTTTTAGGCGGAAGGCCTTGCCAGGTGAGCATCCCTGTGTGTGTGTGTGTGTGTGTGTGCGTGCGTGCGCGCGTGTGTGCGTGTGTGCTGTGATCACGAATCGTCTAGGGCGGTGCCGTTCTGTGTGCCTCCTGGGAGTGAGGCAGAGGGGCAGAGAAGTTTGGATCCAGGACACTGCACTTCAGTCCTCACATCTCCACTTGCATGGATTATGGTTTGGGCCCCAGGGTCGTGTAAAACAAGAATCACGATGACCAGCCTGCCTTGGGAGCAGGGCAGAGCTGGGAGAGTGAGAGATGATGAGTGTGGTAGCACTTTGTAAACTGTAAGGCTCCCCCTTGGTCCGGACGTGAAATGGCCCTGCTTCTATTATTCATGTCAATGGCTGTGACTGGTGTGACTGCTGTACCGGAAGTAGATGGAGAAGTTGAGACGGAGGAACGTGGGAAAGCCAAGAGCCAGTTTCTGCTTTCCTCTTCAGCTTAGATGCTGGATTCAGATCAGACACAGGACCTTGCTTGGCGAGCTTGGCAAAGGTGGACAGTCCTGCCCTTATCCAGTGGGTCCTGGGGGCAGAGCAGGCAGTAGGACAGGGTCCAGGTAGACGCTCCCTCTGGCGTGAGGAGGGTGTGGGCACCTCGGGCATTGTTTCCCATTGTCTCTTTGTCCTTGGACCTTTTAGGAGAGAGCTATGGCTTCTTCATGAGCTTTCTGAATCCAGTGGGTTCTCCTGGTCATCCTTCCCCTCCCAGCCAGGGCTGTGTGTAGCTTTCCTTCCATCGCTGGGGCCACCTTGTCCCTTGCCCTACACCTACCCGCCTATCCACATGGCTGCTTCCACCCTGATGAAGGAAGCATGCTCTCTGGACTTCCTTTAGTCTTATTTGCTTGAATTTTCTTTACTGGATATGGAAACTTCTTTTTTGTTAAATATATTTTACATGTAACATTCTGTAAATTTAAGGTGTACCGCATGTTAATTTGATACATATACATAGGGTAATAGGATTGCCATTGTAGTGAGATTTAGCACCTCTGTCGCATTACATAATTATCCCTTCTTTTTAGTGGTTGGAATAATTAAGTTCTAGTCACTTAGCAAGGTTGATGATTATAGTACAATATTATTGTGTATATTCATTATACTGTGCATTAGGTCTCTAGGGCTTATTTACTGCTCGTTGCTAGATGTGGAAATTTCTTAACCTTTTTTTAGCCCCATAGTATACAGGGACATGTGCAATGAATTAAAATTAAAAAAAGATACTGGTTTTCATTTTTTGAGTTTTTTTGTCTGTGAAATTGGTTATGAAAAAAAGATGAGTTTTAGAGAGTGCTAATAAGAAAGAGGACAGCTCACACATTGCTGAGGGAAAACAAATTGATAACAATTTTTTTTCGATGGTGAGCTGGCAGTATTTCTCAAAAGGCTTAAAAATTAATGTTAAATACCCTTAAATTCAGCAACTCCTCTTCTAGGAGTTTATTTTAATAAACTTCTAGGAGTTTATTTTAAGTTTAGTTTACAAATTTATGCAGAGATCTACCTACAGAGAAGTTTGTGGAATTGTAATTTGTCACAGAGAAGAAAGTTAGACCTCATTGTAAGGTCCAGTGATAGAGAATTGGGCAATAAATTGTGGCCCATTTTATGTGCTGGAATGACCTGCAGTATCGTAAATAGTATTGTTACAATTCAACATGGTATATGGAATTTTAAAAAAAGCAATATTATGATGTGCAACCACTTTCGTAAAAAGTAAAAGTACATATTTGTGCATAAAACTGTTGTATGTATACCAAAATTTTAATACTTATTTCTCTAGTTTGGGATATGTTATGGGTATTTTTTTTCTTCTATTTTACTATGTGTGGTGTTTTTTTCCGTGATAAGTATTGTTTTTGTTTAAAAAAAAAAAAAGAGATTTATAATGAAAACCAGCAGTGGGTGGCACTTCCACCAAAGCCCGGGTCGTGGGTGTCATGCAGGGGAGGCCAGCCTTGTGCTGGTAAGGGTGAGCGCCTTTATCGCATCCAGCACCCTGCCAGGGCTGTGCCTGTATGAGAGAGGCAGAGGTACAGAGCGATGAGGGATGAAACAAGGCGGTGATTTCCTGACCCCTTTCCTTTTACTCACAGTCCTTCTGTTGGCCTATGGTGTTTTCGTTGAGAACAGGATAAGAGACCATTCCTTTTGCACCTGGCACCCCTCATTACCAACTTAACATTCAGTACAGACAGGTGGAGTGAAAAAATAATACTTTAAAAAAATTTTTATTTATATATTTTTGGCTGCTTTGGGTCTTCATTGCTCTGTGCAGGCTTTTCTTTAGTTGTGGCGAGTGGGGGCCACTCCTCTTTGCGGTACGTGGGCTTCAGTAGTTGTGGCACGTGGGCCCAGCAGTTGTGGCTCGCTGGCTCCAGAGCACAGGCTCAGCAGTTCTGGCGCACGGGCTTAGTTGCTCCGTAGCATGTGGGATCTTCCCAGACCAGGGCTCGAACCTGCAACCCCTGCCTTGGCAGGTGGATTCTCAACCACTGCGCCACCAGGGAAGCCATAATAATACTTTTTAACATTTGTGTCAGCATCTTCTGTTACCTCATTCTGAAAATGCATTCTCCACCTCAGTTTTCCTTTAGCAAAAATTCCATGAGAAGATGTGATGGTGACATTGCAAGCAAGGAGCTTCTGCCCCAGAGCCAGGGTTGACTTTGCTTGGAGTGAAAAGCTCTTCCATGATGCAGCCACTACAGTGAGATCTGTGGAAAGATGTCTGTGATGTGTGTATTAGCTTTCTGGGGCTGCGGTATCAAAGTACCACCGACTGGTACTTTGTCTCCCAGTGATGGATCCTAGAAGCCCTCAGTCCAGGCATTGGCAGGTTGGTGCCTTCTGAGGACTGTGAGAGTCTGTTCCAGGTCTCTCTCCTTGGCTTATAAATCAGTCTTCTCCCACGGCTTCTCTCATCTGCCCTCTGTGCGTGTCTGGGCCCTAATTTCCTTGTTTTCTAAGGACACCAGTCATATTGGATTAGGGCCACCCTAATGACCTGATTTTACACTGATGACCTCTGCAAAGAACCTTTCTCCTTGATTGCAGCAAGGATTGAAACTCCTTGGTAACAGCCAATCATACTTTCTTTCCTGAGAATTTGAAAAAATGTGATTGGAGTCATGCACATGTGCAGCAAGTTTGGAACCCTTCATGGCAGCCCCTAGAGAGGGGATCCTCAGGTTTCTGCTACTGAGAGTCTCCAAATCTCAGCCCTGTTCTTGTCCTTTCTAAGAGTTGGTTGTTCATCATCTTTAATCCTACAAGAAACTCCTATATTTTTCTAATAATTTTTTTTATTGAGGTATAGTTGATTTACAATGTTATATTAATTTCAGGTGTACAACACACCTGATTCAATATTTTTATAGATTATATTTCATTTCAAGTTATTATAAAATAAAGGCTATATTTCCCTCTACAAAAAAAAAAAAAAAATCCTGTCTCTAAGTTAGGTCACATTGAAGGTACTGAGGGTGTGGGATGTCAACATATGAATTTTGGAGGGACACAATTCAACCCATAATGATGTATTTCCCCCCTATTAAAAAAAACTCATTATTTTGAAAAATTTCAAACGTAAAAACATTAGAGAAGATAATATTAAACCTCCATGTCACCACCAACAGCTTCAGCATCCCCAAAGCCAGTATCATTTCATCCTATCCCCCACCAACACCACTGGAGTATTTTGAAGTAACTCCCAGCTATAAGAGATGATGCATTTCAAGTGGTGAAGGTTATACAATTATATATAAGGGATATCCTGTTAAATAAAATAATACTGTGTGTGTGTACGTGTGTGTGTGTGTGTGTGTGTGCGTTTGTATAAATTGGAAGAGTCAGAGTAATACCAGAATGTTAGGACTTATCTCTAAGAATTAGGATTTCAGGTAATTTTTACTTCCTTTTTTAGAACTGTATTTACTTTCTGATTTTGTTGGGATGGTGATTGATGGTGTGAGTCAGCCTTTTGTAATCAGAATAACAAAAACAAGTTGTTTCCAGGTGGTGAGAAAAGGTGGGGTGAGGGACAGTGGAAGAAACGTCACCGTCACCGTAGTCATTTTCTGAGGCAGAAAGGGTATTGCGCTTCCCGAATAAGAGAAGGAAAGAGGAGGAAGTATATCAGATCGTGCCTCGGAGTGGAGCCGCCCCACTGTAGGAGGAGAGTGTAGGAGGAGAGTGAGGGCTGCCACTACAGGTGAAGCTGTGTGTGACCTCAGCACGGACTCCTGGCTTCTCTGAACCCAGATTTCCTGCTTGCAAAATGAAGGAGACAGACTTGACAGCCATAGATTCCTTTGCCCATGAATGCTATGATCTCATAGTTCTTTTTTCTTTTTTGACGTATAGTTGATTTACAGTGTTATGTTAATTTCTGCTGTACAGTAAGGTGACTCAGTTATATATATACACACACATACACATTCTTTTTTATATTCTTTCTTATTATGTTTTATCTCAGGATATTGAATATAGTTCCCTGTGCTATACAGTAGGACCTTGTTGTTTATCCATCCTGTATATAATAGTTTGCATCTACTAACCCCAAACTCCCACTCCATCCCTCTCCCGCCTCCCCACCCCCCAGCAACCACAAGTCTGTTGTCTGTCTGTGAGTCTGTTTCTGTTTGTAGATAGGTTCATTTGTGACATATTTTAGATTCCACATATAAGTGATATCATATGGTATTTGTCTTTCTGACTTACTTCACTTATTATGATAATCTCTAGTTACATCCATGTAGCTGCAAATGGCATTATTTTGTTCTTTTTCATGGCTGAGTAGTATTCCATTGTATGTATGTACCACATCTTCTTTATCCATTCCTCTGTCAGTGGACATTTAGGTTGCTTCCATGTCTTGGCTTTTGTGAATAGTGCTGCTATGAACATAGGGTGCATGTATCTTTGTGAATTAGATTTGTGTCTGGATATAGGCCCAGGAGTGGGATGGATGGATCATATGGTAGCTCTATTATTAGTTTTCTGAGAAACCTCCATACTGTTTTCCACGGTGGCTGCACCAGCTTACATTCCCACCAACAGTGTAGGGAATTCCCTTTTCTCCACACCCTCTCCAGCATCTATTATTTGTAGACTTTTTGATGATGGCCATTCTGACTGGTGTGAGGTGTGGTACCTCACTGTAGTTTTGATTTGCATTTCTCTAATAATTAGCGATGTTGAGCATCTTTTCATGTGCCTGTTGGCCCTTTGTATTTCTTCTTTGGAGGGATGTTTATTTAAGTCTTCTGCCCATTTTTTGATTGAGTTGTTTGTTTTTCTGTTCATGATCTCATAGTTCTTGAACATTTCAGTATGGGCTTGTCTTTTGGGAGTTGGTAAAGATAAAATGTGCATTTCATATTTGAGCAATGTGGAGTTATTACTGGGGGTGGCAAGGAAATGATTGTAGAAAAGCCAAAGGTGAAGGTAAGACAGAAAAGAATCCGTTTTTAAGAAATGTGCGGACCCATCCCCATATCTTCAGAAAGTGTTTCTGAGTATGTGCATGTGCAGGTCAGAATTTTGCCTTTGCCTTTTGCCTTTTGCCTTTTGCCTTGGATGGCATGGGCTGCTGTATAAATAGCACTGAGACTTCTTGGTAACACTCACGTTCTCATATTGAAACTATGGAGGGACCAGGATGGATGTCCTTCATCTCTGGATTGGCCTTTCAACCACTCTTTTCTTTCATTTCTATTCCCCTAGTCTCACATGATAAAGGCCACGTGTCAGAATGTTGAACTAAAAATGCCAGTAGCCTGTCCTGCCTCCCAGTGGTGGGGGAGGACAGATAGATCTGGAGTCAGCACGTAAGTCATCTGGTAACAGTCAGCCTCAGTCGTACCCCCTGAGGTCCAGCAAAGTGGGTATAAATCCAGAAAGCAGGTAAAAATGTAGAAATGATGAATGCTTCTCTTCTGTCAATTTTCTAAAAGAGAGAATAAATTCTGCAACCAAAAAAATGAATGACTGGTGCTTGGCACTCTTCCATCTGGCTAGTTAGATCTGTTTAGGAAGCAGCCTTCAACTTGGAAGTGGAAATAACATGTATGCACTTACATACCTTTGAAAGGAAAGCAAACTTTTCTGCCCAAAGGCATAAAAATGACTTCAGGCCTGAGATTCCCCTCCCCGACCCAGAGCTGAGGGCAAAGGGGATCCTGCCAAAACAGGCACCTGTCCCCTGTGTGGAAGGTCTGGACTCTCAGGTAGACCAGCAGGGACCAATGGAGACCCCGGGACAGGAGATAAACCAAGCAGATCAAAATGGCACCACAAAGTGTCTGAAATTAGATTGTCATTGAAACCACAGGCCATAAAAGTAGGCTAGGGCTTGCGTGCTCAACCTAAACATGTGATTGCCTCCTAAAAAATTCAGATTGGACCTGGAATCTCCTAACACGATAGCCAAAATGTCCAGGATATGGTCAGAAATCACCAGTCACTCCAAGAACCAATAAAATCACACATTGAATGAGAAAAGAGAATTATCTGACATCCAAACCGAGATGAGTCAAATGCTAGTTTTATGTGGGCACAGCCTCACCCAAATGTTTACACGGGGACTCTGCCCGCCTTCCAGCTGCAGGGGCCAGGCTGAGCAGTCACCACAGAGATCCAGTGGTTTGCCAAGCCTTAAATATTTACTCCCTGGCCTTTTATAGAAGTTTGCGGACACACGTAGTTAGGTCATCAAAGATCTAATGGTCAATTTTTGGGAGATCTTTCCTTCTTTTTCCCATTTTTTTTTCCAATTAAAATTTTTATTGAAAGTTGAATTTCAGAGCAATATCTCTGAAGACATTTTCACTACAGTTTAGGCTTCCAAATTAAATTTAAAATTCAACTGCCCATGTTACTATTTATTTGAAAAACTCAACAAAGATGACAAGATGATTAAGGCCTGTATTTCAGATGGTTAAATTTACATATGCCCAGGCAACAGTAACTCCGTCATAATTCACTCCTCTGCCTAGAAGACAGTAGGTTGTTTTGATGTTGGATACTTTAAAAGGTGGAATTTTGGTTTCCCTTGGTTTATAGTTGGTTTCTTACGTTGGTTGTTGGTTTCTCTATTCTCTTCCTGTGTTTTGTCACCTTGTTCTTCCTCTTTATCTGTAACCTCACCTGTGTAGCTGGCAGCCTCACCCCTGGAGAGGGACCCTGTTTCCTCCCGCTCATCTTTGTTCCTTATTGTCACTGTCACTCTCTTACTCCTATCAAGTAGTGTGGATTTGAAGATCTGCCCACTCGATGGGGTTTTCTTTGTCTGCTCACCTGATGAGCCTGGAGAGAGATTTGGGAGTCCAGGAGATGTTTAGGACTGGCCTCCGTGGGGTTGTGCTTGGGACCACGGAGAGCGGTGCAAAGGGACCCGGGACCCTGCTTCAAGGAAACTCTTGGCTTGTTAACATTCCGGTTATGCCAAGAGCTGGAACAACAGACAAAGCCCAGGGAGTGCAGGAGGCAGGCTGAGAGTCAGGGAAGCGACTCAGCGAGAGGGAGAAATTGTTCAGGTGAGGCCAGGCCTTAACTGGGTTCCCAACACTCAGAAACATGGAGAAAGGCTGTAGACGTTGGGATGTTGCCTCTCCAGATGTCACCACCACCCTCTGATGACAAGGCCAAGGGACTTTATTGTTCACGCTGTGGGGGAAATGCCACCACCATGGGGCAGTGTCTCTCAGCCAGGAGGGCAGCGTCTGGAAACGAGAATTAGAACTTTGGTTGACAATACAGGGACTTGATTGAGATCAAGGGACAATGGCTCAGGACTGGTAGAAACAAGGCAAGGACTTTGAGCCAAGGCATTTAACAAATTTTAGGGTGCACACTGTGTGTTGATGGCTTCCATTAAAGAGCTGATGGATATTTCAGGAAGCTTCTGTAAGGAGCCGTCAAGCCATTTCTGGGGTGGGGAGTCTGGAATTTTAAAGTAATGCTAATGAGGGTCGTTGAATAGTAAATCTGTGTTAATGGAGATAGTAAGCTCTGTGTGTGTGGGTGTGTGTGTGTGAGACAGAGAGAGAGAGAGAGAGAGAGAGAGAGAGAGAAGTGTTAGTTTTAGTTAGTTAGCTAGTTAGTTAGTTTTGGTTCTAAGGTCTTTGAGCCTGAGTTAGCCAAGGACTGATCCCTGACCCAGACGGGAGACTTAGAAGGGGCTCTGGAATTCCACCAGGCTGAGGAGAAATGTCAAACCAAGGCCACCTTGAAGTTGGCATCGAATTGTTTGTTCTCCTTCCAGGCAAGAGGGATTGAGTTACTGAAGGTCCCAGGGAGTCTGTGAACCCAGAAAGCTCGGCCAAGCAAGGCCGGCAGCCCTGGTGACATTAGGATAAGAAATCCGAGCATGCTGCTGCTGCTTTGGTTACTGACGGATGGATGAGTGAGGAGCTGGTATTCGTTGATGTCTAGCCTGTCAGGGCTGGACCTTTCCGGCGCCTCTCAAAACCTACACCAAGCTTTGCAGGTCAGAACGGTCTGAGGCCATCAAGGCGAGCGAGTGTAGCCGCTGCCCCCTTGCTGCCCCCTCCTCAGTTCCCTCTTTAGCAGGATCTCATCTTGTTGAGCTGATGTCACTGGGTTTTGGTCTTTGCCTTCAGCTTTGGTTTCAGCTTCAGTGAAATAAAACCATAAAATCTGCAGCCACTGACTTTCTTAGCTTTGATTTTGCAGTGCACATGCCATTGTTTGTGCTATGAGAAGTGGACCTTTTTTCTTCCCCTGTGAAGTTGGATTTGACCTAAAGTTAGACTACTTCACAACCTCAGAGTTGACATTCCCAGGGGGTGGATCTCTGAAATTTCACGGGGGTCCCATTTTGCACCTGTGTTAACAAGGTGGCGATACCCCTGATTGTAGAAGCCAAACGCCACAAGAAATGAAATGCGTGCTTTTTTTTTTTTTGGTTTTTAAACACCACACATGGTTGATGTTGTGCTTCAGAAGAAGTGTTTAGAGCTGACTTGAAACTTATGTAATTAGTGTTCAATTAGTTCAAAGGCTGGTGGCCGTCACTGGCCGTGCTTTGCTCTTGTGTTGAGGGTGTGGGAACCTTGCAGGGCAGAGGGAGCTGCTTTGGGACTTTGTTGTTGGTGTTTTTGTCATGTACAGCTTTGAGACATCTTCTCATATGTGCCCTTCATTAAAATTAGATATGGAAAAAACAGCTAAAACTTGTTCTTCCCAAGTCTGATGAAGGTTCTCCATCAGTGCCTCCCAGTGTGAGAAAAGTTAAAGCAGTGATAAGCGTGATATACAAGCGCGGAGGCTGGGAGTCCTGTGTTGCTTTCAGGGTTCGTTCAGTTTCTTTTGGAGCCTGATGATACTAATAGAAAGTGAAGGTTGGCATCGATTGTGTGTTTAAAGACTAAAGTTCTGTTTTGCGTCACGTGGAAAAGGGGAGAAAATGACTCTCGGCGTCTCCTGTGTGTCACGCGCTGTGCTAAGCTCGTTTTAGTGCTCAGTGTACCAAGAAAGATGCTGAAATCCGTCCAGTGTCTGGTCCCTGGTAAGTCTGTAGCACAGGGTCACTCAGGGAGCGCTCTCGGCATTTTGAGCAGGAAAGTTCTGCCGTGACTTGTGGGGCATGTGGCACCCCTGCCCCCTCCCACTCAGCGCCAGCCGTTCTGCAGTCATTGTAAACGTCAAATCCATCCACTGCCGGTTCAGACGTCCTTTGCTGGAGGCTGTCCTGCCTGTTGGCGCTGGCAACAGGCTCTGATAAACACTGTTGAATGCTTTCTAGAGAGCAGATACGTGCCTTCCATCTCTGGGAACCTGCCTCTGTTGTAATAGGGTAGAAGATTCTGGAAGTCACTTTTGTGTTTTTATTACCTGAGATTTGCATCATATTTTATGCTTGTGAAATAACAAGTACTTATCCTATACTATATAATTGGAATACAGTTCTCCTTTTCGTTGATTAAAAAGGAATATATTCCATATTTAATGGCTTCATTTTACTCACCTTTTAAGCATTATGTTATCGTCCATAGTAGTCAAGAACATAATATACATTTATACATATACATACATAATATACATTTATATTCCATCATTATATTTGCTGCTTCCCTTTCAACGCATCATTTTTCTAAGACAAGATTTTATGGTAGGAATTTACAGAAATGCTGACTACAAGCAGTAGCTTGAAATCAACTTCTCCCTAAATGTTAGCAGTTCTACATAGAGTTGACTGTCAAAGAATATAAAAACATTTTATCTTTTTCAATGTTAAATTTAACCATTTTCTTGGCAAACCTAAACTGATAACGGAGGTATTATTTTTACTGAATCTTCAGCCATGTTGTCCTAATAGACTATAATGATTTGTGTAGAGTTTGTGTCATAAACAGACTCTCTTGCGCCTCAGTGAGAAAAAAGGGACCCTGATTCAACAGATCCATCAGTGAACATCACAGATAGAATGGTCCTTGCTTTCACACTAGTACAGATGAACATAAGAAATAAGTAAATTACAAGTTGGGTTGGAAGATGGTAAGTGCTATGGAGAAAAATAAGTTGGGAAGGAGCACAGGAGTGCCAGGGTTTTGGTTGGACATATGATTTTATACTTTTTTTTTTTTTTGATTTTAAATTATGTGGTTCAGGAAGCTTTCCTGAGAAGGCAGCTCTTCAGCAAAGACCTGAAGGAGAAATGAATTCTTATTGAGCTCCTATTATGCCCCAAGTACTGTTTTAAGAGCCAGAATGGCTAGGTATAAACTCTGTAATCTGCAAAAAATAATTTACATGGACAGAGGATGGGCATGTAATATGTTTAATGTCGATATTTTAAAAAATCTTTTTGAAGTAAGGGCACCGATTTTGGTAAGTAGGATTGCAATGGGGGAGTTTTTTTTGTTTTTTTTTTTAAGGAGATGACTACACAGAGTGATAGGAAACAGCAGAAAGAAAATAGAAAAATAAGCCAAAGCATGGGATGAGTTTTGTGTCCAAGTCCAGTCCTTACAGAGTATTGCTTCTTCCCAGCCGGTGGCATCTTGATGGTAACAAGGATCCTCCTGGGATGACAGTGACAAAGCAGGAGCGATTGCTTCAAATTAAAGGATGGCTTTTGTGAGGGATGCTTAAGGAACAGTGGACCGGAATCCAGAGAACAGGAGTTGGTTCCTGCCTCTGATGCTGACCTGTGACCCTGTGACCTTGGGCAGGCTGCTTTAGTTCCTCCATGTATCAGCTCGACTGTTTATTTGTTTGCCATGCAATTTATGGCTCATCATCTTGCTTAGCGAGATAAGTTGTAAAACAGGAGGGGCATGAACTTCTCAAGATCACCAGTGAAGTCCTTTTCTAGTTCTTGAGTTCCTTTCTCCTTCATTTGTCCAAGGAGACACTGCTTGTGTATAGCTTACAAACTGAAGCCAGGCCACAACACAGGGTTACTGGTTTGTCACAGCTTCAGCCATGGAGCAGGGCTGGCTCTAGAACTCCCAGTTTTTCTCCTCCTCCTGTCACCCTACACACGGTGTTAAGGAAGTCGCGGGCTCTCGTAGCATTTTGGGGTCAGAGTGGGTCGGCACTGGCCTCGGTCTGATCTCACCTCCACAAATGCCAGCCCCAGATGTCACTTCTATTTCTTGAACTTCGAATAGGACTGCCAGGGAGTTAGGGATGGATTGCAGCTGGAAGGAAAGCATGGAATTAACCTTGCTCTGAGGCAAAGCCACACGCTTCCACCATCTCAGATAACCTTCCGTGGTCCAAGGACCTTAAAGTTGGTCACAAGACTTCTATACTTTTAGTATATTTCTTATTACCTTCCAAAGATCTGTAAACTGATACACCCAGGTGGCCCTGATGGTCCCTTTCAGCTCTAAAGTTCTAAAACCCTCTTGTGATCAGAGCTCTAGAGGCATGCCTTTGCGTGGATGGACCCAGGTAGATTTCACCCGGGCCTGCATCATCCCAGGAGGGCTGTACGCCGAGCACCCTCCGAGCTGTCTCCCACGCTGCTGGCAGTCTGGGTGGTGATGCTGTCTCTCACCACTTCCCCCGCACTTTCATCCACTCCGGTAGTTGAAGCGCTGGCTCCCCGCCTGTGGGAGAGAGGACTTCGACCCTCACCTTCTCGCTGTCTTCCCGTTCCACAGATGATGACCCAGGTGGAGGGACAGCAGAAGAACCTGGTGCATGCCATCGAGTCTCTGCCGGGGTCCGGGCCCCTCACTGCCTTGGACCAGGACCTGCTGCTCCTGAAAGCTACCTCTGCTGCCACCCTCAGCTGCCTTGGGGAGTGCCTGAGCCTGCTCCAGCAGAGCCTGCACCAGGCCAGTCAGCCCAGCCACAGGCCCGGGGCCTCGGGTAAGACCTCCGGGGGCCCGCCCGGGGCTGCAAGTGCGCGCTCTCCGATGTACGCATGCGTGTGTCTGTCTGCCATCGCCTTCCTCCTTTAAATCCATCCATCTCGCCTTTTATCCAAGCGCTTCTCCATTTACCCCTTCTTCCTTCCCCACCTCGCTTGGGCTATATTTTTATTTCTGTTTTACCCATTAGCAATTGCCATCCTATGCACAATTTAACGTGTTTCCATGAATACTCTGAAACTACTTTGAGACGTGCTGGCACCCCGTTCTCCGTTGCATTCCGTTTGTGAATTTTGCACTCAGTGTTGTGTTTGCAAGACTCATTGCTATGCAGCCTCTAGTCCACTATTTCTTTTTTTTTTTTTTTTTTTTTTTTTTTTGCGGTACGTGGGCCTCTCACTGTTGTGGCCTCTCCCGTTGCGGAGCACAGGCTCCGGACGCGCAGGCTCAGCGGCCATGGCTCACGGGCCCAGCCGCTCCGCGGCATGTGGGATCTTCCCGGTCCAGGGCACGAACCCATGTCCCCTGCATCGGCAGGCGGGCTCTCAACCACTGCGCCACCAGGGAAGCCCTAGTCCACTATTTCTAACTGTGCCTGTGGAGTGTGTCCCCCAACACTTGGCTCCACACCTTCTCCTGATGGACACCTGCCTTACCTCCTGCTCTCTGGACACCCGCTCCCCCCATCCCTTTCCTGTCCCCTCAGGGCCTGGTGTGAGAATTTCTCTGGAATACAGAGCAGAAGCATTTCCAGTTCTTTATCAAGAAGCTAGAGATAATAATAACTCCCCTTAAGATGCTCCAATCCTTTTGAAGTGTTTAATCGATAAGCAGATAGAAAGATATTAGGGAAGATTAAATTAAATGATAAAGGTGAAAATGGCTTGAGATTGGTGATGTCATATAGAATTGTAAAGTATTAGAAATAAGAGACAAATTGAAGCCTCATGGAGCTTTGTTGCCCAGGGCTCAATTAATTAATGAGAAATGAGGCAGTTCAGGTGATGGAAAGTATAGCTGGGTTATGACAGATAGTCTGTATTTCACACTTCCCACAAGTCGCCTTTGCCTTCCTCTTTCACCAAGGTTAAAAGCGGGATGTTGGTTTCCTACAGTAAACCGTATAAGGGTAATTCGGGTTTCTTTCTGTAATACCCACCATCATGTACTAAGCTCTGATTCTGTCAGCATTTGGCTTTTGCTACACATTTTCTGAAATCTTCACCAGGTAGATATTATTATGCCCATCATGTGGGTGAGATGCTGAGGCTCAAAGGGGTTTAATGACCTGCCCGAGGCCACCCAGCTACGGCAGAGCCACGTCCAGAGGTGGGCTCTTCCCACTGTGGCAGGTGCCTGGGGTCCTTTGTTCAGTCCAGAATGGAACACCCAGCGGACTCTGGGTTCCCCAAACTGGGGCCAGGGACACTGTCCTGCTCACATCATAATTTTCTCAGGGCAGGTCTATATTCTTTACTTTTTTTTGGAAATAATTTGAGATGTCTAGAAAAGTAACAAGCATAGCATGAAAAATCCTCATATCTCCAAATACTCTGAATGCCAACATTTTCTGACATTTGCTTCATTATCTTCTGTCTGTATGTATAAGCCTATTATAATATTCTAACCACTTAAGAGTAAGTTGCAGACTTGATATATATCTTTACTCTTATATACCTCAGTGTAAATTTCATTAAAAGAAAGAAAAAAAAAGGACATTCTCCTATGTAATAACAGCGCAGTGGTCAAACTCAGTAAATTAACATGAATACAGTCCTCTTCCTAATCTGCAGACCTTACTAAATTTTGCTGGTGGCTCCATCAATGTCCTCTGTAACAAAAGGAAAAACATTCAGGTACAGGATACAGGCTGGGAGGGGCATGTGTGTCGAGGCACAGAGTGAAGGCACCCAATCTGCTTTTCTCCTTCCTTCTTCCTTCTCCACTTGAAAAGTGGGACTCTGATGCTGAGTCTCCCTGACTTCTCCTGATCTGGATGGAGCCTCGGTGAGTGCGTCGGGGCTTGGGCACAAATCAGTGTTAGACCGGATGCTTCTCAAGATTCCTAGGATCCCTCTCACACCAGATTGTATGTCCAGCCTCTGGAACAGGCTCATTCCGAGAATGAGTGGATAGAAGCTTGACCCATTTTCTTATTCCTAAAATTCATCCTTTACATTTTTCTTCAGGGTGGCTTTCTAGCAAATTTATAATTTTTGTTCCTGATTTTCATTGTGTCTCTGGGGTTTTTAAGGGCCTGGAGGGACAAAGCTCGCGGTGGAATTTCAGATGTGATGACAGGTGGAAATGAGGACTATTGGGGTGGGAGGAGGGGGAGACCGAGCAGTGTCGCCAACACTATGCCACCCACCATGCTGCCTTCTGCAGCTCTTCACTGTCCCACCCCTGGCCTGGCCCCGTTTGTCCATCCTCCCTTCCTTTTAGCCATTTTTTTTTTTAACATCTTTATTGGAGTATAACTGCTTTACAATGGTGTGTTAGTTTCTGCTTTATAACAAAGTGAATCAGCTATACGTATACATATATCCCCATATCTCCTCCCTCTTGCGTCTCCCGCTCACCCTCCCTATCCCACCCCTCTAGGTGGTCACAAAGCACCGAGCTGATCTCCATGTGTTTTTAGCCATTTTTACCAAAGAACTTGGCTGAAGGTTGGAGAATAGAGCATGAAGCATCATAAGAGTTATTTTGTTTCTTTGTCTTCTTAACCCTTCCCAAAGTTACATTCCATATAACACAACCCCTTAGGTTTTAAAACATCCTGCATGTGTCTTTTAAATCTGTGCCACATGCAGTGGTTAAGAACCCGCCTGCCAATGCAGGGGACACGGGTTCGATCCCTGGTCCGGGAAGATCCCACATGCCGCGGAGCAACTAAGCCTGTGTGCCACAACTACTGAGCCCGTGTGCCACAACTACTGAAGCCCGCGTGCCTAGAGCCAGTGCTCTGCAACAAGAGAAGCCACCACAATGAGAAGCCTGTGCACCGCAAGGAAGAGTAGCCCCCACTAGCCACAACTAGAGAAAAGCCCGCGCACAGCAACAAAGACCCAACGCAGCAAAAAAAAAAAAATAATAAATAAATAAATAAATAAAGCTGTGCCACACATTTGGGGGAAGAAATGGAATTACTTCCTGCATCCAAAGCATCTCAGTTGCCTGCAGTTAAAATGGATTTCCAGACTCTCAAGCTAGCAGAATAAGAGAATCTGACAACCCTGGGAGTGTCACCACAAAATGTGTTTGTTTAGAATCTCAGGGCTCTTGAGGTTGATAGTGGCTGTAGCAGACTGACTCCCGCTGATAAAAACATAATGGTTATATCCAAGGAGTGCCAGGCTGGGTTGATGGAAATCAAAATCTCATTAAAGCCAACCTCTGTCGGGGTTTCCTCTAGATGTTCAAGGGGCCTGGGGCGGGGGGGTACAGATCCCCTAGCACAGCCAGTATCCATGGGCAGTGTTCTTGAAATTTCTATGCTTTCTGACTCCAGCACTGATTTTTTTTCCTTCTGCCTCTCTTCAGAATCAAAAATTAATTTGTGGTCTTGCAGCATTTCATCTTCTGTAGCCTCTCATTGCATCTTCTGGGGAATGTGTCGGCTCTGGAGCCTTTGTCTGCAAATGTTGCTCCCTGATCCTGATTTCATTTCAAACACGCAGAGCAACTGGACCAAGGTCCAGAATTACCTGAGCGTTCACCTGCTCCCACCTATGCATTTCAGGCTCTGGGCCTGTCTCTGATGTTACCTCTAAGATATGCGGGACTGAAATGCTTTTTAACTTCTGTTTATGAAGAGGTTTATAGCTAAAATTAATAAAGTAGCTTGGCTTTTTGGTCAAGGCTTGTGTTATGCAGCTCTCCTCTGTCCTGTTGACTAGATCTCCTCCAACATCTTGATGGAGGCAGTTGATTGACGAGGTGGGGCAGGTGAGCATCCGGTTTCCTGAGTCTAGATGTGCGCCTCTGATTTTACGGGGAGAGGCAGGCAGGGCTGCTCCAGAGATGGCTGGGCTGCTTGGGAATCTGGGCTTGAGGGGGGTTCTGGAACCTTAAAGTGGTCTGGGGGCAGAGTAGTCTGCCGCCTGTGCTCCTGGCTAGCTCCTCAATTGCACCCTTGATGCGGGGAACTTGCTTCAAAGTCAGCGCAGACACCTGTGACCAGACCAGCACGTTCTAGTGCGAGGTCAGAGCTGAGTACCAACGAATGGTGGGTGCAGGGCACGTTGGGAGAGAACATTGGGGTCAGAGCTGCTGGAGCGAGGACGGCAGAGCCTCAGGGAATAGCCGGATGATGCCCATGCCCTTGGACATAAATCAGGGCCAGAGATCAAAACAAGTGTAATTGAAGAGAGGAGAACCGGAGGGGAATTTAATATGTGCTTCTTAACTTGCCCTTCCAATGACTTTTTCATTCTCTTTTAAGATTTGTGGGGATTGTCAGTTAATAAGCCAGTTGCATTGGTTCCTCCTGTTTTGGGGTTTGGCCAACAGGGTCAAATCGGTGACACTATTATTATAGGTACTCTTCTTGGCTTTTCTGGCCCGTTGCCGTCTTCCTTCTGCTCTGCTTCGCTTTTTTCCAGAAACAGCTTCAGATTCTCAACCTTCATCTCTTTTCCCCACTCAGAGACTCTCTTTGCTTTGTTCTGTCTCTTATACCTTCTTTCTCAATACCTGCTGCTTCTGGTGAAAATGAGTCCCACATAAGTCACCTTCCCTTATTTTGTGATTAAAAGCCAAGATAAAAATGTGACGATTCCTTCAGTAAACAGCATATGGAGAAAATGGAAAAGCTAGCATTGCAGACTATTTCAGAGGGTAGTTTTTTTTTTTTACAACTGTATAAACAGATTGTTTGAGTGGCAGTTCCTCCGTAAAGAAAGCAGTTAGATCCTAACATCCCAGCTTTTCATCATAAATATGCCTATGTTTTTCCCATGTTTGTAAATGTCAGTCTTATTCCATTTGGGAAAAACCCTCTCAGGTTGACTGAACCTGGGAGACGTGAATTCACTGTGTTACAGGAAGAGGCAGGGGACCTTCCAGGGACCTTCACCTGTCAGTGGCCTCTGAGCAGAGGTGTCACAGCCCTGGCACGGGCACTGCAGCTCCCAGCACTCAAGCAGGGTGTAAACCGAGGCTAAGGACAGAGGAAGACAGTTCCACGGTCAAACCTTAAAGCCCACAGTTAAATCTTCTGTAGCTTTCTTTCTGCTTCTGGTTGGTTCAAGGAACCAGAAACCCTTTTTTTCCTTCTTCCTGGCATTCTTCTATCTACTTAGGCATGTTGTTTGAGGAGATGCAGGCGTGTGTCAAAGCCTGGTTTAAGGACTGGGTTTGCCGTTTGGTGGACATCCGATCCTTTGTCTTCCTCCTCTCTTCTGTTGGATCATCTCTGATGGTCTCCTGCTCACAAAGGTTAAGGTGGACCAGAAATTGGAAGGTAATTAACATGCAGTTACCTGATTGACCACCAGCCAGCAGCCACATGGTAATATTTGATCCCAGTCTTCTTTGCATTTGTACTTGCTGGTGTGTTTGTGATCTTCTGAGTCACTTTCTATAAGTGAGGCATATTTTCTCACCTGTCAAACACATCAACAGTAACACACACCATTAGCCTTTGTGCCACTAAGAAAAAGCTGCCAATTAAACTATGACACGCCATTGAGTGTAAGATGAACTCTAACTTCAGAGTTGTTAAAATGTGAAAATTGGTGTGTCTTCCGATTAATGAAATATGGTTTAGACTTGCATTTTGTTTTATGACACAATCTTGAGAATCTATTTTTCAAAAGAATAACGCAGTCCATTTATTTTTTCCCTTACACTGGTGGTTGTTTTTCTGTTGGTCTCTGTTACACTTTTTTTAAAAAAAATAAATTTATTTATTTATTTGTGGCTGCGTTGGGTCTTTCTCTACTTGAGGCGAATGGGGGCTACTCGTCATTGTGGTGCGTGCGCTTATCATTGTGGTGGCTTCTCTTGTTGTGGAGCATGGGCTCTAGGTGTGCAGGCTTCAGTAGGTGTGGAGAGTGGGCTTCAGCAGGTGTGGAGAGTGGGCTTCAGCAGTTGTGGCTCGCGGGCTTAGTTGCTCTGCGGCATGTGGGATCTTCCCGGGCCAGGGCTCGAACACGTGTCCCCTGCATTGGCAGGCAGATTCTTAACCACTGTGCCACCAGGGAAGTCCCTCTGTTATGCTTTTTGTTTTCATGTTTCTATGCTGCTTTTCTTGTTTCCTCTTATTTTGCTACACAGATTGTATTCCCTTTAGTGTTTTGGGAAAAAATATGTACATAAATTCTAGTAGTAGTTACAATGCATTGTTCATAAGCATTCTTTAACTTGTGTTTTTCTAATCATCAAAATCAAGAATGACACTGTGTCTTCACTCTCTCCTTTAGTGCTGAAGACTTAGAATACTTTAACTTCCTTTGTTTCTCAGATAGACTTCCCAATTTTTGGTAATATAATATGGGGGCTATTGTTATTAGTATTTAAATATTAATTGAATACTTAATAATGTGTGATAATGATTAAATCTCTTTAAAAGAATTTTAACTTCATAGTTGTGTAATCACGTTTATAAAAAGTATTTAGGGGCTTCCCTGGTGGCACAGTGGTTGAGAGTCCGCCTGCCGATGCAGGGGACATGGGTTCGTGCCCCGGTCCGGGAAGATCCCACATGCCACGGAGCGGCTGGGCCTGTGAGCCATGGCCGCTGGGCCTGCGTGTCCGGAGCCTGTGCTCTGCAACGGGAGAGGCCACAACAGTGAGAGGCCCGTGTACCGCAAAACAAACAAACAAACAAAGAAACAAACAAAAAGAAGTATCTAAATTCAGTTCTAGGACTGGGACAGGATGAAATGAAGTGAGGCACCCACCGTGAGCACACATTTGAGGGTGCCAAAGTAATTAAGGTAAATGCTATTTTAATGCAATATTTTTAAACCAAAATTATTGCAAAAAATCCAGGATGAACAAAATATCAAAACCTTAAATAAAAACAGGATTAGATAGTGTGAGGCAGGTGAGACTGAGTCCTTTAAGACATTTTTTGTTTTGGCATTAATTTTGATTTAAAAAATATTGCGTGAACATGTCATTTATCTTGACTACTGAGCGTTTTGGCGCCTCTTTAAATCTTACCCCTGGGCAAGTGTCTTTTTACCTCCCCTGAGTCCCAGCCTTGCTCAGCTCTATGTTCAACTGGGTTCATTGCTCACTGCCAATCCTTTTATACAGCTTCTCCAGTCTTGAGTTCTTAATTCTGCTTCTTTTCTTCATGTATTGGGGTATGTCCTCAAGTCGTTTTTTTCTCCCAAAAGGTAGACTATTTTCTGAGTCTCTGCAGCGCTGCTCAGAAGGCATACAGTGCAGAGTTTAAGAGTCTGGGCTCTGGAGCCAGGTGGCCTGGGTTTTCATCTCCCTTGTACCCTGACATTTACCAGCTCTTGTGCCTTTTTGTTTCTTTACCTGTCAAGTGGACATAACAATAGGACCTACCCATGGGTCGTCATTAGGATTAGATGAGTTCACGCACGTAAATTTTATATGGTAGTCCTTGTCACCTAGCAAGAGCTCAATAAATGCTGACTCTTTTTGGCAGAGGAAAGATAATTTGTCTGAAGATAAGCATTATCCCCCCAGGCCGCACCCACCTTCAAATCTGTACACTTTTATTTGCATTATTCTCTTCATCTACTCACCTTCTGGTGTTCAGTGTTGCAGCAAAATCCAAGACTAGCTTGATTTCTTTTTTCCTTTAGGGCAGGTCTAACTTTTCTGCCTTAATGCTTGGAAAATTTTTTCTCATGATTTTTTTTAATTAAAAAATGTTGCCAAACTTCATGAGCCAGGCAGTCATTATACTACTCTAGTTTTGTATGTGTTTGAAATTTCAGTGAGAAAAAGCCTAAGAAAATATCGCCAAGCTGTGCCTAGATGTGAGTCTTTTCCCATTGGTTTTGCTGGACTGAGGTGGGCTGTTTTCAGCAGAACCCAAAGCCCTCTCTTCCGCTCGGGCTGTGTTTCTTTACTTCTGTCACTGTTTATTGTTTCTGTCCCACTGATCTGATCTCTTTACTTTAGGGTCTCTGTTGTGTATCTTCTGCCTTATGTTCTGTCTCATTGCTGGTCTTGTGCCCTTTGCAGCTGCTCACTGGTAGAACTTCATCTTCTTGACACACTACTTACTCGACTTTCTACATTGTAGATTCTACTTTTTCCTCGTTTCAGTATTAACCTTAATTCTGCTAATGTTGACTTTGTTTCCTTATAATAATTCCTTTCTGCCTCTATCTCCTTCTTCACCTCAGTCTGTTTTCTTCTTCTGGCTCTCTGTTCTTGTTTCATAGCGGCTACTTTATTTTGTATTGTTGCAAGGATACACCTCTCCTGATGTTTTCTCTGACACCTTATGTTAGAAATTTCAGAGATATATTGTTCCTATAAGCCTTCTGAGTATCCTTCTGAGGATACTGTTTCTTTTCCCAAGCACTATATGGTCCTTTTTTTTTTTTTTAAACTAGTGAAAACTTTTAAATTTAAAATTAGCCAGTTGGACTCAGTTTAGATGATCCCAGTTTTGTTGGCAACATCCAAAGCATCATAGTCAGGAGCCAGTCGAACATATGCCTTCTTCTCTCCATCAGGCCTGATCAGGGTGTTCACCTTAGCCACGTCAGTGTCATAGAGCTTCTTCACAGCCTATTTTATCTGGTGCTTGTTGGCCTTGGCATCCACAGTGAACACCAGTGTGTTGTTGTCTTCTGTTTTCTTCATGGCTGACTTGGTGGTTAGGGGGAACTTGATGATGGCATAGTGGTCAAGCTTGCGTCTCCTAGGGGTGCCCTTCCTGGGATATTTGGGCTGCCTCCTGAGGTGTAGTGTTTTGGGCCGTTGGAAGGTGGGTGACATCCGGATCTTCTTTTTTTTTGTGGCCGTGGACACCTTTCAGCACTGCTTTCTTGGCCTTCAAAGCCTTTGCTTTGGCTTCGGCTTTGGGAGGGGCAGGGGCTGACAGAAGGAAAGAAAATGAGGGTGTGGGGGTGCTCACTACTGGTCTTGAGGCTGGAAGTGATTGATTTATACACTCGTTTTCATTCACTCTATATTAGAATTTTCCTCCTTTGTCCTCACATGAGGCAGCTCTATCCAGACTCCCAAACCAGTGGTTGGTGATTAGAGCAGCTGGACTGGTCTGAGGCGGTCTTCTCTCCTGTCCTCCCTCACTGGTTCTTTGATGCTCTGAATCCATAGAATGCACAGAAAACTGCATTTCCCAGCATGCATTGCAACCCCCACCCTTCCTGTCCTGGTCTTTGTCTCAGGATGCTGTGTATCACAAGCAGGCCAGACTCTACTTCCTGCCCTATTGTCTGTCTCCTCGTTATCATCTCTGAATGATGGTGGTGTGGAGGGGAGGGAGGGACAGAGTTAAGGTATGGGAGTAATGGACGGAACATTGTCCTGATTGCCTAGGAGAGCAGATTTCATTTTTTCCCCTAGTGCTTTTTTAAGTTTTCCTAATTATTCTAGAGGACATTTACTACTTGCATAATAAAATAAAATGAAAAGAAAGTAGTACCCCTGTATTTATGAGACAGCTGCCCAGTATTTAAGATATGAATCCAACTTCAGGTCTCTGAGGAGGAGTTGGTCAACAGGACAGGTAAGAAGTATCTTTCCACCTTTCTTAGGGAAGATTCAGGGTCTTGGAACCCTGGGTTGGTTTTCTTAATCCATCCCCATCCACCTTATTATTTATGGGGATTCTTCATAAGCCTGTCCTTAGCTCATCCTTCAGCCTTTGATTTTAGTGTTGTGAGTTTCTCATTTTTTTAAAATGACATCAAGGACTGATATATGGATGCCTTTTTGCCATTAAAAAGTTGTGGTAAAAATACAAATTAAAAAATTTTGGATTGGTTCAAGATGGTGGAGTAGAAGGATGTGCTCTCACTCCCTCTTGCAAGAACACTGGAATCACAAATAACTGCTGAACAATCATCGACAGGAAGACACTGGAACTCACCAAAAAGGATACGCCACATCCAAAGACAAAGGAGAAGCCGCAATGAGACGGTAGGAGAGGCGCAATCACAATAAAATCAAATCCCATAACTACTGGGTGGGTGACTCACAAACTGGAGAACACATATATCACAGAAGTCCACCCACTGGATTGAAGGTTCTGAGCCCCATGTCAGGCTTCTGAACCAGGGGGTCCGGCAACGGGAGGAAGAATTCCTAGAGAATCAGACTTCAAAGGCTAGCAGGATTTGATTGCAGAACTTTGACAGGACTTGGGGAAGCAGAGACTCCACTCTTGGAGGGCACACACAAAGTAGTGTGCGCATTGGGACCCAGGCGAAGGAGCAGTGACCCCATAGAGACTGAACCAGACCTACCTGCGAGTGTTGGAGGGTCTCCTGCAGAGGCGGGGGGTGGCTCTGTCTCACGGTGAGGACAGGGACACTGACAGCAGAAGTTCTGGGAAGTACTCTTTGGCGTGAGCCCTCCCAGAGTCCACCATTAGCCCCACCAAAGAGCCCAGGTAGGCTCCAGTGTTGGGTCACCTCAGGCCAAACAACCAACAGGGAGGGGACCCACCCCACCCATCAGAAGACAAGAGGATTAAGTTTTACTGAGCTCTGCCCACCAGAGCAACAGCCAGCTCTACCCACCACCAATCCCTCCTATCAGGAAACTTGCACAAGCCTCTTAGATAGCCTCATCCACCAGAGGGCAGACAGCAGAAGCAAGAAGAACTACAGTCCTGCAGCCTGGGGTACAAAAACCACATTCACAGAAAGATAGACAAGATGAAAGGCAGAGGGCTATGTACCAGATGAAGGAACAAGATAAAACCCCAGAAAAACAAATGAAGTGGAGATAGGCAACCTTCCAGAAAAAGAATTCAGAATAATAATAGTGAAGATGATCCAGGACCTTGGAAAAAGAATGGAGGCAAAGATCGAGAAGATGCAAGAAATGTTTCACAAAGATCTAGAAGAATTAAAGAACAAACAAACAGAGATGAACAACACAATAACTGAAATGAAAAATACACTAGAAGGAATCAATAGCAGAATAACTGAGGCAGAAGAACGGATAAGTGACCTGGAAGACAGAATGCGGGAATTCACTGCCGCAGAACAGAATAAAGAAAAAAGAATGAAAACAAATGAAGACAGCCTAAGAGACATCTGCAACAACATTAAACACAACAACATTCGCATTGTAGCGGCCCCAGAAGGAGAAGAAAGAGAGAAAGGACCTGAGAAAATATTTGAAGAGATTATAGTCAAAAACTTCCCTAACATGGGAAAGGAAATAGCCACCAAAGTACAGGAAGTGCAGAGAATCCCATACAGGATAAACCCAAGGAGAAACACACCGAGACACATAGTAATCAAATTGGCAAAAATTAAAGACAAAGAAAAATTATTGAAAGCAGCAAGAGAAAATACTTAAAGTGATGAAAGGGAAGAACCTACAACCAAGATTACTCTACCCAGCAAGGATCTCATTCAGATTCGATGGAGAAATCAAAAGCTTTACAGACAAGCAAAAGCTAAGAGAATCCAGCACCACCAAACCAGCTCTACAACAAATGCTAAAGGAACTTCTCTAAGTGGGAAACACAAGAGAAGAAAAGGACCTAGAAAAACAAACCCAAAACAATTAAGAAAATGGTAATAGGAACATACATATCGATAATTACCTTAAATGTGAATGGGTTAAAGGCTCCAACCAAAAGACACAGGCTTGCTGAGTGGATACAAAAACAAGACCCATATATATGCCGTCTACAAGAGACCCACTTCAGACCTAGGGACACATGCAGACTGAAAGTGAGGGGCTGGAAAAAGATATTCCATGCAAATGGAAATCAAAAGAAAGCTGGAGTAGCAATACTCATATCAGATAAAATAGACTATAAAATAAAGAATGTTACAAGAGACAAGGAAGGACACTACGTAATGATCAAGGGATCAATCCAAGAAGAAGATATAACAATTATAAATATATATGCACCCCACATAGGAGCACTTCAATACATAAGGCAACTGCTAACAGCTGTAAAAGAGGAAATCGACAGTAACACAATCATAGTAGGGGACTTTAATGCCTCATTTACACCAATGGACAGATCATCCAAACAGAAAATTAATAAGGAAACAGAAGCTTTAAATGACACAATAGACCAGATAGATTTAATTGATATTTATAGGACATTCCATCCAAAAACAGCAGATTACACTTTCTTCTTAAGTGTGCACAGAACATTCTCCAGGATAGATCACATCTTGGGTCACAAATCAAGCCTCAGTAAATTTAAGAAAATTGAAATCATATCAAGCATCTTTTCTGACCACAACGCTTTGAGATTAGAAATCAATTACGAGGAAAAAAATGTAAAAAGCACAAACACATGGAGGCTAAACAATACGTTATTAAATAACCAAGAGATCACTGAAGAAATCAAAGAGGAAATCATAAAATACCTAGAGACAAATGACAATGAAAACACAATGATCCAAAACCTATGGGATGCAGCAAAAGCAGTTCTAAGAGGGAAGTTTATAGCTATACAAGCCTACCTCAAAAACAAGAAAAATCTCAAATAAACAATCTAACCTTGCACCTAAAGGAGCTAGAGAAAGAAGAACAAACAAAGCCCAAAGTTAACAGAAGGAAAGAAATCATGAAGATCAGAGCAAAAATAAATGAAATAGAAACAATACAACAATAGCAACGATCAAAAAAACTAAAAGCTGGTTCTTTGAGGAGGTAAACAAAATTGATAAACCATTAGCCAGACTCATCAAGAAAAAGAGGGAGAGGACTCAAATAAATAAGAAATGAAAAAGGAGAAGTTACAACAGACACCGCAGAAATACAAAGCATCCTAAGAGACTACTACAAGCAACTCTACGCCAATAAAATGGACAACCTGGAAGAAATGGACAAATTCTTAGAAAGGTATAACCTTCCAAGACTGAACCACGAAGAAATAGAAAAAATGAACAGACCAATCACAAGTAATGAAATTGAAACTGTGATTAAACATCTTCCAACAAACAAAAGTCCAGGACCAGATGACTTCACAGGTGAATTCTATCAAACATTTAGAGAAGAACTAACACCCATCCTTCTCAAACTCTTCCAAAAAATTGCAGAGGAAGGAACACTCCCAAACTCATTCTATGAGGTCACCATCACCCTGATACCAAAACCAGACAAGATACTACAAAAAAAGAACATTACAGACCAATATCACTCATGAATATAGATGCAGAAATCCTCAACAAAATACTAGCAAACAGAATCTAACAACACATTAAAAGGATCATACACCATGATCAAGTGGGATTTATCCCAGGGATGCAAGGATTCTTCGATATACGCAAATAAATCAATGTGATACACCATATTAACAACTTGAAGAAAAACCATATGATCATCTCAATAAATGCAGAAAAAGCTTTTGACAAAATTCAACACCCATTTATGATAAAGACTCTCCAGAAAGTGGGCATAGAGGGAACCTATCTCAACATAATAAAGGCCACATATGACAAACCCACAGCAAACATCATTCTCAATGGTGAAAAACTGAAAGCATTTCCTCTAAGATCAGGAACAAGTCAAGGATATCCACTCTCCCCACTATTATTCAGCATAGTTTTGAAAGTCTCAGCCGTGGCAATCAGAGAAGAAAAAGAAGTAACAGGAATACAAACTGGAATAGAAGAAGTAAAACTGTCACTGTTTGCAGGTGACATCTGATAGGCAGATGACATAGAGAATCCTAAAGATGCCACCAGAAAACTACTAGAGCTAATCAATGAATTTGGTAAAGTTGCAGGATACAAAATAAATGCACAGAAATCTCTTGCATTCCTATACACTAGTGATGAAAAATCTGAAAGGGAAGTTAACGAAACACTCCCATTTACCCTTGCAAGAAAAAGAATAAAATACCTAGGAATAAACGTACCTAGGGAGACAAAAGACCTGTATGCAGAAAACTATGAGACACTGATGAAAGAAATTAAAGATGCTACCAACAGATGGAGAGATATACCATGTTCTTGGATTGCAAGAATCAATATTGTGAAAATGACTATACTACCCAAAGCAATCCACAGATTCAGTGCGATCCCTATCAAATTACCAGTGGCATTTTTTACGGAACTAGAACAAAAAATCTTAAAATTTGTATGGAGACACAAAAGACCCCGAATAGCCAAGGCAGTCTTGAGGGAAGGAAACGGAGCTGGAGGAATCAGACTCCCTGACTTCAGACTATACTACAAAGCTACAGTAATCAAGACAATATGGTACTGGCACAAAACCAGAAATATAGATCGGTGGAACAAGGTAGAAAGCCCAGAGATAAACCCACACACCTATGGTCAACTAATCTATGACAAAGGAGGCAAGGATATACAATGGAGAAAAGACAGTCTCTTCAATAAGTGGTGCTGGGAAAACTGGATAGTTACATGTAAAAGAGTGAAATTAGAACACTCCCTAACACCATATGCAAAAATGAGCTCAAAATGGATTCGAGACCTACATGTAAGACCGGACACTATAAAACTCTTAGAGGAAAACATAGGCAGAACACTCTTTGATTATCAATCACAGCAAGGTCTTTTTTCATCCACCTCCTAGAGTAATGGAAATAAAAACAAAAGTAAACAAATGGGACCTAATGATACTTAAAAGCTTTTGCACAGCAAAGGAAACCATAAACAGGATGAAAAGACAGCCCTCAAAATGGGAGAAAATATTTGCAAACGAATCAACAAAGGATTAATCTCCAAAGTATGTAAACAGCTCTTGCAGCTCAATATTAAAAATACAAACAACCCAATCTAAAAATGGGCAGAAGACCTAAATAGACATTTCTCCACAGAAAACATATAGATGGCCAAGAAGCACACGAAAAGCTGCTCAACATCACTAATTATTAGAGAAATGCAAATCAAAAGTACAGTGAGGTATCATCTCACACCAGTTAGAATGGGCATCATCAGAAAATCTACAAACAACAAATGCTGGAGAGGGCGTGGAGAAAAGGGAACCCTCTTGCACTGTTGGTGGGAATGTAAATTGATACAGCCACTATGGAGACCAGTATGGAGGTTCCTTAAGAAACTAAAAATAGATTTACCATATGACCCAGCAATCCCACTACTGGGCATATACCCAGAGAAAACCATAAATCAGAAAGATACATGCACCCCAATGTTCATTGCAGCACTATTTACAATAGCCAGGTCATGGAAGCAGCCTAAATGCCAATCGACAGACAAATGGATAAAGAAGATGTGGTACGTATATACAATGGAATATTAATCAGCCATAAAAAGGAATGAAATTGGGTCATTTGTAGAGACGTGGATGGCTCTAGAGACTGTCATACAGACTGAATTAAGTCAGAAAGAGAAAAACAAATATCGTATATTAACGCATGTACGTGTAACCTAGAAAAATTGTACAGATGAATCAGTTTGCAGGGCAGAAATTGAGACACAGATGTAGAAAACAAACGTATGGACACCAAGGGGGGAAAGCAGTGGGGCGTGGAGGTGGTGGTGTGATGAATTGGGAGAGTGTGATTGACATGTATACACTGATGTGTATAAAATGAATGATTAGTAAGAACCTGCTGTATAAAAAAATAAAATTCGAAAAAAAATTGGGGGTCCTAACCATTTTTAAGTATACAACTCAGTAGTGTTAAATACATTCATATTATTATACAACCAATCTCCAGAACCCTTTTCGTCATGCAAAACTGCAAACATCAAATAACTCTTCTCCCCGCCCCCTTTTCCCCAGTTTGTCCCCAACCCTTCTCCACCATGGACATACAGCCTTTTTGAAACATACACTCTTCTTGAAATTGACCATCTCTGAAAGTCTTAATGGTCATCCATTCATTCAGCACAGATTTAAGGAGCTCACACTCCTTACCAGACCCTGTTCTAGGTTCTGGGGATACAGCAGTGAGCAAGGGCAGTATTGTCCCTGTTTTTAAGGAGCTAATGTCCTAGGGAGAAGAGGAAGGCAGACAATAAACGAATGAACAGGGTGAGTTCAGAGAGTGCTAAGAGCCGTAAGACAGTAAACCGACAGCTGGGACAGGGGGTGCCTCTGGGGTGCTGCTTTGGCCAACGAAGTCCCCCGGGGCCTTTCTGAGCGCGTGATCATTGAGCCGGCCCCTGGATTTACTCAGGAGATCTCCTCCAGGTAGAGGAACTAGAGGATGGCAGTCTGAGCAGGGAAACAGCACACACAAAGGCTCTCGCCCCTTTGAAGAATGGGAAGAAAAAAAAAAAAACCCCATTGTGAGCATCGGGAGAGAATGAGGAGATGCCAGGCAGCATCTGAGGTGCTGAAGGGCAGCTGAGTTCTAGTTCACGGGACGTTGTCTGCACTTGAGCCCACCTTTCCTTCATCACTCACTCCTGCGCTCAGACTGAGGACAGAAGCTCCAGATTCAGCTGAGTTTGAGGCCTATTTTTTTTCTAATGGCAAAATTGCTACAGGTTAAAGAAATCTACCTCTGATCACTCCTGTCCCCCTTAGCAAGCATATATACAACTATTCTGTAATAACCCATTACTCTTGGAAAGATCAGTATTAGAGTTAGAAAGTTTTTCTTGTTGTTCCCAAGGGTTGAGGGAAAATTTTTTAAATGCTTTATAAGGAATTCCCTGGTGGTCCAGTGGTTAGGACTCTGCATGTTCACTGATGAGGGCCCGGGTTTGATCCCTGGTTGGGAAACAGATCCCTAAAGCCGTGTGGCATGGCCAAATAAAAAAAAAAGAAAAAAGCTTTATTAACAGCAGTATGGTAGCTGGAATGGCATGACCACATCCATCCTCCATGCCCACGTCCGTCCATGATGTGGCTTCCTGACTTCTGCCACCCGAATGGACTTCGGCCACATCTAATGGCCAATCACACGTGGCATGATCACACTGCAGGCGTCTTTTCTCAGCTGTGGTCATCGTATCAATGGGCATTCAGACTGCATTTCGAGCAGCCCATACCTGATACAATTTGACTTTTGTTTTTTATTGTAAATATTTATAAGTATTTTTGAAAAGTTAATAAAAATAAGAAAAACACCCTCAAGGAAGTACGGCACATGCGAATTGTTTTTATCCAGGGACAGGGAGAGACACAGCCTATGGTCATTATGCAGAAACTCGTTTATAAATAGGTGACCTGAATCTATACTTAAATCCACTGAATCAGCTTAAATCCTCTATGGTCCACTTAAAATTGGACCCACTTCAAGTCGGGTTTCTTCAACAGCATGGTATGGCTATTTCTTGAGCTCTAAATGTTGGATTTGGAAAATACTTGGCATCATTCTAGGTCTTTATTTCAGAAAGCATCCTGGGATGGCACGGGCCTAAGTCACACTCCACAGAGCAGCTGAAAAATGGGACACTTGGCTCTTTGCCATCGGCCAGCGCCAGCATAACCTGGGCCATTTTACCCAACTCCGTGGAGGATGAACAAACCTGCCCACCAGAGCCAGAGGTAAGCTCGCCAGCCTCTCTTCGCACCTTTCATGGCTTGTGTTAGCGCTTGTTCAGAAGTAGAGTAATTATATTTGTAACTTGCTCACCGCTGGGTTTTAAGAGGAGACAAATTATAAGATGGAAGCATCGCCCAGGGAGACAAAATCAGCTCCGTGCACGCCTGGCGCTCCTGCTCTTGTGCCTGGCAGCTGCCGTGGGCGAACTGTGATCCAACTGACGCGGAATCTCCCATTTTCATTGAAATGGGAGTCGTTTTCACGTCACGTGGGAGAAACTCTAACACACCCACTAACGTGACGCCTGTTGACATGATGGGAGTGGTTACAATATATTATGTCGCTCCCCTGAATATTGGCTTCTTCGTGTGGTTGTGCTAATAACATGAGCTCCTTCCTCCGATGCTTGATCCCCGCATGCTACACAACCGGGCCAGCCCAGGGGCAGTGGCTGGGACTCTTCCAGGCATTGCACTAGCCCAGGTCCAGGGAGGAGCAGCCCTGCAGACCTTCGGGGCTAGCCAGGCCCCCACAGGCTCCCTGGACCCAGTCATCTGCCCACACTATCTCCGTGACTAACTGCGCCTCTAAGTGGCAGCTGGAGGGAAGCCAAATGCAGCCTGCATTTTGTCAATTTCCCCGGGTGTCATGAGTGAATTTCTCTTTCTTGGTTGCACGTGTCCTGTTGACATGATCTTGTGAACTGGGCTGGGACCTACTTTAACCATGTGTTAGAGGTGGTTCTTCATTTGAATTGAAATCACTTTAGCCTGAAAATTGTGGAGCAAAATCTATTTTGTAAGGTTGCAAGTCCCAAGGCAGCTTCTTCAGTCAAATGGTCTTGGTTATCCATTGAAATGTTTCTCCAAGCTTCACGAGATTCTATTCTCCGAGGGCCGCTTGAGGGCTCAGGTCTTCCAGAGGCAGGATCGGCCTGCCTGCAAGTATTTCATCAGCATCTGTAAGGTGACTTTGCAGGGTATGAAACAATAGGGGATGTGAGATTTTGAAAGGTATTTGCCTCTGCCTGTACAGCGAGTTTCAGGGGGAAAACACTTGTAGCTGACGTGTGGGTGCCTCGCAAGGTAAGTTGGCAACTGAGAAGATGTCGGAGCTTGCTGTCAGGTAGTTTTTTTGAGAGCCTCGGGTGGGGTCACGTTTGAGGAGGTCGTGCTTAGCTGCTAAGGGGTTGAGAATTCCAATCACCTCCATTCTGTTGGAAAAGAACCTTTGGGAGTTCACACCATAATACACATACCTAAATCTTGCTCTAGAAAGAAATTAAAAGAGAAGTTCTTAGATCTTTAGAAATAACTGTTTAGATCCTCATCCCTAGCAGCATCACGGGGAAACCCTAACAGAGGCTGTCACCTAATAAGCTTTTTTTAAAAAAAATGATTATTTATTTACTTAAGTGTAGTTGATTTATAATGTGTTAATTTGTACTGTACAGCAAAGTGATTTAGTTACACATATATATATAATTATTAAATATTCTTTTCCATTGTGGTTTATCACAGGATATTGAATACAGTTCCCTGTGCTATACAGTAGGACCTTGTTGTTTATCCATTCCATACATAAAAGCTTACATCTGCTACCCCCATCCTCCCACTCCATCCCTCCCCTAACCCCCCTCCCCCTTGGCAAGTACAAGTCTGTTCTCTATGTCTGTGAGTCTGTTTCTGTTTCATAGATAGGTTCACTTGTGTCATATTTTAGATTCCACACATAAGTGATGTCACATGGTGTTTGTCTTTCTCTTTCTGATTTGCTTCACGTAGTATGATAGTCTCTGGTTGCATCCATGTTGCTGCAAATGGCATTATTTCGTTCCTTTATATGGCCAAGTAGTATTCCATTGTATATATGTACCACATCTTCTTTATCCATTCATCTGTTGATGGACATTTAGATTGCTTCCATGTCATGGCTATTGTGAATAGTGGGGCTATGAACATAGGGGTGCATGTATTTTTTTGAATCAGAGTTGTGTCTGGATATATGCCCAGGATTGGGATTGCTGTTTCCTATGGTAGCTCTAATTTTAGTTTTCTGAGGACCCTCCTTACTATTCCCAATAGTGGCTGCCCCGATTTACATTCCCACCAACAGTGTAGGAGGGTTCCCTTTTCTCTGTGCTCTCTCCAGCATTTATTGTTTGTAGTTTTTTGTTTTTTTTTTTTGCGGTACGCAGGCCTCTCACTCTTGTGGCCTCTCCCGTTGCGGAGCACAGGCTCTAGATGCGCAGGCTCAGCGGCCATGGCTCATGGGCCCAGCCGCTCCGCGGCATGTGGGATCTTCCCGGACTGGGGCACGAACCCTTGTCCCCTGCATCGGCAGGCAGACTCTCAACCACTGCGCCACCAGGGAAGCCCTATTGTTTGTAGTTTTTGATGATGGCCATTCTGACTGGTGTGAGGTGATACCTCATTGTAGTTTTGATTTGCGTTTCTCTAATAATTAGTGACGTTGAGCATCTTTTCACGTGCCTGTTGGCCATCTGTATGTCTTTGGAGAAATGTCTACTTAGTAACCTGTTAAGCTTATTATTAGGGCTGCTGATATTCCCTATTCTGAGCCCTTCCTAGTGTACGTTCTGCCTTTCCTGTGGGTGCTTTTTCTAACCCTGAAGTTTGAGAGGGTTAGTCTGTTCTTTTTACATAAAATTATTGCCCACTTTGCTTTGCCAGTCAATAGCATTGGCAGAAGATAGTATATCATTGTCCAGACAAAATAACTAGCTCCCAAGTTCAACTTTTAAAAAATACTTTGAAGGAGAAGAACTAGGGAGAGCTCTTAAGTTAGGAACAATCATTCATTTCTGATTGTCGTTTTTGCTCTTACTCCTTTTGTCAGAGTGATAGGAGGTATTCTCTGGTACTCCCTTGCAGCAGTGAGAGGCTTATGGGGTGTGATGTGGGTGTGAATGTTTTCTGAGAAGGAAGGGTTAGAGCTCTTTTGCAAAGACGTCCTTCATTTTTTCCAGTGACAGCTCTGGTAGATGATTCTCACAACCCAAACAGCTAGTGTTGGTTGGACACTATTTTTATTTTAGGCCATTGTGCTTTGTCACTTTTTTTTTTTTTTGTCCTAACAGTTGAAGAAACTAGCCATAGCCACCCAATAGTTTTCTTGTCAGAAAAAGGAAAATGTTTCCATTGCCTCCCTTTTGTACAATTTGGAGAAATAACCCAAGAAGGAATGAAGTGAAATTCCTTATGAGAAGGTTTCTTATCCCTTTTGATGTGGAGAATGTAGTTACTATGTGAGTGATCATTGGGAGACTAGGAATTGTAGTTATTGTGGTGCTTTAGCCAAATATTTTCTTCTGGCTTATTGTTTTGATCATATTAGGTCTTTGGGAGCATAAATTAGGGTATAAAACGTACCACATCCTAATGTATATATATTTTTTAATGCCATCAAGCAATTAACTCAATCCAATTCCCATCAGACATAGACTGGGTATCCTACAATTCAACTCAATTCTGATACTGTCCACCTGGAAAGAGCATCAGATCTCACAGGTGAAGGGCTCAGTCCTGCAAGACTGAGCACCCCATCAACTTCAGACGCCAGTCACAGATCCAGGTTGTCACCTATGCTTCTGACCAGCCGGCTGTGGATTGGAGGTTCCCATGTCCTCTTCCTCAGGCTTGATTAATTCGCTAGGGTGGCTCATAGAACTCAGAGAAACATCTACCAGTTTGTTACAAAAGGATGTAATTCAGGAACAGAAGGAAGAGATGCATACAGCAAGGTCTGTGGGAAGGAGCTCGGAGCTTCCATGCCCTCCTGCCCTCTCCGAGTGCACCACTCTCGCCACCAACCGTGAAGCTCTCTGAACCCTGTTCTTTAGGGTTTTTAAGGAGGCTTCATTACACAGGTATGGTTGATTAAATTACCCTCCAGGCCCTCTCCCCTCCCCGGAGGTCAGGGGTAGGACTGAAAGCTCCAACCCTCTAATAACCAGGGTTGGCTCCACTGGCAACCATCTCCCATCCTTAGGGGCTTTGCAAAAGTCATTCGTTAACATAACAAAAGACACTTTAAAGCTTTCATCTCTTAGGAAATTCCCAGGGTTTTAGGAACTCTGTGCTGGAAATAGGGACAAAAAAGCAAATATATATTTCTTACCATAAATCACAATGTGACACTCCCCTCCGCTGGTTCTGGCTTACCATAAAACAACTTACAGATACCTGGAAAATGAATGCATTTTCAAGCTTAGTCTGTTTCATTCTCAACAGAATAGAACTCAGAAGAGCAGCGTGTATTTAATATGTGTGTTACAAGAGAATTGTGGTTGGCTCTGTTATCAAATGCAGTGATCTCAAAATTTTGTTGGGCTGGGGCTGGGACCCACTAAATGTGAAAATGAAATATTCTTCCATAACGAAGTGAGTTAGGATCTTGTTTTCCCCGTTAGGAGAACGATATTTCAACTCTCTCAGCACGGTTTGAAATTTAAGTTTAGACAGAAAAGGGTTTTGGTGGTGCTTTCTTTGTCGAAGAGTGCCTTGTTTTAGGACAGGAGGAATGGTGACTGGGGAGATGAAGTACTGGGCCTGGCGCTCTTGACCTTCCACCCACCCTCCGGATTGGAAACCTACCAACGCAAGTCCACGTCGCAGGCTTTCTCACAGGGAGGTTTCTAAATGCATGACGGTTTCCTCAGTGCATTTGTGTGAGAGTTGGAAGCTGAGGCAGGGACCAGGTTCCTTCTGCTGGTGCTGCTGGCAGACAGGGTCAAGGGGATGTGAGTATTTAGAGGCAGGTACAGTGGCCAGACTCGTTGTTCTGGGGCCTCAGTCCCCCTGCGTTGGCAGGAGAGGCTGTTGTGGCCGCAGCGCCGGCAGCATCCCGACACTTGGATCAAGGATACCTGCAGTGGTGTGTCCTTGCATGAAAAAGTCTAAGGGGGCCTTCTGTTCTGGCCTTCTGCCAGACCAGTGATGCTATAAGCACCTAATTCTCATATCAAGTCCCTTCCTGATTGAAATACCTGGAGTGGTTTCCGTTCTTGGCCCTGGATCCTGACTGGTTGGGCTGTTGGCACAGGGAAGCAGTGGGTGGCATGGGGACAATCCTCAATGGCAGCTCACATGTCACCATGTTTACCCACCTTCCTGGAGGCTGTTTCTGAGAGACAGAAACCCTAATTTGTGGTAAAAGTCAGGTTTATTGAGGTAAATTCATAAATAATGAAATTCACCCCTTTAAAATGCAATTTTATCACTTCTGGACTTTGATCTGTTACAACAGTTCCATGCTTTCCAAGATTCCCTTGTGTTCCTTTGTGTTTAACTCCTCCCCTAGCCCCTGGCAAGCGCTCGTCTGCTTTCTGTCCACGTAGTTTTGTCTTTTCCAGAATGCCATATAAATGGAATCACGCAGTGTGTACACGTGAGCCTGGCTTTCTTTGTTTAGCATAATGTGTGCTGTGTTAATTGTTGGAGGCAGTTATTAGGTGCCCGGACACCGACCCCTGGCCTGGAGGGAAAAGATGGAGAGTCAGTCCTGTTAATCGCTCTCCACTGGGGACCTTCAGCAGGGGGTCTTGAAGCCGTGTCCCAGGAGTACACCGTCAGCTCCCATCAACCCCTGGGTTGACTGTTTCACTAGAAAACTTTGCCTGGTGAATTGTCTGCATCGCAGTGGCAGTAATGCCATCAAGAGACCACATGACCTACACTCCCCAAATCTAGCAGGTTCAGAAGGACTTCTCATAATGTCCCTAAGTACTAAGGACTCGATCAACATATAAATTAGCCAGTGGGCTTTGGTTAGAAAACTGCAGAATTTAATTTTCAAGTAAGTGTGTCAAAATCCCCACTTCCCCAAGGGAGGGCATTGTTTTACACATAAGGGAAAGAGACAGATAGAAAGATTTAACTGAATTTTGCCTCAAGAAGAATTTTCATGCTCTTGGTTGAATTGTCATCTTTAGCACTGAACTTTTGAACCACTTAACCACATATAAAGCTGTTAGTTTTGAAATCCTCTGACATTCAGGTTGAAGCCTGACCAGTGTAATCGCAACCCATTTTGATCCTTTTTATTCTTCATCTCCGCAATACATCAATGTATAGGTAGATGTTAACTGAGCATGAAGTGTCAGGCATGGGATGGTGATAGAGTTTTTCAAGATAAGGTAATATGCTGTTTTGATCCTTTGGATAATTCTTTTTTTTTTTTTTTTTGTGGTACGCGGGCCTCTCACTGTTGTGGCCTCTCCCGTTGCGGAGCACAGGCTCTGGACGTGCAGGCTCAGCGGCCATGGCTCATGGGCCCAGCTGCTCCGCAGCATGTGGAATCTTCCCGGACCGGGGCATGAACCCGTGTCCCCTGCATTGGCAGGCAGATTCTCAACCACTGCGCCACCAGGGAAGCCCTGGATAATTCTTTTAACACGCATTTTCAACCTTACTGGTTTGTTCAAAATATTTGACATGTACTTGTTGTCAGCTGTTTGACCATGGAGTGGGTCAGCTAACACACCCCTATAATGGTTGAAAATCAATTTAGTGAATTCTGTGATAGCTCCACAAAGTTAATGGTTGCTACGTAGGAAATGTTGGCGATCACATTTGGACTTTGTAACAAGTAAGGTCGTGGGTGATATGATTAACCCCTTTCTACCCCACTCCCCACCCTGTCATTAGAGAGTTTGATTGCCTCTTCTTCCCAGATCCTGTAGGACAGATGTTTTTTCTCTTTGAGCCATGGCCTTTGAGTCACTACATCTTAGAATAGTCTTTAGGGGTCCAGTGGCCACTCTCCAAACTGGAGTGACTGACTGACTTGCCAAGAGTCACAGAACTGGCCAGTGGTAAAGGCAGGATGGACATCTAGACCTCCTTTCTCCCCAGCCAGTGCCCTTCTGTATATACCACACCATCTCCTGTTTCTAGGAGGATTCTTTCAGCTGCAAATAACAGAGAACCCAACAGTTAGAAGCTCAAGCAATAACTACATTTAATTTTCTCACACAGTAAGACTTCTGCCAGTGAGTGGCCGTGGGTTTGTTGCAACCACTCCCGATGGCCTCGAAGATACAGGCTCCTGGAAAATGGTATGCAGTTCCTGAAAAAAATTAAAACTAGGACTACCATATGATCCAGCAGTTCCACTTGTGTGTATTTATCCAAAAGAATTGAAATAAGGTTCTTGAGATATTTGCACCCCAGAGTTCATTGCAGCTTTGTTCCTCGTAGCCAAGAGGTGGAAACAACCTAAATGGATGAATGAATGAAGAAAATATGGTATATGGATGATATGATGGATTGTTATTCAGCCTTAAAAAAGGAATGAACCTTTAGAAACATTATAGTAAGTGAAATAAGCCAGTCATAGAAGGACAAATACTGCATGATTCCACTTATAGGAAGTATCTAAAGTCGTCAAACTGATAGAAACAGGAAGTAGAATGGTGGTGGCCGGGGCAGTGGGGAGGGGATGGGGAGTTGCTATCCAGTGAGTGGAGAGTTTCAGTTGTGCAAGATGAAGGGTTCTGGCGGTCTTCTGTGCAGCCATCTGCGTGTAGCTAGCACTACTGCTCTACGCACTTCCACATTTGTTAAGAGGGAAGATCTCATGTGCTTTTTATTACACAAAAAATCGATCACTTCTCTCTTAAAAAAAAAATAATGAAAAACCGGTTTCTTCCATTCTTCTTGCTGTTGGCTTTTCATCCCCATGCTTGTCATGGTGGCAGCATGCCAGCTACAGTCCCAAGCATCACCTGCTCACAACGTTCTTTTAGAACGTGGGATGAGATGAGAGCTCTTCCCAAGATGCTCTGTGTGGGAAGGGAAGTCCCCGGCACACTTTTCTTGTTATAACCAGAACTAGATCCCCCCCAAGACCCAGCAACTGGGTTTCCATGACTGCTTTAGAGTTACCACAGTCACCCTCCATGGCTTTGGAGGAGGGTGCTAAATCACAGGGGTCTCGAGTCCTGGGGGGACCCACATTGGGTCCCCATTAGCCTTGGGGAGTAACAGAGAGTGTGGCTGGACCCCCATACCTGCCCCAAGCAGGTTTTCTTCCTGCAGTGCTCATCTTCAGTTTCCATAGGACTTTTCTAGTGGGGAGGGATAAATTGGGGAGATTGGGATTGACACATACACACTACTATATCTAAGATAGGTAACTATTAAGGACCTACTGTATAGTACAGGGAACTCTACCCAATACTCTGTAAAGACCTATGTGGGAAAAGAATCTAAGAAAGAGTAGGTGTGTGTATATGTATAACTGATTCACTTTTCTGTACAGCAGAAAGTAGCACAACATTGTAAATCAACTGTACTCCAATAAAAATTCAAAAGAATTACAGATTCCCAGATCCCAACCCAGGAAAGAAAAGACTTTTCTAGCCCGACTGTTTCATCTCATAGGCCAAATTTTTTGAGTGTAGACCTCTCTCTGATCCCTCATTGAAGACTCCAAAATATTTAGGAAAGCACCGTGGGCATAGTAGACACTCTGTAAATATGTGATGAATGAATGAATGTGAATGATAAAGTCCATCTGTACTGTTCATAGCCTGAGGGCATCCTTCTCCCTGTCTTCCTGTCCCTCTCTCTTTCCTAGGGGTAAGTCTAACCTGTTGAGTGGCAGGTGAGTTATGTATGCTGCTGTGACAAGTGATTCATTGATGGCCAGTGTCCTGGACCTCCCTAGACAGAAGGCTTTCTTAATAATTAGTCCATTTCTGGTCATTGACCTCGACCTATCCAACAGGTACTAGATGGTGGTGGTGATGTGTGGAGCTCTTATTATAACCTTTTCAGAAGATCCACAGAGGGCATTCCATTTAGGTTCTAACATTATGGAGTGGGGAGTGGCTTTTAATCATCTGGGTTTTTTCTTCTCCTCTTCTGGCTGTTGGTTTGGAGAGAAAACAGTCCATCCACTGTGCAAATGTAGACGAGACACCTCCTGGCTACCAGACCCTCGAGACTTAGAAATCAGAATGATCCAGGCTGTTGCTTGTGCTTGAAAATAGACTGCTCTCTCATAAGTTTGCTCTGTGTTCCCAGTATAGTAAGATAGTAATTATTCATCTTCTCAGTTATTTGTTCATTCATGAAACATTCATTGCGCTACAATGTGATGGACATGGAATGGAGAACTCCTTAGTTTAGCAGATTTTCATAGCTCAGTACTAGGAGATGAGTCATACACTCACCTCCCTGCAAATTCATATGTTGAAGCCCTAACCCCTAATAGTACTGTATCTGATAGTTAGGGTCTTTAGGAGGCAGTTAAGGTTAAATGAGGTCTTAAGGGTGGGGCCCTAATCCAATAAGACTGTAGCCTTGGAAGGAAGAGGGAGAGAGATCTCTCTCTCACTTTCCACCCTGTGAGGACACAGCAGAAGGCAGCCGTCTGCAAACCAGGAAGAGAGCTCTCATCAGAACCCAGCCATGCTAGCCCCCTGATCCAGGACTTCCAGCCTCTAGAACTGTGAGGAAATAAACTCCTGTTGTTTAAACCACCCAGTCTATGGTATTTTTAGCCTGAGCTAAGATACTCAGCTTATTAACTCTGTGCATTTTTCACAATAGTTATTTTTTTATAACTTGAGATTAGAAGCAGGAGAAATGGTTTTTAGCCAAGTGACGTTTCCAGGTTAATTTGCCAGCACCATGGAGGTGCTGGTTGTCTGTGGCTGCAGGCCGTGGTAGTTAAGATGACCGTCTGTGGCATCTGGCATCATGGCATTTGGAGACATATTTCTGCGGTGTTCTCACAGGCTGTGATTGCTGAGAACAATCTCTCTTCCCATGGCTGAGAGCTCCTGTCTGTCAAAAAGAGCGTTTTTCTGCCCTCTTCTTAACAAATGGACAGCAAACATAGCCATCACACACAAACGTAAGCTCTGTGTGCATTTTTCAAGGGCTTCTTGAACTTGGTTTCTGGCCACATTAATGAGCTCTCAGAGGCACAGCAGTGTCGTTTCCTGTGCAGCTTTGGGGGATTCATTTCAATTTTTGCTACTTTTTTCAACGACTTGTTCTTCCCTTCATTCCTTTTCCTTTTATCGTATCCCTTTTTGTGGGTGATAATAAAGTTTTGTTTTCTTGGCTGGTGTTGCTTTTATAAGAGCGAGGTGGAGTATAGTCATAGGTCCCCGGTCACACCTGCTCAGGGGCCAGTAGGGTGTGTCTGGGGCTTCCAGTGGGTTCAACCCTAGAACAAGCCAGTCTTCGGGGAGCCTTGCAACCGTGTTGCCTCCCTTTCCTCCCCTCCCGCCAGGCCACTGTGGCTTTGTGACATAAACACCCACCAGAGTGTTGGGGACACAGCCATATTGGATTTGCCAGTTGTGAGCTGGAGCCATATGAAAAAAAATCAGCACCAGGTGGTATAATCTCTTCTATCCCGCCGCAGTCCCCAAAGGATTAAGCACTTTGAAACTGGTGAATGAAGAGGGCTTAAAGCACTGCAGTGTTTAGTATGGGGTTTCCCTCCCCCCAACCCCCTATCCTGAGTCCTCTTCTCTTTGCCCTGATACCAGTCTTTTGGCCGTAGAGGGAGAAAGTCAGATCTGAAGCACTGGCGAAGAGTTGAAGAGATTGTAGCCATGTGGTAGGATAATTTTTAGTGTCCTGTTGTTTTGGGTATTTATTCTCTTCCTATCACTGTGGCCCCAAATTTCACAACTCTGTCTGCTTTCCCCCTAGCCTGCCTCGCCCCATGGGATACTACCAGTAGAAACGAGCTCTTCACCATCTGCCCAGCTTACATTTTGATTTGCCCACAATGAATAACTCTTCTCGAGGTGATTTATATGCTGTCTCAGATGCCGTTCATTTTCCAGAGATGTGAAGTCGATGCTCAGAGATTTATGATCTTGGGGAAAGAATGTTATGGAAGAAAAGAGGAAAGTCTTTTCTCACATATACTTCGGGCTCTGCCTGAATTAATCAATGAGTTCTTGGATCCCTTTTGCAATGTGGATTGAGTTTTGTAGATGGATTGTGGGGTGCGGTGCAGGGGCTGCCTCTGTGCTATATTATAATTGTAAATTTAAAATTTTTTGGTAATGGTGATAGATGAGCAACTCAGCAGAATGGAGATGGTATGTGTATGTGTGAATGAAATTGTCTAAGTTCTGATAAAGATTTTACCCCCTCTGGATATAGGACTCAAACAACCGCCCCTCTGATACTTGAACTTACCTTACCAGCAGCTGTCTGGCTGTCCATCCTGTCCCCAGTCACCCCAGCACCAAAGCTCTCCTTGCCCCTGCAGATATTAGAGCAGCAGGGGCCAAGCAGGTAGGCTTTGTGAGGTGACAGGTGCAGTCAAGTGTCATGTGACACCCTGTCACGACCATCTTCTTTCTCCTCTGAGGACAACTCATAGCCATCACTTCCCCAAAGCCCCGGGTCCCTTTTCTCTGCCATTCACCATCTGCAGCCAGCTAATGAGACATCGGACTGTCCTATGTCATTTGTGGCTCCCTTTATTAGCTACAGTAATCCCGGCAAATGACCTCATCACAAATAAGTATAAGAAGATGGGCAGAAATACAGCCATTTGGAGGAAAAGGAAACCATAACTTTTTTGGAAATGAAATTAAACCTAACTGAGAACAGTGTATCAATCCTTAAAGCCATGGAAATGTCCTTCAGATTGCCCCAAATCTCTCTTCACATTTTCCTTGATCTCATCAGAATTGCTTTCCTTGAAAAAGAATATGTATAGAACTTGATTGTTTTATATAGTTAAAGTAATACTGCAAGAGTATCAGATCTTCCTACAGCAAATGTATAGTATTTAATCCACATTCTGAGTTTGAAAGAGCTTTGTGGGTTACTCTGGAAATGCACCTACACCATGAATGACATTCTTCTTTGGAAAATGTGTTTCGGATCCCAGATATCTTCTTTTCAATGGCTTGTGTACTAATGCAGGGCCAGTTTGTAGTTCTGTCTTAAAAAAAAAACATGTAATTTGGGGAGAAAACAACTCCTTTGGGGAGTGTGAGGTTTTCTTATAGTGACTGAAACCAATTTCCTGCACTGAAGTGAGAAAAGAAATGCAAGCAAGAGAAAGGGACTATTTTTATGTTTACATGCCTTTTAATTTCATTATGATGCATTTTTAGAGCTAAAAACCTTATTTAGAATGGGATCTTACATAGAAATTCCCAGAATGAGGAAACACCTTTCTGTTTTAGATGCTGCTCTGTGAGATCAGTGGTTCTTCACTAGGTGAGTAGAAAAGTGGGGACAGATGTCATAACAATTCCTTCCTGAGCCTCAACAGAAGACCTTTATAAGCATCAGAGTGCCCACCTCACAAAAGCAAGCTTTTTGTTTATATTTTTTTAGAACACAGATTCCTTAAAGAAGCAATCAGTAGAACATAAGATACAAAACAATAACAAAGACAGTGAGAGATCCTCTTTCAGGTAGCTTGGCTCTTGAGATGAGTAAAAAGGTGTTTCAAAGCTACAGGGGTATTTTGGAGAGGTGAGGTTAAATGATTGCATTTCTAGATCATAGGAATGAAGCTGATATTCTCTTTTTTCTCTTGGATATTCTGGTCTAGAGTAGATGTCAGTTTAAGCTGTCCCTCGATGCGGGGGTTAGAATGATGTCTCTAGGGTTCCAGCTGTGGAGGCTCACAGAGTCGGTTGGACCCCAGCTCTTGGACTTACTGTCTGTGAGAACGTGGGCATGCGAATTATCAATGGTAATGATCGTAGTAATTTCCTGATGGAAATGTGATGAGAACTCGATGAGACGGTGTATTGTCATTGTTCATCTTGGTGCCTGGCACATAGTAGGTACTCAGTAGTCAGAGTCTTATTCAAATTGTCTTTGACCTGCCTCTCTTACCCCAGTCTGTAGATAGGAAGTTGGTTGAGGAAGCCCTATGAGCATTTGTTGTTAAGCTCTTCTGGGTTCCTCACGCGAGATTCATTTCTCTTATGTAGTCTTCCAAAAGAGTATTCTGGGTGTAAATGATGACAAATGTATATATTTATATGGTGGGGCCTGATTCACAAAGGGCTTTCATTAATAACTTACTCAAACTGGGCTTCTCCAGGTAGAGCTGATTTAAGCATTATCAAGGCAGTTTTGTTGCAAGGTAGGTGTCTTGCCTGGCTTCTCTCTGAGGAAGTCCTAAAATCACCCAGCCAGCTGGCAGGGTGGGCCCAATCCAGTGGGCATCTCTAAGGCAGGCTGCCCAGGTGGGCTGATTTGCACAGCACACCCCAGCTTTGCCCACAAGAGGAAGTCTGGAGTGTAGAGACATAAAGGAAATATCAGGTAGGTTGTATTAGTTTCCTGTTGCTGCTGTAACAAATGGCCACAAACTTAGCCTAAAAGACACAAATTTATCCTCTTACAGTTCTGTAGATTACAAGTGTTACACAGGTCTCGGTGGGCTAAAATCCAGGTGTCAGCAGAACGGCGTTCCTTTCTGGAGGCTCTGGGGTGAATCCATTTCCTTGGCTTTTCCAGCTTCTGGAGGCTGCCTGCATTCCTTGGCTTGTGGCCCCTTCCTCCATCTTCAGGGCTAGGAACCTTGCATCTCTTTGACTCTGCTTCCATAGTCCTGTCTCCCTGTGATTTCTCTCTTCTGCCTTCCTCTTCCACTTTTAAGGATCCTTGTGGTTACACTGGACCCACCCAGATAATCTAGGACAGTCTCCCTACTTTAAGCTGATTAGCACCCTTAATTCTCCATTGCCATATAGCCTAACCCAGTCACCGTCCTGGGGATTAGGACCGCACATCTTTGGGCTGTTATTCAGCCTACACAGCAAGTGAGTTGGTTGGCAATCACAAAGACGTTAGATAAACCATGAAAATAAAAGTGGGATGGACCTCCGACTTGAAAGAGAGCCAGTGGTTCCATTGCTCCCTTGGAGGAAAGCAGTCAGCTCAGCTGGATGCGTTGTCGGGAGGAAAGTAACTGGCTGTGGCTTTTGTCCATAGTGAAACTTTGCCAAACTGACTTTTCCCAGCCTGCTGCTGCTCCTCACCCCTCCATCCCCTCTGCCGCCCCCAAGAGCCTCAGTATTAAGCCAGACGTGACCCATGAGGTTGTCTCTGACAGTTCACACAGTTCATATCTTGGCACTGGGAGGAGGAGGACCTGAAAAATTTTTGCAGCGTAATTGTCGTGTAACCACAGCATAGGACTGGTAGGACGTCAGAAGTGAAAGTCCACTCTTTCTTCCTTCCAGCATACCTCCTACAAGGAGCTACTGTATCTCTTCTGGGGAGTCTTTTTGCATAGCAAACATATATACTTTAAACAGTTTTTACAACAGTGGAATCACACTATAGATAATGTGGCTCTTTAATTTACAATATAGACTTTAGGTATATTGTTTGCATTCCTTTTAACAGCCACAAAGCATTCAACTCTGGGTGTATCATAACTCGTGGAATCATGTACCGTAATTTATTTAACCAGTCTCCATGAGAGACTTGTAGATAGTCCAGTTTTCTTTTACAGATAGTGCTCGACATATATTTGGCACACTAATGCACATGTGTCTTATAGGGAAACTGTCTAGCAGTGGAATTCAGGCAACATATGTGGGAATTTAAAATTTTGCAAAGTATTACCAAGTTGCCCTCCGAGATTGAGCCAAATTTATACTCTCAGCAATGTGTGAGGGCTGCTGTTTCCTGTTCTTTTGCCATTAGGAATGAATATCAAGGTCCTATTTTCTTACCAGTGCTTTTTTGTTTGTTTGTTTTGTTTTGCGGTACGCGGGCCTCTCACTGTTGTGGCCTCTCCCGTTGCGGAGCAGCAGGCTCCGGATGCGCAGGCTCAGCGGCCATGGCTCACGGGCCCAGCCGCTCCGCGGCATGTGGGATCTTCCCGGACCGGGGCACGAACCCGTGTCCCCTGCATCGGCAGGCGGACTCTCAACCACTGCGCCACCAGGGAAGCCCTTACCAGTGCTCTTTAAGAAGAAAAATGGTATCTTGTTTAATTTCTATTTTTATGATTATGAATGAAGTTGAGAATATGCTTCATGTATTTATTAGCTCTTTGTATTTCTCTTGTTTTCAATGTCTTGTTCACAGCCTTTGCACACCTTCCCATTCAGTTGGACTTTCTAATTAATGTTTTGTAAGAATTCTTTTTATATTAAGCCAATTAGTCCTTCATAGTATGAGGAAAATATTTTGTCCTCTTCTTGGGTGTACTTTCCCCATGGAGGAGCCCTTCGCTTGAATTGGTTTGAGTCAGATTCCCCTTACTTACATCCTTTCAAATGAATTTTGTGTGTTGCTGTCTAGGGCTGCCCACTGAGATGAGCCACGGTGTTGCTGTGTTTGTGGTGGCTGTTTTATGGGGAGGTATCACACTGTGGGAACATACATGAGCTGATATGTACACCCATCCTTCCTGGAAACATCATCGGCATGAATCAAGCATCCTCTCATTGAGAGCATTGGTTCTCCTACCCTCGGCTTCTCCCTCAGGCAGATGTCAAAATGTGTAGTGACTCATTCTCTGGTGGTTCTGGTTTGGACACTCTGTCTCCATCCAGGGTCTAATGTTGCTGGGTTTTAAGGCAGTTTTAATCAGGATACTTATCAAGTTGAAAAAAAAAAAAACCCCAATAGTTTTATTTCTCAAAAATGAAGTACTTAATGTCAGAAGTTAAATTGTTTTTTAGTTTTAAAGACATTGGATTATAGAATGGTAAAATATTCAGTTAAATATCACCTACCATGGGGTACTTTCAAACTCACAAGAGGGATGTGTTTCATTATCACCCTTTATAAATGGGATGAAGATTTATCGTTCAGGAACAGAGCATTTTTCAAATGTCTAGCCAGGTGACAGAAAGCCTAGCTTTGAGAGTCATCACAGGACTGCGTTATGCTGGAGAAATGGAAATTCTGTGCATCAGAATGATCTAAAAAAGGAAGAGACAGTTTAATATTTAAAAGAGTGTGGGTCCTACCTGAGACATTCATACCTTAAAATTTACTGTGCTCTTTTTGTGCTACATATGATAATCCCACAGTTTAAAAAAATATATTTTATTGAAGTATGGTTGATTTACAATGTTAATTTCTGCTGTACAGCAAAGTGATTCAGTTATACATATACATATTCTTTTCCATTATGATTTAGCATAGGATGTTGAATATAGTTCCCTGTGCTGTACAGTAGGACCTTGTTGTTTATCCATCCTGTATATCAATATAGTAGTTTGCATCTGCTAATCCCAAACTCCCAATCCTTCCCTCTCCCACCCTCCTCCCCCTTGGCAACCACAAGTCTGTTCTCTATGTCTGTGAGTCTGTTTCATAGATATGTTCATTTGTGTCATATTTTAGATTCCACATATAAGTGACATCATATGATACTTGTCTTTCTGTGTCCGACTTACTTCACTTAGTATGATCATCTCTAGGTCCATCCCTGTTGCTGCAAATGACATTATTTCATTCTTTTTTATGGTTGAGTAGTGTTCCACTAGTAGTGTTCTACCACATCTTCTTTATCCATTCATCTGTCAATGGACATTTAGGTTGTTTCCATGTCTTGGCTGTTGTAAATAGTGTTGCTGTGAACATTGGGGTGCATGTATCTTTTCGAAATATGGTTTTAAACCCACGGGTCTGATCATTAATAGTGCTCACTACACAGTGTTTTCATTACCCTGGGATGATTACAGCTGTCTCACACATTTCCCCTTGACGTTTTCATTGAATAAAGCATTTGAGGGTGGGGCAAAGCAGAGTATGATACTGTGATGGTTTTTAACGTAGAAGACATAGTAAGCCTCATCTGGATTTTATGGCCGTGAATAATATGAAAAAAAAAATTGCTGCAATTACCCTCTTAGATCCCGAGTATCAATTCCCATTTGAATAAAAGTACAGGGAAAACTTCTTTTAATATCCGCTATCACAGTGGCTAGAAAAATGGTTGCACATGATGCAAATTAAAAAGCAGAGAAGATGCCAGCTATTTGAGCCAAAATGTATTGAGTGGGATTTAGAGATTGTAGCTTTAATGGAGCCTTATTGGTGCTTCCTCATTGTAGAATTAAGAGCTGTGGTGGTTTTCTTTCTGGTTTATTTCTTTTTTCTACAAGACACTAGATAGAGCCTGTTTTCTCTGAGATGCTTTTCCCTAAGTTTGTTAGTTTTTCCTGAAATCGAGACATGATAGACAAATACCAGAGAGCTTTTAAGAGAAGTGAAGAATCTAAAATTGTCCAAGCTTGGGGTTGTTTCTAAAATTCCTAGCTTTTGATCTTCTTGTGGTACTAAATCATTGGATTTTCTGAGAGCCAGAAATTCCCAAAGGGGGTAGCAATACAGAAACTCTACCCCTTGAAGTGAAATGGCGTAGATTTCCCTGATTTTGGTCCTTGAAGGCTGGGATGCGTCTGTGTGTGTATTGATATGTGCCTGGCACACAGGAGTCCCCTGTGAATGATGTTCCTGGTGGCCTGGACAGAGCGTTATCTGCAGAACAGTTTTAATGGGCTTTGCCTTTTCCATTATTCATGATGCAATCCCTTTTTGCCTGCAAAGAACAGTAAATACCTCTTGCTTCCAATGACTTGTAAATCAAAACTATTCTGTGTGGCTTCCCTGGTGGCGCAGTGGTTGAGAATCCGCCTGCCAATGCAGGGGACGTGGGTTCGAGCCCTGGTCTGGGAAGATCCCACATGCCATGGAGCAACTAAGCTCATGCGCCACAACTACTGAGCCTGTGCTTTAGAGCCCGTGAGCCACAACTGCTGAGCCTGCATGCCACAACTACTGAAGCCCGCGCCCCTAGAGCCTACACTGCGCAACAAGAAAGCCACCACAGTTAGAAGCCCGCGCACGGCAATGAAGAGTAGCCCCCGCTTGCTGCAACTGGAGGAAGACCACGCGTAGCAATGAAGACCCAATGTAGCCCCCCACAAAAAATAAATAAATAAAAACAAAAAAAGTTTATAGCTTTCTGATCCTGTTTTTGGGCCATCAAGTGAAATTTCCAGAGCCTGGTCTAATGTTGAGAAATACAATTTCCTTCTTCAACTTATGCCTACACAAGATTTTGATAGAAGTTGTCCATTTGTCCATGTTTGACTCCCATGTCCACACTGGGCACTCAGGATTGGGTTTGGGGAATCAGAAGAGGCCAGTGACACATTTCCTGCTATGGCCTGGGATCATTAGAGCAGTGGTTTCTCAAGTGCTGGCATGCATCCCAATCACCTGGGGGGCTTGGTAACACTCAGGTTCTCCAGGGGGAGGGGAGGAGGTGGGCTGGAAGCCTACAGTGGGCGTAGAGTTTCATTTCTGCAAGATGAAAAAGTTCCAGGAATCTGTTGCCCAGCAATGTGAATAGAGTTGATACTACTGAACTGTACACTTAAAAATAGTTAAGGTGTTAGAAAAAAAAAGTAATTGAATATAAAGTGATTTGTCATAACTCATGGAACCACGCACTAAGGCCTGTACATTGCACCACATACAAATTCTATTTTGATTCAAAAATAAACATCAAAACACAAACATAACACAGGTCTGGGCCCCCGTCCCCACAAACGTAACACAGGTCGGGAAGTCTGGGATGGGGCCCAGACTTTGCTTTTCTGTCAAGTTCCCAGCGATGCTGAGGCTGCAGGTTCGGGACCATGTGTTAGGCCTGATCCCGAGCTTCCCCCTGCTCCATTCTGCATCCCTTCCTTGCTTTGCATCCTTTTTCCCTGTGCCTGCCTCTAAGTATGAGCCCATGACTGCATAATGTGTGGAAGAAGCAAGGTGGTCTAGCAATTAGCGGCATCAAGTGTAGACTCTGAAAGGACCACTAAGGGGGTGCCATCGACTTTAGTCTCCTTGTGTTTATTTTCTGAATAGAGGCATTCACCATCTGCAGAATCAGAAAAAATCTATCACCCAGCACAAAACATAAATCATTAACAACTGTGGATATAGAAAGCCAGAATTCTGTTCTTGATGCGCATCCATGGTTACAAAAGAAGCAAATCACAGGGGGACCCCCCCCCCCCCGCCGATATATCATTCTGTCGTCTTTTTGTTTCTTCGGTGAAGGTGCTTGTAAAATGGTTCATCTGTGGTTCAGTAGGAATCTTAGAGTTTTAAAATGATCTGTTCTCACTGAGCTTTTTATTGCCAAAATGTTAGGAAAAGATAGGCAAGGCAGTAACCTGTGAGCGACCCTGGCGAGGCTTCCATGTGGGGTGTTAGAGGAGGGGGAGGGATTTCCTTTGCCCCGGGATCATCAGAGCCTGCATCAGGGCATGGGTGCTCTTTCTGCAGAGAAATCACAAATGGTGGGAGGCGTGGAAATGAGTTGGGGGGACATTTAAAGTGTAGAACTTGGGACTTCCCTGGTGGCGCAGTGGTTAAGACTCCGCGCTCCCAACGCAGGGGACCTGGGTTCCATCCCTGGTCAGGAAACTAGATCCCACACGCATGCTGCAACTAAGAGTTCGCATGCTGCAACTAAGCAGCCCGCGAGCCACAACTAAGGAGCCCACAAGCCGCAACTAAGACCCAGTGCAACCGAATAAGTAAATATTAAAATAAAATAAAATAAAGTGTAGAACTTGTGCGATGATGAAAATATTTTCTTTGCCAACTGACCGATATGGTAGCCACCAGCCACCTGTGGCTGCTAAGTACTTACAGTGTGGCTGGTTAAATTGTATTTCATTTTAATTAATTTAAATAGCTACTTGTGGCTGGTGGCTACCGCGCCGGGCAGGGTAAGTCTAGGCTGCAGGAGGATTAGGTGAATAGCAGGAGGGGATGTGACCACAGGGGTCTGGGGGACGAAAGCCCGAAATGGTGGGCTGAGTGAGTGGATTGTTTTCTCTGGGCGATGGGATGAAGACTTGAAGACTTTGAACAGAGAAGCGGATGTTTTGGGAAGAACATTCTAGTGGTGCAATATGAAACAGAGCATAAGAGGAGGGGTCTGCAGCAGATGAGAATCTGGGAAGTGTTCGGATCCTATGAGATGTGCCCGAGGCCCAGCGTGTGATGGCAGAGATGGGAGAGGGAAGGGATGTGTAAGCGGGTGGGTGTCGGGGTGCTGGGGCACTGGGAAGGTGTCTGTGAAGCTGCAGGCCTCAAACCTGGGTGACAAGGAGGATGGTGAGTGAAACAGAGAAGGCGGGGTGCTGCAGGGGCCCATTGAGGTGTGCAACATGAGATGCTAACGGCTCTTTCCCACTTGAATGATGCTGCGTCTGAATCTCCTGAGCTGTCTCCTCTGTGGCTCCATTTGCTCCCTCCAGAGCTTGCTTCTTCCTTCTGAACTGCCTGCCACCGCCTTGCTGCTCCCCCATGGCTCTTGCGGTGCTCACTGTTGACCCTGCAACTGGGAGCCCACACCAGCCACTGTCCGCACAGAGGCTGCAGGCCCAGGGGGACCCAGGCCGTGTCCTACGCCGTCTGTGCTCCTCTCCTGTGCCTCACACAGAGCCTGATGGGTCTGTTTGTGCACGCTGTTCTCCCTCACGCTGAACCGTGGCTGCAGGAAGCTTCCAGAATGGTTCTCAGTACCCGTCACCCCTGCAACAGTCACATCGTGGCTTAATTAACAGGCCATTCCTTGGGGCCTGGGTTATATTCTTCAGCCCCTTAGTGATCGTCCGTAGTTGCTCACTTCCAAAGGGGAAAGCCAAGTGTGTATTTACTCATTCGAGGAATATGTCAGTGTCAAGTCCTATCTTTGTTGATAGAGACACAACAGTGAACAAAACACAGCCTGGTTCTCGTGAGCTGACCTTCTCCAGGGGACAGAGGTGATCAATCGGCATATAATACGATCAGTGCCAGGAGTGAAGGAGCAGCTGGAGGGGGGCATGATGGGGAAGGTGGGGAGGACGGTCAGGTGACACCTGAGTAGAGATCTGAGTGAAGGGAGGGAGGAAGCCATGCAGAAATCCAGGGGGAAAAGAGTGATAACAGCAGGTGCAAAGGCCCTGAGGTAGACGTGCACTTCATGTGTTCTAGGAACAGAAAGTGGCTGGCGGGGCCTGAGGAGGGTGTGGGAGGGATGCGGTGGGAAGGAAGGTAAGAGAAGCAGTGGGGCGAGATCACATGGGGTCTCCTGGGCCCCAATAAGAACTTAGATTCTGAAGGAAGTGGGGAGTGTTTTGAGCATGAGTTAGAGAGGATCTGTGTTATGACTGAAGATGACTGCTGGTTGCTGTGAGGAGACCGAGGCCATAGAGGGGGTGTGGCAGACTTGCTGGGAAGCTGTTGCAGTAAATAAGTGAGAGCTGACGGTGGCCTGTGCCAGGGAGTGGAGGTTGTGAGAGAAATTGGATTGTGGATGCAATTGGCAGGGTTTGCTGGGGGCTGTGGTGTGGGTGGAATGTGAGGAAGACTGGAGTCAGGGGTGGTGCTGAGGCTTTTGGCCAAGTGGCTGGAAAAATGAAGTTGCCATTTCCTGAGACAGAGGACCATGTATTGGAGATGTGAGTTGCAAGGTGTGTTTTGGATATATTATGTTTAATATGCCTATTAGGTAGTGTGTTAATTTTCTATTGCTGCTGTAACAAATTATCACAGACTTGTTGGTTCAAAACAGTGCAAACTGATCGTATTATAGTTCTGTTGGTCAGAAGTCCGACATAGGTCTCATGGAGCTAAAATCAAGGTTTTTCTTGGAGGCTCTAGGGGATACTCAATTTCCTTGCCTTTTCCAGCTGTCAGAGGCTGCCTACTTTCTTTGGCTTGTGGCTCCTTCCTCCATCTTCAAAGCCAGCAATGCTGCATGTCTGACCAGTTTCCATGGGTACACCTCCTCTTCTGACCACAGCCAGGAGTCTCGAGTTTTAGGGATTTCTGTGATTCTGTTGGATCCATCTGGATAACCCAGGATACTTGCCCTGATTCCAGGCTTTAATCACATCTGTAAAGCTACTTTTTCATGTAAAGTAACATATTCACAGGTTCCAGGGATTAGGACGTGGGCATGTCTGGGAGCCCATTGTTCTGCCTAATAGCTTGGGGGTGTGGATAGACAGTTGGACACACAAAGCTGGAAGTCAGGGGAGAAGGCTGAACTTGAGATATAAACTTAGAAGCCATCAGTGTACAAATGGTTTAAAGCCACGGCATCAATCACATGGGCTTTCCAAGGGAGTGAGTCTAGTCCTAAGGGCAAAGCCACATACAGTCTGGTCTGAGCCAAACCTCCCTGTCACATCACTCTGGTTGGAAGGGCCCCGCCTTTCTCCGCCGCCCTAAGTGCTGCTCCTTGGTGAGACTCAGGCCCGAGTCTGGCTCTGCACACGTCACCTTCCTTCTGGCCTTGTTTGACTTTGCATCATGTGTCCTTTTATTTTTTTTTAATTTTAAAATAACAGCTTTATTGAGATATAATTCACATGCCATGTCAATTCACCTATTTGAAGTGTGCCATCCTATGGATTTGAGGATGCTCCCAGCTATGTACCACCAGCACTACAGTCAGCTTTAGGATATTTTCATCACCCCAAAAGGAAACTTACCTCTTAGCTGTCACCTCAAATCTCCCCGTCCTTCCGTCCCCCACCAACCACTAATGTACTTTCTGTCCCTGTAGATTGGCCTGTTCTGGGCATCTCATATAAGTGGGATCATGTCATATGTGGTCTTCTGTGACTGGCTGGCCTTCTCATTTTAAATATGGATTTTGTCTTGCACGCTCCAGTTTTCCCAATTTTTCTTTAGTTTTATTCATTCAGTCCTTACAATTTTTTTTTTTAACTGAGCAGCTATTATAAAACCAGGCTTTGTGTTGGGATTCTAGAAATGAAAGCCTGAGTAAGACAGGCTTCCCATCATCACGGAGCTCTGAGGTGGGTAAGCTGACAACGCCGTGGCTGTCACTCTCCCCTCCTGAGCTCCCGGCTGGTGTTGCTGCTGGATCAGGGCATTCTTCCTCCCAGATCCTGGAGGAGGCTTCTAATCCACATTGACCCAGAGCCCTAAGCAGCCAGCCCCGATCATCAGTGTTCCTGTACCAAAAGAGAGCTGACTGTCCTGCTCTGACGGGAAGGCAGAAAGATGGGCAGTTGCATAAATACAGTTGGGTAAGTGCCGAGCTGGGCATGGACAGGGTGCTTAGGGATTCCTGGTTAGGATGGAGGCATCGCCTCTGCCCCCGTGAAGCATGGTTGAACTAAGTGTCGAATGATGAGTTGGGAACTTACCAGTCCCACCCAGGGATGGAGAAAGAAAGGTCCTCCAAAAGATCCCCGCTGGTTGAATGCAGAGACCGTGGCTTAAGACCGCATCCTTCTGTCTTCAGTGTCTCACGCGGTGCTTTGAGCTCGAGGCAGCTGGTGCAATGGTAGCTCGTTCAGGCCTGGTGACTGCTCACCCTTCAGCCCACCCCAAGGAGGTGGGGGGTCCTTTTACGTCTTAAACCAGCACTTTTCCTCTTATCAGAGGCCAGGAAGGCTAGGACGGGTCTCAGGGAATTTCTTCCCTACCTTTCCTGGGTAGCCTTGGATGACAGGCACCCCCGTCCTGTCACTCCCTGCAGACCATAGCAGGTCTCCCGAGGCCAGGGGATGGCCTGCACTGTCCGATATACTGTCCTGGCTACTGTGTGTTTGTCCCATGTGGTTCCCGGATCTGCATGTGACTCTAGGCTGAGATTTGTTGGAGGATGGATTTCTATGAATCCCTTTCTGCTGCAGCCCCAGATCCAGGAAGTGATGCTATCTCATGGTCAGGGCCATGGACTATTTGGGGGGCCTGGACCTTTGCAGCCCCAGAACCCTCGGTGTCATCATTGCTGAGGAGGGCCTGGGAGACAGCATGGGAAGCATCCTGCAGCTTCCAGAAGGATGCTGCCGGGATGGGAACGAGCACAAGCAGGGGTGATGGGCACTTCAGCTGTGGTTTCTAGATCCCCGTGGCCGCAGGTCCACCATGTGCCCATGAGGATGCTGCAGCCTCACGAGGGCAGCAGGCTTTTGCTCAGTGTTCCCTCTGCACCCACTTCCCGTGCCCTGACTTCCCCGGGCCTCTCAGCAGCCCTCCAGGGGGTGGGTGGTACCATCTCCACTTCACAGGTGAGGAGACTGCCTGCCAGGTGGAAGGTGGCAGGTTCAGGATTTATGTCCAGGGCCGTCTCTCTGCAGCCACCACGCAGAGCTCTCCCTGGATCTTTGCTGCCTTGCAGAGCTGTGGTGATGCATCCTCTTTCTTCTCCTTCTCGTGACCTTTATCCCCATCCTCAGGGGCTTCCTGTGAGTTGGGAAGCGTGACCCGTGCTGTTGGTGCCACCCAGGACTAGGGCACGGTGGGCGTGCCCCTTCACCCTGCAGAGCTTTGCTGAGCCCTCGGCCCGGCTGTGATTTCAGTGCTGGGCTGGGCTGGAAAGGGCTGGACTTCTGCTGATGGGGAAAAGGCCATAAAGCCCTGGATGCGGCGCTGGCACATTGCCTGACCCACCACGCTGGCACCCTCCCCGTGATTCCCGGTGCCCACATGCCAGGGCCAGGGGTCCTGCTGATGTGCTTCCAGAACCTCAGCTGCAAAATAATCACCTCCCTCTTTGTTTGCAGCTGCTGCTTCCTTTTTCCTTTGCGGTGCTTTCTTGCGGTTTCCTTTGCTCCTTCGCAATTCCTTTCTTTTCTGCTTTCATTTAAAATGATTTTCAAGTAGACACATGGATGCTGGAAAAGGGCTGGCGATTCTCCTCCCTCTGGATGCTTACCTCACGTGTCTTGAAGGGAACGCTTTTTAAACCTTCTTGGTGTGATGTTCCCGATGACCTTGGCTGATGACGAATGTACCCCCCCCCTCCACACCCCTCCCCAGAAGCAACTTCCTTCTGCCTTCCAGGATGTCTTTGATTTAAAATTAACCTTTCTGCAGGTCGGCCCCTTTGCTCAGGACGAGCATCTGTCCTTGCAGTCTGTGAGAGCCAAGTGTGGTAAATGTGTATGTATGTGTGGGTAGAGCCAGAAAGCCAGCACATCCACTGGGAGGCGGCAGAAGGATCATGATGGCAGTGGCAGCCAACCCAGTGCCCCCCAGATGGCAGCTGGGACGAGCAGGCTGCGTGGACATGCTTGTACTTGAACCTGTCAAGGATAAGAGCCAACTTCTCCGCCAGGTCCCCCCCACCTCGCCACAGTGGCCTCATTGTACCTACCTCCAAATGGCCAGATAAGGTCCCCTAACTAAGGGGGTGGCCTCCGAGGCCCAGTCGGTGGCCTGGCTTCGACGTGGCTCCACAGAGAGGACAGTACATGTGAGAAGCCTTCAGCTGCCGCCCTGCATCAGGGCCAAGGGCCGTCAGCCGGACCAGACACCCTCCGAAGACGTGTGGCTGACTGCAGCCCTCTGGCATGACTCGTGACCAGAGATAAGCATCCATCCGTTCCGACCGAGAGCCCTTCCACCGAGCAAGGATGGCCTACTTTTGGGGAATTAGAGAGACTCTCCTGGAGGAGAAACCCGGCCTGTGCTGAGCGTGGGGAGAACAGTAGGTCCCCAGGAGCAGCCACTGCACGTTCAGAGGACAAACGTCACGTCTGTGTCTGTCCTCGGGAGATAATTGTTCCAAGCGCGTGGTAGGGAGGGCCGTGCACTTGACAGTCACAGGGTAGACGTTTCCTATTGGGGAATGAGGGCCAGAAATTACTGGTGGAATTTGCTGGACGTCTGGCTGTCTTTGGGGGCTCCAGGCTCTGCTGATGCTTGCTGACTTGAGCCCCAAGTTGGACCGGCTCCTCGGATCCAGCTGTGCCAGTTCTCGTGACCTTGGGCTGTCAGGCGGGGCTTCTTAGGATTTACTGATAAAATGTTACTGATATGAAGATGTGCTCTGAGGACCAAGTAATGGTTGTGATAACTTGGTTAAATACACTGTGACTATTGAGATGAAAAAATGACTAGAAATTAAAGAGACAGTAATACCATTTATCATTAGAACCAAAAAAAAAATTGGTTTGGTTGTTGGTCCGTGGGTACTTGTACCTCTTAGACACTCAGACCCTCTTGCTTTTCTTCCAGTATTCACTGGATTTCCTTTTTTTTGTCCCCTTGGTCTGTCTCCGTGTACCCACCCTCCCAGTCTCTCTGACCCCCTAAGCTCTGTCCATGTTTCACGTTCCTATTTTTCCTAAAACCTCTTATTTTCTGGAAGACCAGCTTCTGTTGACTTTTATCCCCTGGTCAGCAAAAGCAGACTCGCCCTGGTGGCCGCGATTGCATGTCATTGCATGTTCTATGTAGTTGTGGGCTCGAGAAGCACGTCACGTAAGAGGACACGTCATTTCCTGGTTACTCTTCTGCCTGCTGCTGTGATACAGACATAGCTCTCATTTGAGGGTATCTGAGGGTGATGATGCTCTGGGTCTTCTCCCCCGCTGCCCACCTTTCGCTGGCCCCCAGAATACCAGAGAGTCTTCTTGACATGGCTGTGTTCCCCCCTTTTCCTGTAAGGACGATATCTGGGCTACGTTGGGTTCTTGCGTTCAATGCCAAGGTTCTTTGGGATGGCACAGCCCACCCGTGCCTCCATGCCAAGGTACCAGCGTGCAGGGAGAGATGCCAGGCTTTAAAAATGATTGAGCTGAAGTGTGTTCGCTGCCAGAGGAGAATGTTCATTCTCTAGCTGGCTTTGTATCTTGGTCCGGTAGAATTTCAGGAGGGTGGTGGCTAACATGAGCTCAGTGGATTATGTTTTTCTGCTGAAGACGTTGTTTAGTTAAGAATACCTCTTACCTGGCAGAAGATGGCTATAGGAGTCCCTCCCGATCCTTGCTGGAGGAGACCCCTCACACCTGCATGTCTGGGTTTTCAGGGCTCTTTGTGGAGCTGCTCCCCACCCAACAGTGAAAAGGCTTTTTGGAAGGCTGGGTAATGCCCAGGCCTCTCTCTAATGCCTTGAGTCTCAGGGTTCAGCCCTTTAAGACATTAGGTTAAAGAGGATGTTAGTACAATAGATCCAGCTGCTTATACTGGCCCCAGCTGTCTGAGGGCCAGGTCTCAGTTAAGAAAGAAGGAGAGATCATTGTGAAGAGAGAAGTACACCGTCTGAGGAAGGGAAAATAGGGAGTGAGGCCTGGGAAGGGGGGTTGGGGTGGATTTGGGAGCATGGGGGTGGAGTGAGGCCTCTGACAGGGAATTGAATGGACTCTAAAGATAAATGTCTGTTTCCTGGGGTTTTTTTTCCTGGAACTGACTCCAACTGTAATTAAATCACATATGTGTATTGAATAAAAGAGGTTGGAATTTCAATCTTGCTTGGAATTTGCATTTGTATTGAAGAATTAAAATTTTGTGAAGAAGAAGAGACCCTAAGAATGTTCAGTGTCTCCCCCACACCGGTGTCCCCCTTGACAAGACTGCTGGACCCACATAAACCTAACTCAAGTCACGGTGTTGCTTCTGGCTTTGGTCCTTGGCCCGTGGAGGAGCTGTCTCCTATCAGATAAGGAGTAGAGTTTGGTGGTAAGGCAGGGGCACGTCTGCAGGTGCTGGGACCGTCTTTGACTCAACCATTTCCCACCCTGAGAGCCCATCTCTCTTCCATGACCCTTCAGACCTTGAGACCCTGCAGACCTTGCGAGACCTGAGGTCAGCCCTGGACAGATACCCTTCTAAGAATCCATGGAGAGCAGGACCCTCTCTCCATAAAATGCCCAGACACACAATTTGTATATGAAATGTCAAGGGTATAGGTAGGTATCTTAACGAGTGTCCATAGGGCCCAGATTAAGAATCCTTGCTTTAGGGCCCAGGTCACTGCTGAGCTACCAGGGGTGCCCCTGGACCCCAGCTGCCAGGTGGCCTTTTCCTGTCCATCACCTTTGCTTGTCCGTCCCCCCACCATTTGCTAACAAGGCAAGAGTCACTGGATTGTTGTAGCACCCCATGTCCTGCGGTACTCATGTGGTAAGCAATACTGAGTCATAATTTTTTGTTTTTATTAAAAACCTCTTTTTTCCAAAGCCTGCTTCTCTTTACAACATATTCTAATTCCATTTTATCTTCAAGTTTGTGTACTTTTTTACGGTTCAGGCTGGCTCATTTGCAAAGCTCTCTGGGGAACGGCAGTATTTAAAGATTCTTCTTGCTTGAGTCTTAGGAACTGTCTCAGTCTTAGGAACTGTCTCAGAAAATAAGAAAAAGCCATTTCTTATTTTCAGTTTTCTTCTGAGGTGGAGAAAGACCGTTCTGCCACCTTTGATCACCTCAGGACGGTTGTCATCACTTTACAAGCAGAAATCCATTGGTATAGGAGGGCATGGGCATACAGGGGTACCCAGGAGAGGAGCAGAACTTGATGAGCGGGGGGGTGAGGATGTGATGAGCACGTGGGCCTGACTGTGGAAAGCAGACTTGGATCCACTGACCGTTCCGTTTTTGTGGATTTCACATCAGAACAGCAGAATCTGCAAACCCTTGACCCTAAAAGGGAAGGTTTTCTGTCTTTAAAACTCCATCAAAGCCTGGTTCTTCGAAATCTCCATTTCTCAGAGCCCCTGCTAACCATGGGTGCTTTGCGGGTGCCCACAGATTGGTGTTTACATGGCCAGTTGACCTCCTTCAGACCGACATGCCCTGTTGGAAACCCCTACCCTCCATCCACGTACCCCCATTTTGGACCCACACCAGGGGGTGGTCTCACCTTCTGCATATGGACTTGAGTTCCAGTGTGGGTGGAATTGGGGGTGTCCTCTAAGACGTTCACTGACAACGTGATGAATGAAGCCAGCTTTATTTTTAAACCCTGATTATTTACTCAAGGTTGGATAAGAGAATTTTTGCAAGTTTTCCGAAGCTGCAGGAGACAGAAATGTTGCTGGATCCTTGTTTAAGCTTAGGGCACCGTCTGCTAAGGGTCTGTGCCAGTGAGGGGATGTGTGTCAGGCTCCCCGTGGCCTTTTCTTCCTTGGCGGGACTTCAGGGTCCCAAGGAGCTCTGGTCGCCAGTCGCCTTGGAGTGAGTCAGCTTCTGAGGCCTGTGCACCAGCCTTAATTCTCCTTGCTGGAGCCAGTGTCCCTGACGGCATCACCAGACGCAGGAAACGTGACGTTGATTGAAGTGGGACAAGCTGGAGGCGTTTGTGTGCACAGTAATGTATGTTCTTCGTATGATGTGGCGGGAGCTTGCAGAAGGCGTCTTGGCTCCTGGAAATCAGGGACCAGCTGCGTTTGGTTTCCAAGGAAGGCAGACAGCAGGAGACGCTTGGTCCCTGTGGGTTGTAAGCATCTCCCTGCGAGTGTGGCAGTGGGTGGGAGGGTTGCACTGGCTTGTGGGCAGATGGGAAAATCACACTTTGAGAAGAAAGAACAATTCTTCACTTCATAAAACTTGCTTGAGCTATTGATTTGTTTAGTTTACAATCAGTGCTTTGTGAGAGCAGCTAATTTCAAGCAGGAACAATTGCACTCCAGGTGGAGCTCCTTTTCTCTCTCTCTTTTTTTTTTGGTTTTTGTTTTTAATTTTTATTTTATATTGGGTATAGTTGATTAACAATGTTGTGTTAATTTCAGGTGTAAAGTGATTCAGTTATACACATACATGTATCTGTTCTTTTTCAGATTCTTTTCCCATGGAGCTCCCTTTCTTGTTGAGATGTATAAGGACCTTGAAAGCTATGCCCACCCCCTTGAGTGCAGGATGGTAGCGTGATTTGCTTTCGATTGTCCTTTTTCCTGCCACACAAGATAACCAGGCCTTGACCTCTCCTGCCCCGCTGCCCTGGGTGGAGGGGATGTCTGCTAATATAGGTGACCACCCAGCACGTTACTGCAGAGGAAGTAGCAGCTCCATCACCTTGGCATTGAAGGGAGTGTGTCTGAGCTCTCTGGCTTTGGTGGCAACTGACGGGAAATGCAAACTCACAGTGAATGGAGACAGCCACCCTTTAAAACTTGCCTGAAACTTAGAGGAGGGGGAAGGAGCAGGGAAGGTCAGGAGGGCAAGTATATGGGACGGTGGCCCTGCTTTAGCCCGTCAGACTCGTAACCACAGTGACCTTGGCTGCCATGGGCACTGCAACACAGGAGCTGAAGCTGGAGGAGAGGTAGGGGGCTTCCGGGCATTGACAGCAAGTGCTGGCTCCTGTCCCTCTGTCTCTGATTTCCCGGTGTGGAATCAGGGTGGCCCATGGCCCCAGACTCCCCCTCTGGTTAGTCTTCTCTGGACCATGGTGGGGGTCAGGGGCCCTCAGTTATCTCAGTATATCTAGCAAAGCACCTTTCCAATGATGTCACATAGCACACATGACATGAGTCTAGGGAACCAGGCACATGATGGAAACTTGACTTGTGGCTGGAGGAAAGCCCCATGGCCTTGGGAATAATTTGAGCAGTATGTCTATGGTAAATGTCCATTTCAACTGAAATTTTAGAAATGCTACCCCAGTGGAAAGAGCACCATACTTCCTCTGGAGTGTTGGTGAGGAAGGACAATTATAAACACCTTGATCGCTAAATAACTTTTGTGTTTTGGAAGTAGATGAGATGCTTCTGTCTAATGAGATTGAAAATGATTAGTTTTTGCTTGGATATTTGGGCAAGTCTGTATCCTTTTATATTAAAATGTGTGGGCTCCCGTGTTTCTATATGTTAAGTTCATTAGTAATTACCAGTCAACAGTAATTAGAAACAATTACGTAGCGTTTTGTGTAGAGTGCTTTTGCTGATATAGAAACAAGTACTATGAGAACATACATAAATGAAGAATGGTGAATAGGATTATTTCTTTCAACAGAATTGTGAGGACAGCTGTAATTGTAGCCAGAGTTCTTGGTAGTCAGGTACTGGAAAATTATGCGCTCAGCAGTCCACCTTGCATATTTTATTAACTTGCCTGCTTTCTCTGTAATTTGGAAAACTGGAATCAAGCAACTGAATGAATAAAACTTGCATCAAGGAACGTGCAGGGTCTGTTAGCCAGGTTGAAGCTTAGCATTATTATAAAATTTCAGACTTTTTCTTTACATTTTCATTTTTGCTTCCCTCCATAAATTAATGCCAGCACTGAGCCTTTTTTTTTTTTTTTTAACTTGCTGTAGTGATATTCACTAACGGGAATAGAAATAATTTCAGAGTAAATTTTCCCATAAATAAGGTAATGTCAGTTTCAGGGGTGTCTGACTTTTGCTTATAAACAGAAATTTACATTAGCTATAGTGCCCTGGGTTGTACAAGTTAACAGGAGAATATTATTTGGGAATAGCCAAGGTGAAGGGACTCACACTTGAATATTATAGTTAGTTTCTTAGAGGGCAGGAAGCTTTCTTGTCGGGGGAGGTGCTTAGGCTAGAAGGCTCACTCACAGGTGAGGGGAAGATGAGAGGGCTCCTCAGGTGCTTAAAGGTAGGGCCTGCACCCCAAAGATCGTCTTCTGGGCTTCCCTGGTGGCGCAGTGGTTGGGAGTCCGCCTGCCGATGTAGGGGACGCGGGTTCGTGCCCCGGTCCGGGAAGATCCCACATGCCGCGGAGTGGCTGGGCCCGTGAGCCATGGCCGCTGGGCCTGCGCGTCTAGAGCCTGTGCTCCGCAGAGGGAGAGGCCACAGCAGTGAGAGGCCCGTGTACCGAAAAAAAAAAAAAAAAAAAAAAAGATCGTCTTCTGCCCACGGCTGGGAGGACCAATTTATGGAGAAACTCTATCTGGGCAGGCTTGGGCTCTCTGCCCTTGCTAAGCACATGGGTTCAGTGCTGTGCTTCTAGCTTCTCAGGAGCAGGCTGGTGATTTTTACTGATGATCTCGTTTTAGCCAAACTCAGGCCCCGAATTGGTTTTGTCAGAAGATGAGAAAAGTGACACTGAAGATCAGGAAGAGACAGAAGTGGGCGTCATGGAGGATCAGCGCAGTGTAATCCTTCACCTCATTTCTCAGCTCAAACTTGGAATGGATCTGACCAAGGTAGGTGGGCGTGTCCCCTGGGGCTTGCGGCCCGTCGTCTGGGTGCCTTCTGTCCCTCACAGGCTTTCCCGCTCGGGAGACTGGGGATGCAGAGTGGGGAAGGGTCAGAGCTGCGGTCAAGTATGGATGTTCCGGGGATTATTGGAAAGGATATTTTATGTAAACGATCATCCCCAGAGCATGAGCCTTGCATTTGCTTCTCTGGAGGAGCTGCAATGCTTCAAGGGCAGGGAAAGCACACAAGATAAGGACAATTCAAGATGGGATTTCTTTGTCTCCTGCTGTGTCCTGGAGAGGATTAAAGGTGACCTAGAGAGATGGACGTGGCGCATTGGCCACAGAGAGAAAACAGGAGGAAGGAAATGGTGTGGGCAAGAGTGAGGCTGCCTCCACCTGCACCACCACCACCACCCCGCCCCACCCCCCCGCCCTGCCTCTGGGCACCTGGCCACCTCCTGTTGCTGGCTGTCATTGGCCTTAACCCCATTGATGATCCAGACCTCGCTGCTCCCGTGGAGAGCTGTGTGCCCGCTGGTTGGTAGACGCACAATAACTCTTGTCGGTGCTGCGCCCATCCCGGGAAACCTCGTCGAGAGGACCCAGCATCCTCCACGCTGGTGGCCGGGTGATGGCCCCCGTGGAGCCTTCCCTGCCTCCGGGCAGTGGCTTCGATCTGGAGGAGAGAGGGGAGGCCGCTCTGCGTGCAGCTGAGAGGTGTGTGGGCCTCGGGAGCGTTGTGGGTGGTGGGAGATGCCTGCTGTCCAGCCCACCCGGCTTCCCTTGCCTGTCCTGATGCTGTTGCCGAAAGCTCGGCTTCTTTGCACTGGTGCCGAATCGAATCTTGGAGACAGAGTTTTGGGTGAAGTAGAAAAGAATAGCTCATTTATTGCTTTGCCAGGCAAAGGGAGACACAGCGAGCTCCTGCCCCACAAAACTGTGTGTCCCAAACCGGGAGGTAAGGAGTTCAAGGGTTGGGTTGCTGATAAGGATCAGGGTGTGTGCAGGGCCTGCACTCCTCCAGTCTGGCCTCAGGTGGTCTTCTCTGGAATGAAGAATGCTAACATTTTCCATTTGTTGAGGGTTTTCTTTCTGCAGAAGAGTTCAAAGACGTTGTTAATGTGTATCCCTTGAGACTGAACCAGGACCCTGCCCCAAGGCTGCACTATTGTTTCCTGACTGCTCCTCCCTTGTCTCTGCATTCCCTCCCTTCCCTGATTAGCAACTGTTTGAAAGGCTTCCTTGCCCTGGAGCCCCACAGGGTCCTGGTCAGTTTCGGTAGGTGCATCGTGATTAGGAGGAACAGGACGTGACCATGGGAAGGGTGTGCTGGGAATGAAAGTTCTCGATCTGGAAGGCCTACTTGAAATGATCAGAGCCCCTGAAGGCGCAGCCTGGGGAAACTGCCTTGAGGGTCGTGGGCTTGTTTGGCTGCAGGGAAGAGGCTGGATTCCACAAGCTCAGCTTGGCCTGGAGGCCAGACCAGCGAGAGGGAGGGGGCGGGTGAGACAGGCTCTTTGAAGAGGAAAGCGACAACAGGGAGCCTCAGAGGGGACAGAAAAGCCTTTTCTTGGGGATGTTCTCATGGGTTTGATCATGAGGGAGTCTGACATCCTGGGAACCTGCACTACTTTCCATGGGATTGGGGGCGCATGCTGAGCAGTGTGACCTTGAAGGTTCCCTTGTCTCCCCTTTCCCTGCCCTCTGCTCGGGGGCTCCACACACCAAGCTGACATTCTGCTGCCTTCTCTTAATTTCTGTCACCTGGCCATGTAATTTGCATCCTTTTTGCTAGAAGAATCGTTTAAGTGCTTGCCTTTTAAAAAGCCCCCTCTCTGATTCCTGTCTGAGTGTAGAGCACTCAGACGGAGCTTTGAGTGAAGACCTGGGGGCTGGAATCTGGGCTGTGACATCACTAATTTGACCCCAAACCATGTTTCCAAACTCTGGTTCACAGCCCGTTTTGTGGGTTGTAAAACCAGTTTAGTGGGTCAGATGTACCAGAGTGTACAGCAGGTGAAACTTTTTAGTTCTTTTTAGTTTAGTGAAACTTTTTAGACCCAGTGTGTACTGGGTCACCATGTGAAATATATTTGCATCGTGGATCATATTCTATAATTCAATGTAGACTCCTGAGTGATACAGGAGAGAGACTGTCAGAGTAACTGAAGTTGCCCAGGTCAGATGTGGAGAAACCCAACAGCACTGAGGGGACTGTATGATGGCAGGTGGAGTGTCTCAGAGACATCACCTTCTGGCTCCTGTGTTTTATTTTTTAATTTTTTAATTTGGCTGTGCCGCACGGCATGTGGGATCTTAGTTCCCTGACGGGGGATCAAATCCATGCCCCCTGCAGTGAAAGCTCGGAGTCCTAACCACTGGACCGCCAGGGAAGTCCCTCTTGTTTTAAAATATGGAAATCATGAGAAGTGTACATCGCCTTTTCCTAAAAGAGCAAACGTGTTTATCCAACAGTCAGCTATCAGAAAGAAAAACTTTTCTAATCTGTTGTTCATTAACTTATTTACTGGGAAGAAGCTGTTATTCAGAAACCAAGGGAACATTTGACAAGCTGAAATACTTGTGAAAGGAAGAGGGAAACCTTTTATTGTCCCATGAGGCTTTTGGGCTTTCGTTGCCCTGCCCTGTAAAAATGTTGATGAAATTGTATCTTCCCCTTTTTAAAAAAAATTTTATTGAAGTATAGTTGACTTACAATGCTGTGTTACTTTCTGCTGTACAGCAAAGTGATTCAGTTATACATACATATATATTCTCTTTCATATTCTTTTCCATTACGGTTTCTCATACGATATTGGATATAGTTCCCTGTGCTCTACAGTAGGACCTTGTTGTTTATCCATCCTATATGTAATAGTTTCCATCTGCTCATCCCAAACTCCCCCTCCATCCCTCTCCCACCCCCTTCCCTTTGGCAACCACAAGTCTGTTCTCTATGTCTCTGAGTCTGCTTTGTTTCATAGATATATTCATTTGTGTTGTATTTTAGATTCAACATATAAGTGATATCATATGATGTTTGTCTTTGTCTGACTTACTTAGTATGATCATCTCTAGGTCCATCCATGTTGCTGCAAATGGCATGATTTCATCTTTTTTAATGGCTGAGTAATATTCTATTGTCTACATGTACCACATCTTCTTTATCCATTCATCTGTCGATGTACATTTAGGTTGTTTCCCTGTCTTGACTATTGTATATAGTGCTTCTGTGAATATAGGGGTGCATGTATCCTTTTGAATTATGGTTTTTTCCAGTTATATGACCAGAAGTGGGATTGCTGGATCATATGGTAGCTCTACTTTTACTTTTTTGAGGAACCTCCATACTGTTCTCCATAGTGGCTGTATCAATTTACATTCCCACCAGCAGTGTAGAAGGGTTCCCTTTTCTCCACACCCTCTCCAGCATTTGTTATTTGTAGATTATCTCTTTCCTTATTGTCTCTTCTTGGCTCTTGTCTGTGTCATTCAGTTAAGCTTGTGCTAAGCTGGCAGTGGACGAGCTTGGCCTGAATGGCACTTGGTTCGATGAGCAGGCACCCTGGAGAGGTTACCTTCCACGACTTGAGGATGAAGCTTTGATCTCTCCATAAAATAAGTGCACAGCCCCATCTTTGTGGAGGTGTCCAGCACAGCTGCATTCCCAGGTCACCAGCCTCACTGGGCCTTGAGTGCTGTATTTTGCTTTAGTTTATTAACCGTGGTCATCAGTTTCCTGGGCAAGTGACCAGTGGGGTTGTATAACATCCCATGCTCAGAAGCATCCCAGGCTTGGTTTACTGCTCTGCTGTTGCTGTCTTGAAATTCTTAATCATTTTGAACAAGAGGACTTGCATTTTTGTTTTCACTGGGCCCCCCAAAGTAGGTATCTGGTCCTGCCTCCAGAAGCACCTTGGTCTGTCCTCCTTCCTCAGTTGTGGTTCCAGAAGCCCAAGTTACTGGTGAATTCCTCTACTGGATAACCTGCTACAATTGCACAAATCATGGGTAGCCCAGGAAGGAAAATGAGGGAAAAAGGAGGAGCCACAGAAGATGGAGGGCACAGAAGGGCTCTTTGACAAAGGGACATGTAGGTTGAGCCTGGAGGGTGAGTGGGCAGTAGTGGAAGGAATTAGAGGAAGGGCATTCCTGGTGGAGGGAACAGCATTGGGCGAAGCCAGAGAGCGAAGGCGGTGAGGCTGGGGGGAGTGTGTGCTGGCGGGGCATGGGGGAACCTGGAGTGGGGGCTAGGGTTAGATCTGCAGAGCCTTGTGGGCCATTGAAGGAAGGTGAACCTGATCCTGAGGGTGATGGGAAACCTTTGGAGGCCTTGGAGCAGGTGGGAAACATGTGTTTTTCAGAGTTGCTGCCCTGATAATTTGTGGGCTCCAGGGAGGGGGCCCACAGGATGCAAGGTTGAGCTTGGGGGTTTATGACGATTTTTACCGTGTTTTCAGGGCTACGAAAGGCAGCCGTCAGTAACGCACGTGCTCTCTCATCTAACAAGTACTTATTGAGTACTACACCTGCCGGTACTGTTCTAGGGACTGGGAGTGCAGCAGTGAACAAAACAGTTAGAATGCACGCCTCGCGGAGCTTGTGTGATGGTGGAAAGAGACCGACAGTAAGCTAGAGAGAGAAAAGAAAAGAATGTGGAGATGCAAACACAGTGGAGAGACACAGAGCATGGCGGGTGGGGATGGAAAGCTGATGGGGCCGGTGAGCCTCTTAGGTGAGCTGCTCAGCGCAGGATTCTCCAGGTGTCACTGGAGTACAGGCCAGGTGAAGGTGAGGAAGCCAGCCAAGTGACCATGTAGTGGAAAGCTGTTCGGGCCAGCGGGGTCAGTGAGTGGACAAGGCCCAAGGTGGCCCTTGCCTGGCATTTTGAGGACAAGCAGCGAGGCCATTGTGTCTGGATCAGAGTTGACCCGCGTGGGTTGGCAAGAAATTAAATTGGCAAGACAGCAGGGGCTGGATCAGAGGGCCTCGCTGGACATTGTGAGGACTTGGGGTGTTATTATGGATGATGTGGGTGGCTGTCAGAGAGTTTTGAACAAAGGAATGCAGGGCTTTCCTTGTATTTAAAAAGATTATTTTGACTCTTTTGTAGAAAGTAAACTGAGACAGGGCAAGTGGGGTGCAGGCAGCAGCGTCAGGGTGGGAATGGAGGAGGTGACAGACAATGGCAAGGGCAGTGGCAGTTTCTGGGTGTACTTAGAAGACGTGCCAGCAGGCTACAGGTATCCTTTTTGCATGTGGTTTTGTTGTAAGGTATGAGCAAAAGAGGAATAAAGAATGACTCTAAGATTTCAACCTGAGCAACCGGAATAATAAACATTAGAGCTGCTGTTTGTTTCAGTGACCTATTGCTGAGGGATTGACCACCCTAAACGAAGTGGCTTAAGATAACCATTTTATTTATGTTCACAGTCTGGGCTGGGCTCAGCTGGGTGGCTCTTTTGCTGGTCTTGCCAGTGGTCACTCGTGTACCTGTCATCAGCTGGTGGGCTGGTTGTAGGCTGAACGTGGCTGGGACAGCTGGGCCTCTCTCTCCTCAAGAAGTCTTGTAACCTTTCTGTCTCCATGAATCCTTCCCACATGGTCTGTCCAGCTGGGTTGCCAGACTCTTAACACGGTGGCTCAAAACTCCCAGGAGGGTCAAACTGGGTGCTGATAAGCCTTGGGCCCCAAACTGACACTGTGTCACTTCCACTCTGTTGATTAAAGTGCCACAAGGGGACTCTTCAGGGGTGTGAATTCCAGGGGCTTGGGTTCATCGAGGGCCACCCGTGGAGCAGACCACCAGCCCCGCTTACCAAGGGGGGAGAGGCTATGGGAAGAGGAGGTTGGGGTGTTTGGGGGGATATCCCAGATTCAACCTTGGGTCTCTTGGGTCTGAGGGATCCATTCAGTTCTGCATCCAAATTGAGAGGGTGTGTAGGCAGCTGAATATAGAAGCCTGGGGTTTGTGAGTGAACCAGTTTGGGCTCCAGTTTGAGAGTGAACAGTGTGCAGAGGGTGGTCCAACTCGGGAGATGGTAACCCCCCTTTAGGGAGTGAGTAGAGATGTAGGGGGAAAGTCCAAAGGCCGAGTCCGGGGAATCTCCAGTATGTGAAGGCTGGAGAGATGAGAAGGGTCCAGCAGAGGAGACTGAGGAGGGCCAGCGGGGGGCGGGGGGAGGAAGCAGAGGAACATGACGACATGAAGTCACACGCAGGCAGTGTTCTAAGGAGAAGGGCGTTCTCCGCTGCGAGGCACTGCTGCCAACAAGCCTGCAGAGGGACCATTGCCTTTGTTTTGGTCAAAGTTTGATTAGGTGGCTTCAAGGGAGGATGGGGAGAAAAGTGGCGACGGGGAGTAAAGATGGCGTTTCAAGGAGCTTTGATGCAAAAGGGAAGCAGAAAATTGGGACGAAGCTCTGGAACAGAGGACTTTGGTTTCTGAAGATGTTTGAATGCTGATGGGAACGGTAGGTCGGGAGAGAGGGCGGGGATGCCTGCGGGAACTTGAGAGGGGAGGGGTTCTGGGATCCCGTGCGGTGCGGAGGGTCTGTCCTTAGCTGGGACAGCCCACCGTTGTAGCAGGAGGCAAGCAGCAGAGCGGAGGGGCGGGGACCCCGGGGGACCCTCAGCTCTGTGTTTACGCACGTGGTTCTGAGCCGGGACGCGCCCCAGCTGTTATCTCACTTCTGAATGTCTCTGTTTCCTTGCCTGTAAAGCAGGGATAATCCCGTCTTGCTCCCACATCTGCACAGCCACGTGTCAAGGATTCAGAGCAGTGAGGGTGATGAAGAGGGAAGGGCTGTTAGAGATTTGGGGAGGGAGGAGGCAGCAGGGATGAGTGGCCCTCTCAGGCGGAGGAAGGAGGTGGCAGGATTGCCCCTCGCCCCGCCCCGGGGCGGGACACGTAAGGATTCTAGGTCACGAATTTAAAGTGAGACCAACGAGCATGTGTCTCTTTTCTCCAGGTAAGTTGAGCTGCCAGGTTGAGGCTCGGAGAACGTGAGGAGGTGGATTAAACCAGGGTTGGGGTTTGCTGGCTGACCCCCCAGAGGGAGAGAGGGCCGAGGGGCCAGGGCGTGGTGGTGGTGGCAGATCAAGGGAGTGAGTGTCAGGTGGGGCAGGGATGCCATGCTGGGCGTGGAGGGAAATGAGGCGACAGGGGATGGTGGACGTGATGGGGTCGTGGGGCTGGGGCTGTGATGGAGGGAGCTGGACGTACCGGGTGATGGGAGGAGGGGGGTGCTTGAAATTGAGATTTTGGGGGGGGTGGTTGTGGGGAACAGCAAGATCCAGGGTGGGCCTGTGACCTCTGTGGATTCCTCAAGGGATTTGGTCTAAACTCAAATTTTACAGATTCAGATGGGACAGAGATCTGCTGGAAGAGGGGATTGTGAGCCCTTCCAGAAGGCATAACTGATTCCATAGAGCAGGTGGGAGTCTGGGGCTGCAGACTGTGGTTGAAACTAGTGCAAAGCAAAGGTGGATTGAACACTCCTTGGGTGCCCTGTGCACATCCTGTCCTCAAGGTTGTCAGACAAGATTTGTACATTGAGAGAGAAGCTTGCTGAGATCGTTGTGAAGTTTCTATGATTCTTAAAGAATTATTTAAATGGTTCCAGTAGAGCTGTTTGTTGAACCAAGAGGAGACGTGGTTTGTGGTTGCGGTTTGTGTGCCCCCGGGATAGAGAATTGCCTCACGACGGACACCCACGTGCCTGCCACTGGGTTCAAGGACGAGAACATTCTCATGGCCTGCGTTCCTGCTCACGGATGCATAACCTCCCCCCAGGTCACTGCGTTGTCTTGTACTTCCTCCACAAGTGGCTTCTTGGTGTTATAATGATACAGTGGACATCTTGAACTCACAGCTTTTTCCTTGATTGATTCATTTTATTAGGCTGAATTTCCAGCGTCAGTCACAACAAGCACGGATTAACAGTGCTGTGCTTAAGCTCCTTCTTCTAAGGGGGCAATTTGCCCAGGTCCACGTGGTTGTCGCTGCCAAGAGATGAACCTCGGCTCACGGTTTCTGACTCTCCTGCAAGCTGGGCCATTTATTTATTTATTTATTTACTCACTTACTTACTTATTTATGGTACGCTGGCCTCTCACTCTTGTGGCCTCTCCCGTTGCGGAGCACAGGCTCCAGATGTGCAGGCTCAGCGGCCACGGCTCACGGGCCCAGCCGCTCCGCAGCACGTGGGATCCTCCCGGACCAGGGCACGAACCCATGTCCCCTGCATCGGCAGGCGGACTCTCAACCATTGTGCCACCAGAGAAGCCCAGGGGCCCTTTTTTTTAAAAAAATATTTTTATTAAAAATAAATTTTTATTGAAGTATAGTTGATTTACAATGTTCTGTTAGTTTCAGGTGTACAGCAAAGTGATTCAGATATATATATATATATATATATATTCTTTTTTAGAGGGTTTTCCATTATAGGTTATTACGAGATATTGAGTAGAGTTCCCTGTACTATAACAGTAGGTCCTTGTTGTTTATTTTATATATAGTAGTGTGTATCTGTTAATCCCAACCTCCAAATTTATCCCTCCCACCCACCTTTCCCCTTTGGTAACCATGTTTGTTTTCTATGTCTGTGAGTCTATTTCTGTTTTGTAAGTAGGTTCACTTGTATCATTTGTTTTAATGAGTGCCTTTCCTGGTGTCCCAAGCACCATGAGATGCACAGGAAGGGAGCTGGCCCTTTAAGGAAACCAGGGGGAGCATTCCGTGGGCCTTTGGCAGTGTGAATCCTCTCCTGCTCATTTTGTAAGGCTGGATTTTTATGTACTTCCCCTGGTTTCCTTAAAGGATTGCACAGGTCACTCTCAGGTGGTTTTGGCCTCCCTTCCTTGCTTGTTTGCACCGGGTAGGTTTCCCAGACTGAGAACAGAGTATTATGTAGATGACTCTCAAGGTTATTAGGTTAACTGATGTTTCTTTGGAGAAGTCGCACCTGCTCTGGCCTTCCATATCGGACGGAGGCCTGCTGTGCTTCCCTTTGTGGGGAAGGGACGGACCATTGCTCTTTAGGGGGACCCTTTGACTTTCTCGATGGGTGATCAATTGTTTCCAAATTCTAAGATCCCAATCCAAAGATAAGTTATTTACTTCTAGATTGATGCAACTTTAGCCGTAATTAATTGTTCTCTCAATCCTGAGTGCAGATCTTCTTTTTTTTTCCTTTCCCCAAAGTAGTTTATCGTCTTAATTATGTTGATGGCAGAAAAGGCAGCCCTGACTGATGGCTCAATAAATCTGCAGTAGCGATTGCAGCCGTTTGGCTGCCATAAGTCTCAGCAGCTGGGCCACCGCTCACCGCTCAGTTGGAGGCAGACAGTCCAGTTAGTCCTCACCTCTTTGTGGCTCCCTGTCTGCAGTGTCCACTGCCCAAGAAACAGATAGTTAAGTGACTTATTGGCAAAGGGACCAACAAGAAGTCAGGGAGATCATAGAAGAGAGAGAATCCACTTTAATGAAGTGTCTTGCCCACAGTGGTCAGCGTGCTGGCTTGAAAGGACAGAGGTTGGGTATTCTGCACAAACACCAGCAAGAGATGAAAGGGGAGATGGTCACCCCACTCCTGCCCATTCTCCTCCATCTCTCTGGGAATTCTACTTTCCCCAGCGCGGACAACGCCACAGCATCACTGTCAAGTGCAGAATACATGCCTCGAGGGTTGAACCTGTTGTTGGCTGTGAGACCACATTCCCCGTGTCTTTCATTTCAGGAGGGTTGTCTTTGACAGTAAGTTCTCAGGTATTGCATCCCTAGTAGAGCCTTTTTTTTTTCTTTTTCTTCCAACTCTTTATTTAGCACATCTTCCAATCTACAGTAGAGTTGCAAGAATAGAACAATGAACTTCCACATATATGCTTCACCTTTATTGGCCAATTGTTAACATTATGCCACTTTGTATTTTTCTTTCTTCTTTCCCCTCTCCCACTCTCTCCCTGCTTCTTCTCTCTGTCCGCCACACAGCAGGTACACACGCACATGTACGTATGTGTTTATTTTTTGATGAGCCATTTCAGAGTAGGTCGTAGACATGACTCTTTTCCCTGACATCCATCAGTGAGTGGACCTCAATGGGCTATCAATGACCTAACAAGGTCATTCTCCTACACGACACATTGGTCACCCTGGGGAAATTTAACATGGCTTTGATACTGTTTCTTACACGCCCATAGTAAAATTTCCCCCCAGTTGTGCCAATAATGCTCTTTATAGCATTGATAAGAGCAAAAAGAGCCCTGTGGATGCTACAATGTGGGTGTGTGATGGGTACAGCGAAGGGGGGAGTGGATGGAGGAGGAGGTGTCAGAAAAGACCTCACGGAGGAGTTTACCTCCTATGAGCTGAGTAGCTATTTCTCACTTAGATGAGGGCAGGAGGGAGGGCAGCAAAAGGAAACAGGAGTGAACTCGTGTGTGTGTGTGTGTGTGTGTGTGTGTGTGTGTACGTGTACGTACTTGTGAGGGGAGGGCTGGGGCAGAAAGTGAGGGATACTGTGGGACTGGAGGAGGTGGGGGCCAGGCTGGACTTTGTGTCTTACAGAGATTTTAGAAAGATGACTCCAGCTGTGGTGTGGAGAAGAAATAGTGGCAGGCGTGACAGCTGGAAGGCGGGTTAGGAAGCGTCAGCTGTACTTTTCCAGACAGGGGGCACCGTGAGTGTCCTTAGTTGCCTATGGTCTCCCTCCCATCTGCACATTAATGACAGTCTTTGGGTTGGTGGATTGCCTTGTCATCCAGGAAGAGTAGAACGGACTAGAAGGTGGGGCTCTCGTCCCACCTTTTCCCCCAGGGCTGCCTCCTGACCCCTGCGTGTTAGGGACAGGAGAGGGGGTGGCTCAGCCATCCCGGTTCTGACGTCCGGTGACCGCTCACCTCCCTCGTCCTCTGAGGGAAAGAAGATGCTCTTGTTGGCCCGAAGTAGAGAACTGTGATGTGTCGGGTGACGGACAGAACTTGGGGGGCAGTTGGGAGCCCTGAGGTTCCCCACATTCTCCTGCACCTTCCCTGCCTTCTCCCCAGTCTGTCCCCTCACCTGTGAGACCAGGGGCTTGACCTGCAGCATCCCGAAGGGGCCTTTGGGTTCTGATGCTGAGCGATTTGGGATTCTGCGTGGGGTTCTTTTTTCTATTTGTTTTGTTTTAATCCTTCAGCTTCTGAGTTCAGAAATGCTAAGTTAGGGGAAATGCCTTAAACTCTTGCCCTTTTCCAAAGTACCCCGTGAGAGCATAAACATCCACGCGATTCTTTCCTTTTAATTTCAGTCTCGGGTGCAGCCCTGACCAGAGGTGGGATTGTTGTTGGAGACGCCCCATCCCACGGGGTCGGGGAGGAGGAACCCGGGTCTTGGGACCGTCTTCACGTGGAGCTCCTCAGTGTAACTCTGCACCCCACCCCTGCCCTCCATCAGAGGGCCCCCTGCCCGGGAGGGAGCACAGGGATGCAGTGTTTCAGGGAGGCCTGGAGATGCGGACCTTGGTGGCTTCTTTTCTTTTGCTATTGATTTGGTCGCATGGGCCGGGGGTGGGGGTGGGGGGGGGGAGTTCCAAGGTTGCTGAAATCCACAGCCTCAACCTGCACAGCCTGGGTGGGGAGCATTCCTGGGGGGACCTTGAGTGGCTCTGTGGGGGGCAGGCATGGGAGGCGCAGCCAGGCCCCCGTGAGGCTCATGGGAAGGGCAGGCCTCACAGGGCACGGGGACGGCAGCTGAACTTGACCTGTTCCCACGCAGAGACGTAGGAGGTCATAGCAGTGGCGTCTGAAGGCGGTTCTGAGCCAGGATGCACTTTTCCCGGCCATCTCAGATGCTCAGATACTCAAGTTTGTCAAGTTGTGGCTCAAAGAAACTTAGGAAATCTCCATTAATTTGCATAGCTGTGTTTTAAATAACGTTTCTTCTTCTAGTTTATTATAAAAGTAAAGCAGAAAGATACTCAGAAGGAATGTAGAAATCACTCATTTCTGACACCCAGAGAGACATGTTAGATTGGGAGTGTTGCTGTGATACCTGGGTTGTGTGACATGCTCATTTTATATCTGACTGCTTTGCGACCTAGCGAGGGTGCATTGTCCTCTGACATAGTTTTCAAGTGGGACAGAAAAGCATTAGAAGGGGTACCAACCTCACCTCCCCAGCGGGCTGGGCTTCCCCCAGTTTCCTCTGAAATCTCTGTGCTTTGCTGCTTTCATATCCACCTGTCTGTCTCATGTCCGCCTGTCTGTCGGGACACCTCACTTCCACGGTATCTCCATCTTTCCCTAGGAAGGGTCCCAGCAGGCTGAAGTGGGGGCCAGGTCACAGATCTGTGTGTGGTATTATTGGTTAGCAATGCTTTTGTGGGAGTTGGGGCCTGTGATGTGACAGGACAGACCTGGCCATGTAGGGAGGAGTGTAAACCAGCTGCGTGACCTCGGTCAACCCCTTCCCTTACCCGGACGGTTCAAGGGGGAGCCAGCGGGTCAGGGCTGGGCTTCCAGCTTCAGAACCCCGTGACTGCCACCGTGAGAAGCAGAGTGAGACGCTCCAGGTCAACGCAAGCTTGTCTTGCAGCCGAGGGGTGGAATGGTAATACGTCATCAGACCACTGGGGGGGGGGGGTGATAGCATATCAGGGATGGTGAGGGCTTACCAGCTTCCCAGAAAGTCCATCATTTGCTTTAAGTGACCTAATCCTTGGGTTCTAGGTACTTGGGTTGTATGGTGCCTGAGGGACCACTTGGATCCACTTTGGACCAACGAGGAGTCCCTTAGTGCCTGACAGAGCATCCAAGTTTCTATCTGTCTTCAGTAATGGGGCCAATGACACACTGAGGGGATGGCCCCTGTGCCAGTCCATTTACCAGAAGCTTCAGTATTAAGTACCAGCCTACTTCTTTGTAACTTCTGCTCATTTCTTCCGACCCAGCCTAGGGGGCAGCCTCTACCCATGGCCCCTCTTCTCCGTGACAGCCACTGTGGACACTGCCCGCTAGCTGGCCTTGCCTCCGGAGACGTTTGTCGGGCCCTTTCCACATTCCTTCCCTGCCCTGATCCTGCGAGGGTTTATACGCTGCTCTTCCTACAGAGATCTCCAAACAGATGTTCTTAGTGGTGGGTCCTGCTCTACCTGGGCCCCGCTTTGACGCAGCACCAACGAGCCCCCATATCTGTGTTTGTGGGAACACACTGAGCATCCCCCTTGGTCGTGCCTGATGGCAGGAAGGATAGAAGAAGCCCTTTGGAGCTATTTGCTTCACGTCTCTAAATGATGGGGTGTGAAAGAGGGCTACATGTTAGCAGGGCACTGGCCGTGGAGGGAGGGACAGAGGCTGTTGTTTCAGCCCAGGTGAGCAGAGAGGAAAATGGCTCAGAGCAGTCTAATCCATGAAGCTCGGTTGGCGTTGATGCCACCGCTGCGGCCACTTCCAATTTCCTGGATGTTCTTTCCTCTGATTTGTCACGTGTGCGCAAATCAGAGGAACTGGTCCCTGGTACCCGCCCTTACGACCTTGCTTGACGTTTTCCTTTCTAGCTTTCTCCTGCATCCATAGGGCTTGCTGTCTGACTTTGTCTCCTCTGGCCGCAGGTGGTGCTTCCCACGTTCATTCTGGAGAAGCGGTCCTTGCTGGAGATGTACGCAGACTTCCTGGCACACCCAGACCTGCTGCTGGCTGTCACCGCAGGGGCCACGCCACAGGACAGGGTCATCGGCTTCGTGGAGTATTACCTCACCGCCTTCCACGAGGGCCGCAAGGGCACCCTGGCCAAGAAACCCTACAACCCCATCATCGGCGAGACGTTCCACTGCTCCTGGGAGGTTCCCAAGGACAGGTTCAAGCCCAAGAGGACTGCCGCCCCTACTCCCTCCGGCCATGAGCACCCGATGGCCGACGACCCTTCCAAGAACTACAAAATGCGGTTCGTGGCCGAGCAGGTGTCCCACCACCCGCCCATCTCCTGCTTCTACTGTGAGTGCAAGGAGAAGAGGCTGTGCATCAACACTCACGTATGGACCAAAAGCAAGTTCATGGGCATGTCCGTGGGGGTCTCAATGATCGGGGAAGGTAAGCCAAATCGCTGGGTGGAGCTGGGCTCTGACCAAGGGACATTTGTGTACCTGATGGACACTTGAGGATTTGTGTGTGGAGGCCTTTGTTTTTATTTCGTTACGGAATTGGGAGTAAGTGGGCGAGTTGGAAATATGGATGGGTTTTGCTATTTGGGAACCAGGTTCTGGTCATTTCCCAAAGCGGCCGAGGTGATGGGGTAAGTGGGGTGCAGCTGTTTGCCTCTTAGGCTGCCCACCTGGATCTTCACCTGCTAGTAGTGTGTGAGCCGCCTTACAGATCCTTTTCTTTCCAGCTCTGTATGAATATTAGAGTTGGCTGCAAATCTATGAAAACACATTTTTCTTCATTCTCACCAGTTTCTGGCTCACAGACAATGAAGATCATAGTGCTGCCTATTCAAAATCTGCTCATAAATAATTCCCAAGGCAAATCTCTGGACGCTGGGCTTGCAGTTCTGAAGGGAAAACCCAGTATAATCAGACCACTCGTGGATCACACGTTTCTCTATTAGCAGACAGCTATGAATGAAGGTTATTCATTGTTTGAGGGAAACTATAATCATCCTTGTCAAATTCAGGAACCTGTGTTAGTGGTTCTTCAACTTCTTTTGAGTCATAAACCCCTGTGAGATTCTGGCTGTAGACTCTCAGGAAAAAGAAAAATCCGGCACAGAATGTGGCTTTCAGTTTCAGGGCATACACGGCTCCTTGGAAGCCCTTTCCAAACCCCAGGAAATGAGAACACCTTTCATTGACTTAGCACGCTCTTATTGAGCGCCTACTGGTTGCCAGCCATTGCCTTGGGAGCCATGGGTACTTGAATGAGCAAAACAGACAGAAGAATCTCTGTTCTCACAGAGCTCTCTCTTCTGCTGGGGAAATACAATTGTGTAGTGCTTTGGAAGGTGCTAGGTTCTATGGAGAAAAATTAAGGCGGGAAGGGACCTGGGAATAAAATAAAGGATCTAGGAATGGCGGGGAGAGAGCAGTTGGACTTTGGGATGGGTTGGGGTGGCGGCTGGGAAGACGTCACCGAGAAGGTGACAGTTGAGCAAAGACCCAGGGGGGGATGAAGGACCCAAGAAGGTGATGATGGACAGGCTTTGTCGATTACCCGGAGAGTGTGTCTTGGTGGAGAGAACAAGGCCAGAGGCAGAGGGGCCAGAGGCAGGGGCATCCCTGCATGCTGGTCTGAGACAGGAAGCCTGTGTGGCTGGAGCCGGGAGAAGGGAAGTGGGAGGGAGAAGATGCCGTCGGAGAGGTGACTGGGTCCAGGTCACGTGGGGCCTCGGGGGCCACCGGCAGGGGTGTTGGCGTCCCACTAAGTGAGCTGCCAAGTCTTTGCGGGCTTTGAGCAGAAGAGTATCATGATCTGCCTTTCAGTTTAGCAAGGCTGTTCCAGCTGCTTGTTGAAACTAGACCATAAGAGGGGGAAGGCGACGCAAGGAGACCAGTTAGGAGATTATGATAATAATCCAGGCACAAGGCGATGGTGGTTTGAACCAGGGCAGGAGTGGTGCGGAGGTAACACAGGCTGGGAATCTGGATGAATTCTGAAGTGGAGAGATCAGATGTGGGGTATGAGTGAAAGGTGATGCCAAGGCTTTTTTTTTTTTTTTTTTTAAAGATATTACATAATCATTGACGCTATTCCCTACATTGTGCACTGCATACCCATGACTCATTTATTTTGCAACTGGAAGTATGTACCTCTTAATCTCCCTCATCTATTTCTCTTCTCCCCTCTGGCAACCACCTGTTTGTTCTGTGAATCTATGACTCTGTTCTGTTATGTTTGTTCATTCGTTTTGGATTCCACCTATGAGTGAAATCTTACAGCATTTGTCTTTCTCCGACTTATTTCACTTAGCACAATACCTTCTAGGTCCATCCCTGTTGTCACAAATGGCAGAATTTCATTCATTTTTATGATTGAATAATATTTCATGGTATATTTATACCACAATTTCTTTATCCATTTGTCTGTTGATGGGCACTTAGATTGTTTCCATATCTTGGTTATTATAACTAAGGCTGCTATGAACAGAGGGGTGCATATATCTCTTTTAATTAGTGTTTTCATTTTCTTTGGATAAATACCCAGAAGTGGAATTGCTGGATTGTACGGTGGTTCTATTTTTAGCTTTTTGGGAACCTCCGTACTGTTCTCCATAGCGGCTGCAACAGTTTACATCCTACCAACAGTGTAGGAGGGCTCCCTTTTCTCCACATGCTCTCCAGCATTTGTTATCTGTGATCTTTCTGATGATGGCCGTTCTGACAGGTGTGAGGTGATACATCACTGTGGTTTTGATTTGTATTTCGCCGATGATTCGTGACGTCGAGCATCTTTTCACGTGCCTCTTGGCCATCTGTATGTCTGCTTTGGAAAAATGTCTCTTCAGGTCCTCTGCCTATTTTTCAATCGGGCTGTCTGGTTTTGTTTGATGTTGAGTTGTATGCGTTCTTTGTATATTTTGGATATTAACCCCTCATCGGACACATCTGGATTGGATGTGAGGTATGAGAGCAAGGTGACACCAGGCTTTTGACCTGAGCAACTAGAAGGATGGCATAGCCATTAACTAAGGTGGGGAAGACTGAAGAGGGGATTCGTTTGGAGAGAGAGAGCACAGGAGCTCAGTTAGGTTGTGTTGGGGTTTAGACATTTGAGAGGGGGGCTTGAGCAAGCAGTGTCTCTACAGGCCAGAGTTCTGGGTGAGGTCCCGGCTGAGGTTAAAACTTGTCATGTAAAGCCTGGAGACTTCGTGTCTGTGTCGCGTGAAGGGTCGGCCCCTGATGTTCGGGATCTCGGCTGCCCTGTTCCTTCCAGGCAGCCGGTAGGGGTTGCAGCCTTCCTTCACTCTGCACAGCCCTGGACAAACTCTTCAGGCTGTGCGTGTGTGGGACACCACGTAACACCCTCTGCTGAGACCCTCGGCCGTAGCATCCCTGGAGCAGAGCTGGTATTTGCTGCCCTCACGTCTTCTCTCTGCTTGAAAGTTCTACTTAGAACTTCTCAGTGAAGAAAGCAGAAGGAAGATTCTGGAGAGAGACTGTGGAAGGCCCCTTCCTGGCCACCCCCCACCCCCACGTATTCCTGCTGTCCACGGGCCTGGAGAGGGTCAGGGGACCGTCTCTCATTCTTGTGAGGCTTTGAGTTTGTCTCAGTCCTTTCAGTAGCTACGTCCCCCTTTCTTTCATACTAATTAAATGTGAGCTCTGTAACACACAGTTTTTCTGATTTTTCACACAAAATGCTTCTAAGAATCTCCAGACTTCAAAGCCAAGGGTTCTGGTTCCTGTCCTCAGGGCTCCTTTGGGGTGTGGGTTATGGGGAGGGCGGGTGGGGGAGGTGGGTTGTTTTTCTTTCCTCCATTCCCTGCACTGATCCAGCACCTTCCATGCATTTGTTGATAGGGCATGAAGTGACATTTTTTTCCCACCTTTCATTTTTCTTTTCTTTTTTTTTTTTTTTTAACTTTTGGCTGCCGTGCAGCTTGTAGGATCTTAGTTTCCCAGCCAGGGATCAAACCCGCGCCCCCTGCATTGGAAGCGATGAGTCTTAACCACTGGACTGACAGGGAAGTCCCTCCAACCCTTCATTTTAAACATTAGATGGGTCCACGTGAAATTTTGTATGTAAATACATGGGCTTACATTTTAAATTATTGCCCTAAGTCTGTGGCCTATTTGGCTATGATAAAATGCCATCATCAAGTGCTTCATTATGCCTTGAATTCCCCGAGGTTGTAGCTCAGAGACCTCCCCCGAATGGTCCCTCAGCCCTGACACTGAAAGTCCCTAAGCGTGACACTGTTGAGCCAACCCCGAGATGACATCCATCCATGGATGGAAGCAGAGGCGCCTCTGCTTGGTACCCACCCTCACCGCCTGGGACACAGCTCATCCAGCTTCTCTTGAAACCCCTCCCCACCAGAACTCCAGACCAGCGCCCAGTAAATGGCACAGCCTCTGAATTGGGTCTGTGGGGACAGGCAGGGACCCGTTTGCCCATGAATGCCGGCACTGTGGGCCCTGAAGACCAGTTCCCCCGAGTTGCTTTCCGTGATTCTGTGCTTTCTTTCCAGAGTCAACGCCCTGTCGGAATATTTTGGTTCCTCAGAGTTATTTTAAATTTATCAGTTTGAAAATCTTAATGCTTGGCCTTACGTTTATTGATAAATCAATTTGTGGGATTTAAAGCAAAAATCTCCCAGCATGAGGACTAGCTATGTCCCGGAAAGATGGATTATTCAGTGTTTTTCAGCTTCTCTCAGCTCTTAGGCTAATTAAAAAGGAGCTTTCATTTGTGAGCCCGTTTGCAAGTCTAGTTTTAATATAGTCTTTTATTCATTATTAGGGACAGATTTTTGTATGCAATCCTGAAAAAAGAGTCCTGGGAAGGCATAATTACCGGTGATTTAACGAGTGAGTGCACGTTTATGGATTTTCAGAAAAGAGCCTGGGAGTGTGGTCTTGCCAGTGCTTTAAACCAGCCTTGCTCTGGGGCTCACTTTTCTGATTTCTGTGGACTTGCGGGAAGTTTCACCTTGGTTTGGAAGAGGTTTTTCTGAAGATGAGAGGGAGGAGGGATCCCCCATGTGCGTCAGCCGTCAGCAGATTTTGTGATTTCTTCCTTGTTCCCAAGTGGAAGTACCACTGCTGAGAATTCACCTGCCAAGAGATGGGGGTGTGATCAGGATTCCAGCGGTGTAGCAGGCTGCGTGCCCTTAGCTGAGATTCAGTGTTGCCTTTTTTACAGCCCCGTGAGGTGCGGGTACCATTATCCCTGCATCACGGATGAGGCAGCTGAGGGGCAGAGAACTTAAGGTCACCAGGCTGGCGAGGGACGGAGGAGTTGGAATGATCCTCTGAGACCTCATCTAGGGCTTTTAAAAAATGGTGGCGTATGCTCCAGGTAAGTGTGTTCTAAAGAAAATATCAGTGGCATGATCCTACCTCACCAAGTTTATATTCGTGAATGAGACCAGGAAGACTCAGCACGTGGTGCTCGTGGCTGTCACGTGGTCCTGGCCCGCTGAGAGAGGCCACCACAGGATGTGCAAATGGGTGGGGGTCCCCAAAGTACGGCAGGTCAAAGGCTGGAAAGGCTGACAACAGAGGGGGACATCGTAGACATCGGGGGTGGGGCAGTGCTGTCAGGGGACATTTGGGCCCCTGGGAGGACTTTACTGCCACATAGTCCATCGGCATGGAGGGTGAGGATGGGGGACAAAGAGCTGCCTTCTCTGGGCCCTTGAAGGCAGGTGACAGAGGGACCGGCAGCCTCCTCCTCAGGGTCTCAGGGCCCCTCCCGCTGCCACAGGCCCTGAGGCTATGAGGATGTGGATGGCACTCAGGGAACCAGAGGCTTGCGAGTAGAACGGGGGCGGAGGGGTGGATGGGGAGTCTGCTGGAGCCTCTCTCTTTCCAACTTCCACTTCCGGTTCCTCTTGACGGTTGGTGTCAGACCTATTCGGCGTGAACTTTACCACCTGCTTCGCTCTCTTCTTAGCAGCCTAATTCTAGGAAAGACACAAAGTACGCTTGGAAACAAAAAGTATACCAGGCCTGGCCATTCTTCTTCCAGGGTCCTGAGCACAAGCTGTGAGAAGCGACACATTGGTGTCGAATCCTCCTTGCAGACACAGGTCCACCCTTGTGCATCACAGGACAGGGCCTCAGCGGTCACCTGGGGCAGCTCTGCCCCCTGAACTGCGGGGAGGGATAAGTGACAGAGGGAGGGTGTTCGGTGGCCCAAGGCTTGGTTTTGGGAAAGATGGTGTAATTTCATTGGGAGCTCTGGCGAGTGGGGAGGTGGGGAGAAGTCAGTGTGCTCTGATATTCAGTGTATTTGGTGTAGTGGAGCCGTGCTGTCTGTGCATTTATGTTACATGTATTCAATTCTCTTCCTGGTTAAGGAGAGAGATTTAAATGTTGCTGCGATCTCTGCCCCTTAGTCCTGCCCACGCGATTGTGAGTGACCTGAGTCTGCTTTTTCTCGGGGTGGGGGGGTCTTCTCTCCTGCCTGTGCCCATGTGTGAGCATCCTGCCTCCCTGGGGAGGTCACGACCCCCAGACGCACATGGGCCCGTCCCCTGGGGTTTCCACACCGGCCCCCTGTGTCTGTGGGTCAGCAGGTGTAACTTTGCTGGACTTACCTGGGGGTGAGGTTGCGGGTTCTGGACAAGCCTAGTTTATTCCAAAAACTGTGGCTCATGGGCGATGCAAGGAGTTTTTAAGGGTAAATTGAGTGACTCCTGAGTACATCTTCATATTGACTTTGGAAACTCAGCATTCTTGATCCCTTTGTACCTTTAGTCCCCTCTCCTCAGACTCTCCTGGCGAGCTCCCCAGGGCTGAAAGGGACACACACACATACACTGTCTCTCTGCTGGGCAGATTCTAGCTCTGTTGATTGATTGATTTTTTTTAAATTTATTTTAATTTTATTGAAGTGTAGCTGATTTACAGTGTTGTGTTAATTTCTGCTATACAACAAAGTGACTCAGCTATAAGTATATGTGTCTGTGCATGTGTGTGTGTGTGTGTGTGTGTGTAGATATACATTCTTTTCCATATTCTTTTCCGTTATGGTTTATTACAGGATGTTGAATAGAGTTCCCCGTGCTATACAGTAGGACCTTGTTGTTTATCCATCCTATGTATAATAGTTTGCATCTGCTAATCCCAAACTCCCACTCCATCCCTCTCCCAACCCCCCTCCTCCTTGGCAACCACAGGTCTGTTCTCTATGTCTGTGAATCTGTTTCACAGATAAGTTCATTTGTGTCATATTTTAGATTCCACATATAAGTGATATCATATGATATTTGTCTTTATCTGACTGACTTCACTTAGTATGATCAACTCTAGGTCCATCCCTGTTGCTGAAAATGGCATCATTTCCTTCTTTTTTAGGGCTGAGTAATCTAGCTCTGTTGATTGACATGCTTATCTAGTCTCAGAGAGAAGTACCGACCAGTCAAATTACTTAACCCCTCTGAGTTTCCGTTTCCACCTCCTTATTTAAAAAATGATAATAATTAATGCTGCGTTGAGTAGCTGTGAAGCTCACAGAAGACACTGCACGTGAAGCCCCTGGAAGTGCTGGGTGGCCAGGAAGGGTCCCCCAGGGCACATGGAGCCCCCTCCTCGCTCTTTCCAGTGGAGGAACCAGGGGCCCAGGGAGGGGACATCACTAACACCTCCAGTCACATAGTTCTGGCCGAAGGACAGAACTGACCTTCCTGAGGCTCTTGCTGCACTTGACCATTGCAGGCCCAGAGTGGGCAGGAATAGAGCTGGGAGGGCTTTTCTACAGGGAGCGAAGCCCCACTGTGGGGTGGGAGGCCGAGAAGGCCCCTCACACAGAGCAAACCTCAGTGAGCCAGGCATGTTGGTTCCCAGGCCTCTGCCAGCCCAGGAGGTGCTGCCCTCAGCAGAGGGGGCCCTGTGGGTGCCCGACCGGACAAGCCAGAGCAGGGGCTGGGTGTCAATGCACCAGCTGTACAGCAGCCCCGGGAGATGGCGCCTGTCGGGGTAGTTCACGGCAGCCTTTGAGAACTTGTTCAAAATTGTGGTTCCTTTCCCTAGAAAAAGAGACAAGCCCACGTCATTTTGCATTGTTTCAAGAGGATCAGATCTCTCTGAGACTAGTACTTGGCTCCCAGCCTGGAGAACCTCTGATCAAGGGGTGGGTGCCCCCCGGGTGGTGACAGCAGCTGTGTACTCTTGCTTTGTAACTTCCTGAAAACCTTTGAGGTTGTCTCTGCTGCTCTCAGGATAAAGGCAGAACTCCTTAACAGGCTTTTTCGAAGTTTAAAGATGAGGCCTGGCCCCTGTAGACCTGGGCAGCCTCCATACCTATACCCATCACTTCCCTTTCTTCCCTGGGGCCCTTTTCTCAGACCCCCGTGCTCACCCGGCTCCTTCCCACCACAGGGCTTTTGCACATGCCTCCCCCTGCTTCTACTTTCCCTCCCCTCTTCCCCAACTCAACTCTTACCCAGCTCGAGAGTCCCTTCCACCGGGAAGCCTCCCCTCCCAGCTCAGCCCCTGCTGCTGGAGGCCCCGGGCACCTCCCGCTCCCACCCCATCACAGTCACAGTTTTGTGTTTGCAAGTGCTTCATTCACGCCCACCTTTCTCTCTGGCTCCTTGAGGGCAGAGAGCGGGTCTGTCTTGCTCACCATGTGTTCTCAGCATCTCTGATGCAGTAGAGATGCAGCAAATAGATAAACGGCACAGGGGTGGCCGGCCTTTGCGGAGGTGGGAGGCGTGACGTCTGTTGCAGGAGTGTGTTTGGTTTCTCATCTTTGCATCTTCTGGTTTCCAGTGATGCCCAAAGCTCAGCTTCTCTGTGCACCGGTGCTGAATTGAATCTCGGAGACATAGTTTTGGGTGAAGTAGAAAAGGACAGCTTTATTGCTTTGCCAGGCAAAGGGGGACACAGTGGGCTCCTGCCCTCGAAAACTGTGTGTCCCAATTGGGGAGGATTTGATGAGGAGTTTTATAGCAATGGTTCAAGGGTGGGGTTGCTGACAAGATTAGGATGTGTGCAGGGTCTCAGGTGCTATTAGGTCTCTGTGGTACGAGGGGCCTCTCACTGCTGTGGCCTCTCCCGTTGCGGAGCACAGGCTCCGGACACGCAGGCTCAGCGGCCGTGGCTCACGGGCCTAGCTGCTCCACGGCATGTGGGATCTTCCCGGACCGGGGCACGAACCCGTGTCCCCTGCATCGGCAGGCGGACTCTCAACCACTGTGCCACCAGGGAAGCCCAGGCCTCCTAATCTTGATGAGCTTCTCTGTTCCTTTAATCTTTTGCCTTCGGTGGTTTCTTGGCTGCGCCTCCCTTGATTAGCAACTGTTGCAATCTGCCCTTTGGAACTCAGGGAAGGTCATGGAGGCTACAAGAAACGGAAGACAAAAAGGCCTCCGTGCCCTGGAGCCCCTCAGGGTCCTCCTCGGTTTCACCAGCTGTGCTGCTTTCCTCGTGTGCGAGCCTAACCCTTCCCTCCTGTCTTCCTCAGGTGTGCTGCGGCTCCTGGAGCACGGGGAGGAGTATGTGTTCACCCTGCCCAGTGCCTACGCCCGGTCCATCCTCACCATCCCTTGGGTGGAGCTCGGAGGAAAAGTCAGCATCACCTGCGCCAAGACTGGGTACTCAGCGACAGTGATCTTCCACACAAAGCCTTTCTACGGGGGGAAGGTCCACAGGTAGGAGGGGCCAGGGAGACTCCGTCTCTGTCCGAACACGATGCCCCAGGTTTCTTGTCTGCATCAGAAGACTGGGTTCCAGCCGTGGGATGAGTTGAAAAATCAAGATCAATTTAACAGATCTGTTTCAGATGACATGTCTCACCGGCGGCGTCTTGAACCCAACCCCAGTCTGGTGATGTGTTGGCGGAACATGCCCCAGAGAACAAAGGGCTTCTGGCGTTATCGTAACCTCTCGCTTCCGAGGCCGGAGGCCTGACCTGCACTGATGCAGTTGTTCTGTGAGCTCCATGCAACATCCCGAATCCTGCATCTATGAGAGCAGGACCGTTTCTCTCCTTTTGGAAGCTGGGAAGCAGTCCTAAGAAACAGAAGGAGAGGCCCGCTGTTTGAGGGGAGCATCACCTCGTTTTTATGGCTCTAATTATAAATTTCCCCCTTTGGAGCAGATCACTGGATAATAAGCAAGCCCCCATCTTTGACCTTTTCCTTGGAAAGCTTCTCCGGATGGTGTTCATGTGGGGTGCTGGAGTGTCCCCTGGAAAGTAGGCACCTTCAGTGGCCGTTTTGGAGCCAAACATACCAGCCCCCAAGAGCTGATTATGCGCGTTTCTCCCCAGCTCCGCAGCCCCTCATGCCCCAGTGGTAGCTTGAGATCCGCTGTGGGTGGGGCAGCACAGAAACTGGCAAAAGCTGTAAACCAGGCGTTTTCCCTCCTGGCGAGCCCGTTGTTAAAGCGTTACCAGCACAGCACGGATACCCTTCCGCTGTGTGCCGTTGGGAGGATTCCTGATGCCGCCTGGGCTCCCGGTGGTGTTCAGGCTCAGGGAGAAAAATTCCAGACCTAGGTTTGAAAACACCAAATTCATCCCGAGCTTCGCCATTAGAAAAAGAGGAACCGGGGCTTCCCTGGTGGCGCAGTGGTTGGGGGTCCGCCTGCCGATGCAGGGGACACGGGTTCATGCCCCGGTCCGGGAGGATCCCACATGCCGCGGAGGGGCTGGGCCCGTGAGCCATGGCCGCTGAGCCTGTGCGTCCGGAGCCTGTGCTCCGCAACGGGAGAGGCCGCAACAGTGAGAGCCCCCCCCCCAAAAAAAAGAAAAAGAGGCCCTGGGCTCCTCCACCTCCTGTTTCTGCTGTGTTACTCTGCCTGCAGCAGGCTCCTGGGGAGAGGGAGGTGGGCTCTGCTTTCACCCAGAGCTGAGACCCGGAGCCCCCGGGCCGGGTGGGTGAGGCAAAGGGCCACACATCTCCACCAGGGGCCCTTGTGAAGCCAGGCTGGAGGGGTTCGACCTTGTTTAGTGATTGAAAAGTTCCCCCCCTAGACTCTCACACTCTTTTGGTGGTTGAAATGTACACTGTTAGTTGCTATTTGAGGGAGGAGAAGGGTGTATATATATATATTTTTTAAGTTTTATATATGTGTGTGTGTATATATATATATATATATATTTATTTATATTTTGCGGCACGCGGGCCTCTCACTGCTGTGGCCTCTCCCGTCGCGGAGCACAGGCTCCGGATGCGCAGGCTCAGCGGCCATGGCTCACGGGCCTAGCCGCTCTGCGGCATGGGGGATCCTCCTGGACCAGGGCACGAACCCGTGTCCCCTGCATCGACAGGCGGACTCTCAACCACTACGCCACCAGGGAAGCCCTAAAGTTTTATATATATTTTTTATTGGAGTATAATTGCTTTAGAATCTTGTGTTAGTTTCTGCTATACAGTGAAGTGTATATGTATACATATATCCCCTCCCTCTTGGGCCTCCCTCCCCCCCCCATCTAGGCCATCGCATAAGCACTGCGCTGAGCTCCCTGTGCTATACAGCAGCTTCCCACTAACTGTCTACTTTACACATGTTGTAGTGTATTTATGTCAAACCTAACCTCCCAATTCATCCCACCCTCCCCTTTGCTCCCCGCATGCTGTGTCCACACATCCGTTCCCTATATCTGCATTTCTATTCCTGCCCTGCCAATAGATTCATCTGTACCATTTTTCTAGATTCCACATATATGCGTTAATATACGATATTTGTTCTTCTCTTTCTGACTGACTTCACTCGGTATGACAGTCTCTAGGTCCATCCACATCTCTACAAAAGACCCAATTTCATTTCTTTTTATGGCTAATATTCCATTATATATATGTGCCACATCTTCTTTATCCATTCATCTGTCGATGGACACTTAGGTTGCTTTCATGTCCTGGCCATTGTAAATAGAGCTGCAGTGAACATTGGGGTACATGACTCTTTTTAAATTATGGTTTTCTCGGGGTATATGCCCAGTAGTGGGATGGCTGGGTCATATGGTAGTTAGTTCTACTTTAAATGACACAATAGACCAGATACACTTAATTGATATTTATATTTTGTTTTTACTGAGTTTTGTGATTTCCACCCCAATAATAACATCTTATAAAACCTTGGCATTTTTATCAAAACTAAGAAATTGATGAAATTCAACTAAACAAATCACAGTATATAGTGTATACAATATAGTGTAAAACATGTATAATTTTCAACCGCCTATCTAATTTATTGTCAAAAATCAATAAAACAATATTGAAAAAAAACTAAGAAATTGGGGGGATAAATTAGGACTTTGGGATGGACATATACACACTACTATATATAAAATAGGTAAACAACAAGGACCTACTGTATAGCACAGGGAACTATGTTCAATATCTTGTAATAACCTATAAGGAAGGGAAAAGAATCTGAAAAAGTATGTGTGTGTGTGTGTGTGTGTAACTGAATCACTTTGCTGTATACTTGAAACTAACACAACATTGTAAATTAACTATACTTCAATTGAAAAAAAACTAAGAAATTAACATTGCTGCATTCCTATGAGCTAATTTACAGACTTTATTCAGATCCTACCTGTTTTCCCACTGATGCTTTCTTTATTCTGCTCAAGGATATTAGATCACATTTTAAGAGCTAGTCTTTGAGCAAAAAGCAACCCCATAAAAAAAATGTCCACATGTGAGGATGCTTTTTGAAGTCGGTCTCTGTTCTAATAACCTTGCAAAGCGTGTTTATTCGATGCTTCATTAATTCAGGGTCACAGCAGAAGTGAAGCACAACCCGACCAACACCATTGTGTGCAAAGCCCACGGGGAGTGGAATGGGACCCTAGAGTTCACCTACAACAACGGGGAGACCAAGGTCATTGACACGACCATGCTGCCAGTGTACCCCAAGAAGATCCGACCCCTGGAGAAGCAGGGCCCCATGGAGTCCAGGTGGGGACCAGGCCATGTGCTCCTCTCCAAGCTTTGTTGTCCTCAGCACTTGACCCAAGGGGCAGAGAGGAAGCCCAATGCAAAGGGGCCAGGAATCATTCCTTTGGAAACTTGAATTGTCCTCTGTGTGTCACTTAGGTGTAGATCCTTTGTTTAGTTGCTCTGCAGTCATGGGGTGGAGTGTGAAAACAGCCCGCCCAGACTTTAATGCCTGTCCTAAAAGAGTTTGTCAACTCTGTGGGTCTGTTACTTAATTGCAAAGTTAATTACAGAGAGATGCTAGTAATCAAAGAGCTGTGCAGCAAAGCAATGAGATACTTTTTTTTTTCTTACCAGATTAGCAACATAATTCAAAAAAATTCAGTGCCTGCAAGGCTGTGATAAAATTAACACTCTATGCTCTGTGCTTCCAGTAGGAAGGTGTGCAGGTTAGCTGCGTGGATCAGTAGCTTTAAATTTGTGGGTTCACCTCTTGTAGTTCATTTCTGGGAATCTCATCTAAGGGAAAATTCTTCAATTCACACAAGGTTTTAAATATGAAATTTGGGTATTTAAAAAAAAACTAAAAAGGAAGAAAAAGAAACCATCTAACCGTGCAACAATTGGAAAACAGTTAAGTGAATTATGGAGAATTCATTCTATCATGTGAATATCCCGCAAGCCACTTAAAGTGATGTTTATGCAGGTACAGAAGCAGAATCTTCTGGAAATATGCCATTTTAATTTTTTAATCCAGGAGGTCAGCCAGCTACGGCCCATGGGCCAGATCCCATCTCTGGCTGATTTTTGTAAATTTTTACAGGAACACAGCTGCGTCCATTTGTTTGTATCTTGTTTGTGGCTGCCCTCTGGCTACAATAGCAGTGAAACAGTTGAGACCAAGACCAAATGGCCTGTAGAGCCTAAAACGTTTAGTCTCTGGCCCTTTACAGAGAATGTTTGCTGGCCCCGCTCTTATCTAAAAGCATGCTGCTCTGTCGAAAGAGGATATAGGGTTAAAGTGAAATTACAGATGATTCTTTGAAAGGGTTTGCCATTACGGGAAGAGTTTGTAACGAAATTGGAAAGGTGCTTTTTATGTGGAAACAAAGCAGGGATCCCAGTGTGTATAAATCATACATTATCAACGAGTTTAATAGAAAGAGGGCTGCAGTGTCCTGGAAACTTGGCTTTGTGGTAGGGTTAGTCCACTCGTTCTTGTTGATCAGAGTGTAACCTTCTCTGAGTCCAAATGGAGGGCGTGAACCCAGCCCTTTGGGCTGTGAAGGAAGGAATCCCTCCCCTGGCCTCTGACGACACCTCCCCAGAATCAGGAGCCCTGTGGTTGCTGTCACAGCACCGCTTGTTTCTGGTATGGCTGTTGACAACAAAACTATGATTCCTTTGAGCTGTTATTCCAAGACTGTTGAGTAGGTTAGCTGCTCCTCATTAAGCCTTGCTGGGAGTGGAATGGATGGAGGATGGAGTCTGCAACCAGAGAGAGGGGCGTATCGCCTCTTCTCGTCTCGCATACATGGACTTTACTGGAACCTGGACCTGGGCTGTTAACAAACCCAGCAGCCCACCTTGTTCTCCGAGGCGGGAATGGCCTTGAGGTGTAGCGCCTGCCACTCAGAGCACCTGAGCCCAGCCACCTGTGCCAGGCCTCACCTGAGGAGGCGAAGGAGGGCCCGCCTAGTGGTCTCAGCCCCACAGTGGCCCGGCCCCCACCAGCCCCTGTGGAGGGGAACCCCTGCCCCATTAAGGGGAGAGTGAAGCTGCTCTTACATTGGCCCACTGCTGTCAATGTGCTCGCGATGCTCAGAGCCCGGCCCGCGCAGGCATCCTGCTCGGGCTGGAGCCCTCCACACGGCAATGCTGGCCACACCCGGCCTAGCCATCACCTGGTCCTTGGCCACCGGGACTTCCTCTTCTAGCAAAGGCTCCCCTGGGCTTCCTTTTAGCTTTTCTTGCCGACTTGCCCCCACCCTCTCCTCCCTGGAGGCTTTTCTGCCTTTCCCTTTGTCCTGAAGTTCAGAGCCTTCTGAAGCAGAGCCCCTCCAGGGGGTTCTTGGTGGGTGTCTGGGCATAGCCCTTGACCTGTGGGCCGGCTCTTTGCTCACCACCCCATCTGCAGTCCCTGGGGCTCTCTACCCTCTAAATTTGGGGCCACTATTTTATGATGGGCCTTATCAGGGGAGGTCCTGCCCTGAGAGCACCCTGACCCTGGATGTCCGGGCACCCAGTCCTTCCCTCAGAGCCAGGTGTGTGTTGAGGGTTCAGGTGATGGAAAAGACTGATTTGACCAGGCACCCAGCCCTCCCTGTCTCCTTCGCCACCTTCCTTTCCTGTTTTAGGCCATCTTTTCCCCTCTTAAGTCAGCTGTCAGGGCGTGGTAGAAAGAGCAAGGGCTGTGAGGCTGGTAGGACCTGGCTTTCTCCCACCTTCCAGAGGTTTCTCCTGTGTAAGTTCGGAGCCAGGGTGCCACTGTACCCTCTGCATGGTGGGGTGCTGGGCGGCGGTGGGCAGGCTGGCCTTGCAGCCAGAGCCCGGGCCCCATCGGTTCCTGGGCTCGGGTCCCCCAGGAGGGCTGCTGTCCTGGATGCACTGGCCACTCCCCTGCGGGCTCCTGGCCCAGGATCTAACGGGGAGCTTCTGCTCGGCCCCAGCTGCAGAGACATCATGCCCCCAAAACCTGGTTCCCTTGTGCAGAATACTGACTGGTCCTGATGTGCCGAAGTGAGGAAGTGTCCCCCTTCACGTCAGTGCTGGTCCCCTCCCTCCAGCACAGAGTGGGACTGGAGGGGGCACCCCGGCTTCCTGAGGAGGGAAGCTGCCGCCTTCTCCAGTGAATGAAGGAGTGAGTGAGTGAATGAATGAATGTGTCTAACTTTGCGTGTAGACACGGGAAGGTGACGGATCCCCCAGGGTCTGTAACTCCTAATACGGGGCTCCCGGTAGGAGAGCAGCCACTGTTCACATCCATCAGCCTGCTGACCTCGGGCAGGTCACTTCACCTTACGTGGATCTGTTTTTCTCCCCTTTACAATGGGGTGATAGTATCGCATCTATATCCCTGGGGTGTTGTGTTGATGAGATGAGTTAATCCATATGTAAAATGTTTAGGAATGTGGTGAATGCCCCGTGGCAGGGTCTGCTGTAGATTTTGTCTGTAGGAGCAGTTTGATTGCTCCAGTCTTCCCTAGATTGGTCTAGACGCTCAGAGCCCGGGAGGGGAGAGGGGATTCAGATCTGGGTGCAGGTGGGGCCCTGGGCCTGTGGAGTGAGCTGCTCACCCCCTCCTGCCCCGCAGCCCAGCATCCTCGGCTGGGGCCCTTCCTCGCCCAGGACCGCAGCCTCAGGCTGCTGGCCCTGCCTGACTGTTTCCTGTCCCCAATGACCCCCGCCCCCAGGAACCTCTGGCGGGAGGTGACCCGATGCTTGCGGCTGGGGGACATCGACGCTGCCACCGAGCAAAAGCGGCGGCTGGAGGAGAAGCAGCGCACAGAGGAGCGGAAGCGGGAGAACCTCCGCACTCCCTGGCGGCCCAAGTACTTCATCCAGGAGGTAACCCTACCGGGCGTCCTGGGCGGGGAGGACGGGCTGTCCCCTGTCGCGGCCGCCGGACGGGTGGGGGGGCCTGGGAGGTCTGGGCATTGGTGGCCGTGGCTCCCCCATCAGGGAGGTGCACCCACCCGCGGGGAGGCACGGAGTGGGGCTGCGGCTCTGGAGGCATCCTGCTTCACAAAGACCACGGCCCTGCTACTCTGCCTTCAGTAGCAGATTGGTCGGGAAGCCCCTCCCAGCCCAGCTCCACACCTGGGTGGGTTGGAACCTTCTCCATGACAGCACCCTTTCAGAGCTTTGCCTCCCAGGGGCCCAATGGGGGATGGACGTGCCGGGGAGGCCCGCGGGGGTCTGGTTCCGGCGCTGCTGCTGGAAGTGGTGTTGGAAGGGGACCCCCCCCACACGCCCCTCACCCCCTGACTGGACAAGGCACCCTGTGCCCAGTTGTTTGTGGCACAGCCGCGCAGCATTCTGAGAACAGAATTGGAAATGACAAAGGGATAGGAGACACAATTTTTTTTTTTTTTTTTTGCGGTACGCGGGCCTCTCACTGCTGTGGCCTCTCCCGTTGCGGAGCACAGGCTCCGGACGCGCAGGCTCAGCGGCCATGGCTCACGGGCCCAGCCACTCTGTGGCATGTGGGATCTTCCCGGACCAGGGCATGAACCCATGTCCCCTGCATCGGCAGGCGGACTTCTAACCACTGCGCCACCAGAGAAGCCCGGAGCCACAATTTTTAAGGCAGGCTGGTCAGGAGCCTGGCAGCATCAATGAGAGAAACAGGCCGGTGAGGGCAGGGCAGACCCAGGGTCTGTATCTGAAAGGGTGGATGCCACTGACCTCCAGGCCGTCACAGGCTGATGGCCCAGTTCTTCAAGAGAAGCCAGAAATCAGAATTTTTATGAGATCTGATACTCACCTGGTGTCAAGGAATTTTAAAAAATTGAAACACTAAGGGCCAATTGAAGTCTGTCTGGGCTTTCCTTGCCTAGGCACTGCTGGTGTCTGACTTCTGCTCCTTGGAAGGATGGCTCCCTGGAGCTGGAGGTCTGCCGGGAGAGTTAGTGACCTTGAGGTGGGCTTCTGGTCTGGAGCAGGAAGCAGCCACGTGTCTCCTAGAGGCGGGAACTAGGGCCGTGGGCTGAGCACAGATGTCAAGGTCAGATGCTGGTTCAGACAGGAAGCCTTCTTGGGGAGACTCTGAGTGTATCCCTGTTTGGAGGCCTTGCCCAGGGGAGGTGACTCTGTATTAGTCAGGGTTCTCCAGAGAAACAGCACAGAACCAACAGAAGATAGAAATTTAAATAGATTTATTATGAGATCGTGGTGGCTGAAAAGCCATGGGATCTGTGGTTTGTGAGGTGGAACCGCAGGAAAGCCAGTGGTATGATTCAGTCCAAAGGCCTGAGACCCAGGGGAGGTGATAGTGTGAATCCCAGCCGAGGGCAGAAGTCAGGGTGAGTGAGGCAGGAAAGAAAGGGCCAGTTCCTGCTTCCTCCACCTTTTGTTCCATTCAGGCCCTGGGCACATTGCATGATGCCCACCTCATGGGGGTGGGATATCTACATTACTCCACCCACCAATTCAAATGCTACCCTCATCTGGAAGCACCGCCCCCTCCCCTGTGCTCAGAAACAATGTTTAATCCAGAGCCAGTCAACACGTAAAATTAACCATCACAGAATCCCCCAGGGATCCTTCTGCCAGATCTGGTCTCTCTGAGACAACTAGGTTGCCCGGCTTCTGTGGAAAGTTGCACAGTAAAAAGTAAAATGGGGCTTCCCTGGTGGCGCAGTGGTTGAGAGTCCGCCTGCCGATGCAGGGGACGCGGGTTCGTGCCCCGGTCCGGGAAGATCCCACATGCCGCGGAGCGGCTGGGCCCGTGAGCCATGGCCGCTGAGCCTGTGCATCCGGAGCCTGTGCGTCCGGAGCCTGTGCTCAGCGACGGGAGAGGCCGCAACAGTGAGAGGCCCGCGTACCGCAAAAAAAAAAAAAAAGTAAAATGACAACAACCAAAAAACATCGTTTTCCTCCCATAGGGTGTAAGAAAAGCCAGTCTGTTTATAACAGGAGGCTTGAGGATATTTAAAGAATACAAATCATCCCCGCACCAGCATGATTACCCATTCAGTACATCCCTCTAGTCTAGCACCAGATTGCATACCATTTTGATTCTTGCCTTTTTCTCGCTGGTATTTGACTGGTGTCCTCTCCTGTGTGTGCTGATGTCTTTTGACTGCGGCCTTGCGTGTGCCCTTTGTTGGGCACTCCCCTCCAGCCTGGTGGGTGGTAAAAGTCACTGGTTTGGGCAGATTCCTCCTATTCAGGCCCTTGTCTTTTCTCTTCCCTGTCCGTTTGTCCAACTACCCTCCTTTTTCTCCTGTCCCCCTGTTTCAAAGGGCTTTTTTTTTTTTTGGCCAACTAATCTTGATGTAAACCAACAAAGCCCTCCCCCTCATTACTTTGGTCGTTTTGTGGGGTTTCCTCCCAAAATGCCAGATACAAAGATCCCATGGGCTCTAAAAAGCAGCCGGGCTGAGGAGGGGTGGTGAGACCACCAGCATGGCTTGGCTGTGAGACATCAGGAGAGGCCGGCACACAGGTTGGTGGTCCTGAACAGATAGATGGTAACCAGCACTGCATGGTACTGTGTGGTACTAGCACAGCAGGGGATACCCTTGCTTCTCCCCTTGTCTCGCCGATAGGTCTCCATGTAATGATGTGTCCTCCTCTCTCTTGCAGGGTGACGGCTGGGTATACTTCAATCCGCTTTGGAAGGCACACTAATGGGTGGAGATGCAGAGCTTTCAGAAACGGTCCTGTTTTTGTAGGAATTAAAGTGGTACAGTATCAAGGTTCTTCTGGTATTCCCTGAGACCTCTTGCATTCAAGACATGGTACCTGAGAGGGAAATTATGTACCGTGAAAAATGCACCCCCAGACTCTACTATGGGATTGAATTTATTCAAGAGCCATTTGGGGCATGCGTGTGCACACACGTCTGTGTGCAAGCTCTCGGCACACTGTATGTTCACACGCATGCGCTATGTCTGCTGGATATTATTACACGTGTAAATAGTGCAGTTAACAATATTGAAGTGGGTAATTATGAGCTCCTTTTTATCAACGAGGTTTGAAGTTTTCTACTTTTCACTTTGCCAAATACTTTTGCACTCACAAAGTATTCTCCAGTTGACAACTCTTGTTCAAACAAAGGTGAACTGGCGTGGCCCTACTGCTGTCCATCTGGTAGAAGGTGGCTGTCATTTCAGAATAATCGCTGTGCTTCCCATTCCCCTCGCAAGTCAACATTTGTTTGTCCATATGTAAGACAGATCAACTGCCATTTCCTGCTGGATGGGGAGCGGGCAGGAAGCTGTTAAAGGTTTATGCTGGAGCCTTCCAGGATGGAGCACCCCTGGGAGAGCCTAGAGCCAGGCCTACCTTGGAATGTTCCTCCCACCTCCTTGCCCCAGAAGCTTTCTGATAATTTCTCATGCTCAAAGCTCTAGTCATACAATTTTCAGAAGCTGCTTCTTTCATGGTAGAAAAAAGTCATATGGAGACTGCACTACTTTTTTCTTGAAAAAAGGGCTTTAGAAATGAAATACACGCATTGCAAACATGCAGTGTTTGCAAACATGCACCACCACAGCCTCAATCTTATATTTCGTTTGGGGAAAGAGAAAAGAATATCCTGTGGATTTTTTTTAAAGTGCACCTCTTGCTTGACCCGAATTCTGCAAGGAAACCACTGTGATTAAAACATCCATAAAGCCTGCATAAGTGTTTTCATGGTTTCAGTTCAGTTTCAGTCTTCAGCCTTTACAAATGAGGTCAAGACATGACCAGAATTTAATAAAGCAAGGAGAAAATGAAGTATTTGATCTTTGCTCAATGCTTAATTTATTTTTTACTGTGCCACTGTAATGAGAATATTTATACGATCCAGTAGCATGAATGCTTCTCTGTAGTAATACTAATTTTGTGCCTTTTGTCTGCTTTCTTAAGACCAATTGTTCACACTTTGTAGATATTAGACAAATATATTTCGATTAAATACTATACTTATCTGTGTGTCTGTATTTTATTTTTAGGGATTCTTAAGTTCTGTTGGAATTGGTGGCTCTGAGTGAACTCAAATTTTATTGATTAGTATTAATTTGATGTGAACAGCAATGATATTTTCATCAAAACATCATGTATGGACATTTTGTGACAAGGTCATAAGGTCACATCTAGTGAATAGTCTTGTTTTGAGAGAAGTGACTTACCAGGCAAAACCATAATGTAGGCTTGTTCTAGTCCATCGTCTTAAAACATCCAGGAGAGTAAAGTGTTTGGAACCATTTTATTTCTGAGAGGGAAAGTGGAATAGGTGCTGTTTTGAGAAGAAAATCCTCAGTGAGAAGACCGAAAAGTAATCACTGTGGTGTTTTTAGATTTTCCAGTCTTATACCAGAGTATAAACCATCTGGGTAGTAAAAAAATGGAGAAGGGTCACATTTTTTTTTTTTGAGGGGGGGGTTCATTTTGCCTTTTTAAAAATTGTGAAATATATAAAAAAGATGTACACGAAACATAATACTGTTCAAGAGTAATTATAAACACCCATGTACCCACTGCTTAGGGAAAGAAACCTGTTTGTTCATACCTTAAAAGCCACCTTTGTGCCCCGACAAAATTGTGCCCCTACAAAATTCTGCTCCTGGACCCCAGAGGTAACACTGTCTTGACTCCTGGGGTAATCATCCTCTTGGCTTTTTTTTTTTTTTAATTTTTGAATTTTATTTACTTTCTACACAGCAGGTTCTTATTAGTTATCCATTTTCTACATATTAGTGTATATATGTCAATCCCAATCTCCCAATTCACCACACACACACACACACACACACACACACCCCGCCAGTTTCCCGCCTTGGTGTCCATACGTTTGTTCTCTACATCTGTGTCTCTATTTCTGCCCTGCAAACTGGTTCAACTGTACCATTTTTCTAGGTTCCACATATATGCGTTAATATACGATATTTGTTTTTCTCTTTCTGACTTAATTCAGTCTGTATGACAGTCTCTAGGTCCATCCACGTCTCTACAAATGACCCAATTTCGTTCCTTTTTATGGCTGATTGTATATATTGTATATATTGTAAATATTGCATTGTATATTTGTACCACATCTTTATCCATTCGTCTGTCGATGGACATTAGGTTGCTTCCATGACCTGGCTATTGTAAATAGTACTGCAATGAACATTGGGGTACATGTGTCTTTTTGAATTATGGTTTTCTCAGGGTATATGCCCAGTAGTGGGATTGCTGGGTCGTATGGTAGTTCTAGTTTTAGTTTTTAAGGAACCTCCATACTGTTCTCCATAGTGGCTGTATCAATTTACATTCCCACCAACAGTGCAAGAGGGTTCCCTTTCCTCCACACCCTCTCCAGCATTTGTTGTTTGTAGATTTTCTGATGATGCCCATTCTAACTGGTGTGAGGTGATACCTCATTGTACTTTTGATTTGCATTTCTCTAATAGTGATGTTGAGCAGCTTTTCATGTGCTTCTTGGCCATCTGTATGTCTTCTTTGGAGAAATGTCTGTTTAGGTCTTCTGCCCATTTTTGGATTGGGTTGTTTGTTTTTTTAATATTGAGCTGCCTGAGCTGTTTACACATTTTGGAGATTAATCCGTTATCCGTTGATTCGTTTGCAAATATTTTTTCCCATTCTGAGGGTGTCGTCTTGTTTGTAGTTTCCTTTGCTTTGCAAAAGCTTTTAAGTTTCAGTAGGTCCCATTTGTTTATTTTTATTTCCATTACTCTAGGAGGTGGATCAAAAAAGATCTTGCTGTGATTTATGTCAAAGAGTGTTCTTCCTATGTTTTCCTCTAAGAGGAATACACACACACACACACACACACACGCACATACACACACACCACATTTTGTTTACCTGTCGATGAACATTTGGGTGGTTTCCATCTTTTGGCTATTGTGAATAATGCTGCAGTGTGCATGGGAGTGCAAGTATCTCTGAGTCCCTGCTTTTAATTCTTTCAGGGCTGTGTGTGTGTGTGTATAGTGTTGTATGAATATTCCACGTTTAATTTTTTGAGGACCTGCCATACTGTTTTCTACAGTAAGTACACCATTTGGCAATCCCACCAGCAATGCACAAGGGTTTGATTTTTTCCATATCCCCCCCAACACTTGTTATTTTCTCTTTTTTGTTTGTTTTTACAACAATCATCCTAATGGGTGTGAAAAGCTATCTCATTGTGGCTTTAATTTGCATTCCTCTAATGATTAGTGATGTGTTTATTGGCCATTTGTATATCTTCTTTGGAGAAATGTCTATTCAAGTCCTTTGCACATTTTCTAATTGGGTTGCTTTATGTGTTGAGTTGTAGGAGTTCCATATATATATATATGATTTGCAGATTATTTTCTCCCATTCTGTGGGTTGCTTTTTCACTGTTGATAGTGTCCTTTGATATACAAAAATACTAAACTTTGGTGAAGTCCATTCTTTTTAATAGCTTGTGCTTTTGTTGTCATATCCAAGAAATTATTGCCAAATCTAATTTCATGGAGCTTTCCCCCTATGTTTTCTTTGAAGAGTTTCAGTTTTAGCTCTGATATTTAGGTTTTTGATCCAGTTTAAGTGAATTTTTGTATATGGTGTTAGGTAAGTGTCCAACTTTATTACTCTGCATATCGATATACTGTTTTCCTAGGACCATTTGTTGAAAAGACTCTTTTCCCCATTGAATGGTTGTCTTATCAAAAACCATTTGACAATTCCTGGACTCCCTAGTCTATTCCATTGGTCTACTATGTGTGATTTTTGCCAGTACCACCGTTTTGATTACTTTTGCAGTAAGTTTTGAAATCAGGAAGTGTGAGACTTTGTTTTCTCTACTTTATTTACCTCTATGCTAATCTTTTATTATTTCCTTCTGTTAGCTGTGGGTTTAGTTTTGTTTAGCTCATTTGTTTCTTAAGGTTCAAAGGTTGCTGATTTGTGAGCTTTGCAAATGTAAGTAATTATAGCTATATATTTCCCCGTAACACTGCTTTCTGCAGCATCCCGTACATTTTGGTATGTGTTTTTATTTTCATTTGTCTTTAGATACGTTCTAACTTCTCTTGTGATTTCTTCTTTGATCCATTGGTTAAGAGTATGTTGTTTAATTTCCACATATCAGTGGATTTCTCAGTTTTCCTTCCACTATTGATTTCTAATTTAATTGCACTGTGATTGGAAAAAATACTTTGTATGATTTCAGTCTTAAAATTTACTGTTCTATGGGCTAACATAGGGTCTGTCCTGGAGAATGTCCCATGCAGGCTTGAGAAAAATGTGTATTCTGCTGCTGTGTGGTGGAGTGATCTGTGTGTGTATGTTGAGTCCAGTTGGCCTACAGTGATGTTCATGTCTTCTATTTCCTTATTGATCCTGTCTTGTTGTTTTTATCTGTTGATAGTGGGGTATTGAAATCTCCTACTATTATTGTAGAGCTATTTCCCCTTCAAGTCTGTAAATGTTTGCTTCATACATTTTGGAGCTTTGATGTTTGGTGGATGTATGGTTATAATAGTTATATCTTCTTAGTGAATTGATTCTTTTATCAATATATACTGTCCTTGCGTCTTGTAAGTTTTTGAGTTAAAGTTTAGTTTGCCTGATATTAGTATAATCACCCTTGCTCTCCTTGGTCACCGTGCATGAAATATTTTCCCCATCCTTTGACTTTGAATGTACACCGTGTTCTTAGATCTAAAGTGAGTCTCTTATAGAGAGCATACAGTTGGACCTTGTTTTAAAATCCATTCTGCCAGTTTACGTCTTTTGATTGGAGAATTTAATCTATTTACATTTAAAGTAATTACTGATCAGGACTTACTTTTGCCATTTTATTTGTTTGCTGTGTGTCTTATAGCTTTATTGTCCTGCATTTCCTTCATTATAATCTTCCTTTGAATTTAGTTGATTTTTTTCTACATTTTGATTCCCTCTCATTTTCTTTTGTCTTTATTCTATAACCATTTCACTTGTGGTTATTAGAGGGATTACACATAATATCCTAAAGTTATAACAATCTATTTTAAATTAATACCAACTTAACTTCAATCACATAAAAAAACTAATCCTTTACAGCTTCATTCCCCCCCTCTTTTTTTTTTGCGATACGCAGGTCTCTCACCGCTGTGGCCTCTCCCGTTGCGGAGCACAGGCTCCGGACGCGCAGGCTCAGCGGCCATGGTGCACGGGCCCAGCCGCTCTGCGGCACGTGGGATCTTCCCGGACTGGGGCACGAACCCATGTCCCCTGAATCGGCAGGCGGACTCTCAACCACTGCGCCACCAGGGAAGCCCTCACCTCTTTTTATTGATGTCACAAATTACATTTTTATATACTGTGTACCCATTAACAGGTCTATGGTTATTTTTATGTGCCTGTCTTTTAAATCACATAGAATAAGTTATAAAATTATACAAAATTGTATTGGTTTACATATTTCTCCATGTATTTACCTTTATATTTTTATAGCTTTGAGTTATTGTCTAAAGCTTTTCATTTTAACTTAAAGAATGACTTTGTGTAGTGGTAATGAACTCTCTCAGCTTTTGTTTATCCGGAAAGCTCTTAATTTCTCCTTCATTTTTGAAGGGCAGTGTTGAAAGGTATAGAATTCTTGGTTTACATTTTTTCTTTCTTTCAGCACTTCAAATGTATATTCCTACTGCCTCATGGCCTTCAAAATTTCTGAGAAATCCACTGATAATCTTATTGAGGATGGCTTTTATGTGACAAGTCACTTTTCTCTTGCTGCTTTCAAGATTTTCTTAGCTTTTGGCTTTCAACAGTTTGATTATAAGGTGTCTCAGTGTGGTCTGTGGGTTCCTTTGGGTTTAACATACTTGACATTTGTTGAGTTCCTTGAATTTGTAGTCATGTCTTTCATCAAATTTAGGAAGTTTTCTGCCATTATTTCTTCAAATCACATGGGCCATTTCTCTCTCTTCCTTCTGGGACTCCCATAATGTATATCAGTCCATTTAATGGTGTCCTGTGGGCTCTTTTCACATTTCTGCAGTGTTTTGTTTTTTTGTCTCTTGAGAGCTAATAACTTCAGTTGACCTGTCTTCATGACTTTTTCTTCCTGTTAAAGCACTCTACCCAACTTTTCATCTTATTTGTTTCAGTTCCAGAATTTGATTTTTTTCTAAAAAGATAATTTCTATCTTAGTTGATACTCTAATTGTGTGTTTTCTTGAGTTACTTTAGTCCTTTGTGTTTTCCTTTATTTCTGTGAGCATATTTAAGACAGTTGGTTTAAAGTTTTTGTCTAATACATCTGATGCCTATTTCTTAAGGACAGTTGCTGTTACATTATTTTCTTCCTCTCCATGGGCCATGTTTTTCTGTTTTTGTTTTTGTATGCCTTGTGATATTTTGTTGGAAATCGGGCATTTGAAAAAATAACCATCTCTCCCAGTGTTTTCATTGCTGCACCCCAGGGAAGACCTTCACTGATGTGCAAGGTGTCTGAGCCTTGGGATCAGCCCAGCGTGGAGGCTTAAGTTTCTCTCAGGTCTTTTCTGGACATGTGTCTTGCCTGGGGCTGTGTGCCGTTTTTTGATCCCCCCTTACACATGACTATTTTTTACATATCTTAATTCTTCAGAGAGTTTCCCTTCAGCTTCTTCTCAGGACCTTAGATATTCTCTTGTTCCTCTATCCATAATTTCTTGCCCAGGCATCTCCAGGTCTGTAGTCTCCCTGCAGCCGCCGCCTTCTTTTTAATTGGAGTTTAGTTGATTAATAATGTTGTGTTAGTTTCAGGTGTACAGCAAAGTGATTCAGTTATACATATATCTATTCCTTTTCAAATTCTTTTCCCATCTAGATTACTATACAACATCTAGCAGAGTTCCTTTGCTGTGAAGTAGGTCCCCGGTGGTCATCCCTTCTAAATATAGTAGTGTGTATCTGTCAATCCCAAACTCCCAATTTATCCCCCCTGCTTTTTCCCTTTGGTAACCATAATTTTGTTTTCTAAGTCTGTGAATCTGTTTCGTACAGAAGTTCATCTATATGTTTTTCATATAAGCGATATCATATGATATTTGTCTTTTTCTGGCTTCCTTCGCTTAGTATGATCATCTCCAGGTCCATCCATGTTGCTGCAAATGGCATTATTTCATTCTTTTTTATGGCTGAGTAGTATTCCATTGTATACCGCATCTTCTTTATGAACATTGGGGTGCATGTATCTTTTTGAATTAGAGTTTTCTCTGGATATACGATCAGGAGTGGGATTGCTGGATCATATGGCAACTCTATTTTTAGTTTTTTGAGGAACCTTCTTCTCCATAGTGGTTGTACCAATTTACATTCCCACCAACACTGTAGGAAGGTTCCCTTTTCTCCATATTCTCTCCAGCATTTATTGTTTGTAGACTTTTTGATGATGGCCATTCTGACTGGTGTGAGGTGATATTGTAGTTTTGATTTGCATTTCTCTAATAATTAGCGATGTTGAGTATATTTTCATGTGCCTCTTGGCCATCTGTATGTCTTCTATGCAGAAGTGTCTATTTAGGTCTTTTGCCCATTTTTTGATTGTGTTGTTTTGTTGATACTGAGCTGCATGGGCTGTTTGTAGATTTTGGAGATTAATCTCACATCATTTTCAAGTATTTTCTCCCATTCTGGGTGTTGTCTTTTCGTTTTGTTTATGGTTTCCTTTGCTGTGCAAAAGCTTTTGAGTTTAATTAGGTCCCATTTGTTTATTTTTGTTTTTATTTCCATTACTCTAGGAGATGGCTTGAAAAAGATATTGTTGCAGTTTATGTCAAAGAGTGTTCTTCCTATGTTTTCCTCTCAGTTGTATAGTATCAGGTCTTTCTTACATTTAGAACTTTAATCCATTTTGAGTTTATTTTTGTGTATGGTGTTAAAGAATGTTCTAATTTTATTGTTTTACATGTAGCTGTCCAGTTTTCCCAGCACCATTTAATACAGAGACTGTCATCGTGTAGCCTTGCCTCCTTTGTCGTAGATTAATTGACCATAGATGCGTGGGTTTATTTCTGGGCTTTCTTTCTATTCTGTTCCATTGATATTTGTGTTTTTGTGCCAGTACCATACTGTTTTGATGACTAGCTTTGTAGTATAGTCTGAAGTCAGGGAGCCTGATTCCTCCAGCTCCATTTTTCTTTCTCAAGATTGCTTTGGCTATTCGGGGTCTTTTGTGTCTCCATACAAATTTAAACATTTTTTGTTCTAATTTTATGAGCAGTGCTTCCCTCTTCCTGTAGCTTTCCCCAGCTATACTACTTTTCCCTGAGACTAAGTTAGGCGAAAAGTGTTTTTTTTTTCCTTCAGGCAGCCCTAGACACATCAGAATTTTGCAGGTGAGTTCTGCTTTGTTCCCTCCTATTTAGGAGAGGTCATTGAGAGCTGGGCTGCTGCTTTCTCTCAACCATGCCACTGTGGAGAGGTGGGGCCAAGGGAAAAGCACTGTGAGATTTCATACTATTTTTAATGTGACTTTTTCTTGATTGGGCATTCGATCAGTGCTGTAGACCAGTGATTGTTTTCCAGAGCCCTTATAATGGTATTCTAGCCAGTCTCTAGTTTGTTGTTATTTTGAGTGTTTCCATGAAGGAATGATGGCCTGGAGCTTCCTAGTCTGCAACCTTGCTCTCACGTGTGTGGTATAAGCACAGTGCAAAAATCTAGTGTGCAGTGTAATGAATTATTTTAAAGTAGAAGCAGACACATGTAATGAATTATTTTAAAGTAGAAGCAGACACATGTAACCACAATCCAACTCCAAAGAAACATTGCTATCATCACTCCAAAACGTTCTTACATGTTCCTAGTCAAATTCCCCGTTATTCTCCCTCTACCCCCACAAAGTTGACCATTAATCCAAATTTGTGGGTGAATCACAGCCTGGTTTGCTTTATAGCTTTAACACTATGTATATATCCCTAAATGATACATAGTTGCCTGTTTTTGAACTGTATATAACTGGAATCATGTTATATATCCTTTGGTCTGGCTTTTTAACTCAAATTGTTTTTAAGATCACCAATATTATTCCTTATGAATGTAGTTCATTCTTTCTTTTTCCTTCAATACTATTCCATTATATGAACATACTGCTATCAATGTTTATCTTAGCTACTTCTGACAGACTTAGAATTGCTGGGACATGGGGATATGCATCTTCACTTGCATCAGCTAATGCTGAGCAGTTAAGTTCTCACCAGCAATATACACGTTTTTGTACATCCTCTCACTTATTTGCACATTTTAGCTAACCCTGGTGGGTATGTTCCTTTTCATATATTTATTTTCTATTTGGTTTCTTCTGTTAAGGACTAATCAAAATCATCTGTGCTTTTTCCTAAGCGTTCTTTACCCAGTCTGGATATTAATCCTATGCCAGCTGCAGGTTGGGTGACAACACATCCTCGTTTGCCCAAGATACCCAGTGTATGCCTGTGGTCTCAGGGTAAATATTAAAAGTCATTGAACAAAGGTGTAGAACTCATATTACCCGAGTTGAGTTCAAGACTTACTGAAAAGCTACAGTTAATCAGTGTGATATTGGTGTTGAGGACACACACAGATTGATGAAACAAAATAAGAGAATTTTGGTCAGTTTATTTTCTACAAAGGCCAATTAAATGGGAGAAATAGGTCTTTTCAACAAATGGTGTTGGCCCAACTGGATATATAAAACTCACACCTTGTCATACACAAAAATTAAATCAACAGATTACAGACCTCAAAGTTAATTCTGTGTAGACCAAAGATGATACGAAATGGGAGGTTTGCCCACTGACAAGTGTGTTTTTCATATTCCTGGCAGAAGGGAGGTGACAGAAGCTTGACTAGTGCCCACCTTCCTCATAAATAGCTAGGGCCATAAAAACATTAAAAAAACATAGATTATATGTTTATATATAATATATATTAAAAGATACAAAGTATTATTTTTTCCTTCAGCAGGATACAAGCCTGAGCTCTGATTCATGTTAATCTAGTTCTGTTAGAAGAGAGAGATGATGTTTCATCTATTTATCTATCTGGCTTGTTCGAATAATTATGATAGTGTGCTGAGGTTACAATGCACTGTTGTCAGTCAGTCTGGCTGCAACTTGATCTTGAGTTTTCATTCAATCTCATTAGCTTCAGCTTTCACTGAAATCCAATTCAACAAAAGCAGACACTTGGTATTCTAATCAACCTGTCACCAGGATTTTAAAATAAGACGGCTCTCCAAGAATATTCCATATTCTCCAAGTAAATAAAATACTGAGATTGTGACTATGGGATGCACAAAATTTGGATGGCCAAAGTCTAGCTGTTACACAGCAAGATAGAGGTGAAAATGTTAAGAAACAAATACTATATCTGTTTTAGGATCCAAAGGACCACAGGTAACTTTGTTTCTAATATTCAACTTCTGACAGTAGTGGACTGGGGGAGTTTGGACCAACTCTTTGGCTAAGGACAAGTAGTAAAGCTGGACAAGAAATAACACCTGTTTTAAGACTTCACAGAACCAAGACATTATCACCACGCTAGAACCCAGGAGAAGATGCAAATCCTGAGAGAAAAGCTTGCCATTTGAAGCCATTTTCCCCTGGAAATTGGCAGAGACTGAACTGCAATTTCAGTAACCTTGCAGAACTAGGAGGACAAATGTTGGTATTGAAACCTGCATATGGATGAAGTCCTTGCAGGGTTTCAGCCTAGAAATAATGAACCAGCCCTCACAGCGATGGCAGGCTAGCTCTGTGTATCATATAGCATCCCTTAAATTCGATTAATGTGACTCTGGCTTGCTAGTTTCACTAGGTACCTAGCAGAAACAAAATCTTCTAGAAAGGAAAATATCCTAGGCCTAAACTTACTTAAACAATTTCTTAAATATGTGTCCAGAGCACACAATCTGCCCCCTCTCTCCTTCACACATTAGGAGGAAACACACACCAGAAACAAAACCCACAAGAGCTGAGTTAGTGGATTATCAAACACACTTTAAAATAACTATGCTCATTGTGTTAAATAAAGGACTGTCAGTGGGTCAGCTGTAAACCATAAAAAGAAACAGCAGATTTGGCATGGTAAAAAAGATAAACTCCAAAATTGAAAAACAATAAGTAAAAACTCAATGGATGGGTTTAAGAACAGATTAGCCATAACTGATGAGAGAGTTGCGTCGAGAAAATACACAGAATGGAGAGGCAAAAGGAGAGAGCCAATAAAGAAGGCTTAATTAACTGTTCAATTGGAGTCTCGGAGAGCAAAGAGCATATGGGGCAGAAACAAGATTTAAAGAGATGATTTGGGAACTTAAAAAAAATGATGAAAACCAACAAGCTACAAGGCTGAAAGCCCAACAAATCCAAAATAGGGTACACTAGAAGGATTAAAAAGATACATCATGCAAACATCTTAAGAAAGTTGATATATTACTTACTAATCAGACAAAATAGGCTTTAACAAAAAGCATTACTGAAAATAAATCCTGATATTTCCAAAAAAATTGAAGCTTCAATTTACCAATAAAAGTTCTAAATATATATACACCGAATAATCTGGGTTCAAACAAACAAAAAAAAACAACAGTTCAAAGAAGTATAGGCAAACCTATAACAGTATACAATTTCAATACATCCTTCTCAGAAAATAACAGAACAAGCTTCAGGAAGACTTTACACACAAACACTTTGGACCACAGAGCAAATCGCAAACATCTTCAAAGGATTAAAATCAGAGTATCTGATTCCAATACAATTAAGGTAGAAACTGGTAATAAAAGGATAACTAAAAAACCACCATATTTGAAAATCAAGAAATGTACATCTATATAACCCATGGTTCAAAGAAGAAAGTACACAAATTATGCATTAAACTCAATGACAGTTCACATCAAAACTTGGGAGAATGAAACAGACTATGATTGGAGTAAATTTATAACTAAATTCATGTATCACACTAAGGTAAAAAGAACAACTCTCTTGCAAGCAAAGAGAAGTAAATTAACACTAATGAAATAAAAACACACTGTAGAAAATGTCAACAAAGCCATAAACTGGTCTTTGATAAAAAACTAAAGGAAAATGAGAAGCAAGGTAATGAGAGAGAAGAGACAGAAATAGGGATGCAACAAGAAAAAAGAAAACCAGAAATAATCATTATTCCAGGAATGCAAATTTAGTTCAACAATGTAAACAGAAAGTCTCTGTAATTCACTATTAACAGAATAAAGGAGAAAAATCAGAATCATCTTAATAAACAAAGGAAAAAATCACCCGATAAAACAACACTCATTCATGATAACTCAGGAAATTGGGACAGATATGTACTCAATCCGATCAAAGATACCTAAAGAAAACTACAGTAAACATATTTAAAGGAAAAATATTGAAAACTTTCTGTGTGAGACAGGAGCAAGACAAACATGTTACCTTTTCTATGCAGTACTATGCTGGATATCCTGACCAGTGCAGCAAAGGCAAGAAAATCAAATGTATAACCACCAGAAAAGGAGAAATAAAAGTGCCATTATTCCCTAATTATGGTGGCATATGTTTATAATAATCTGAATTATTAGGATGAGTTTAACAGGTTGTTCAGTACAATTTCAACATATAAAACCAAATGTTCTATAACTGACAACTGGAAAATAAAAGTTTATAATATAGACAGTATTTATCAAAAAATATACCTTGTAATAAAACTTATGAAAATGTGCAAGACCTATTGAAAAACTACAATGCAGACATTAAAGATGACCCAGACCTATATAAATTGAAGGATATGCCATGTTCACAGACAGAAGACTCAGTATGTCAAAGGTGTTAATTTTTCCTAAATTCATCTATAATTTCAATGCCTAATGCCCAGTCAAGAGCCCAACAAGGTTTTTCTTTTTTTTCTTTTTTGGTGTTATTTAATAAACTGGTTCTAAAATTTATATGGAGAAACAAAGGGGCCAGAAATAACCAAGCAAAGTCTGAGAAGGTGGGGATGGGAGACATTACCATATTAATTATCTTAAAGGACATTAAATCAATACAGAAAGGTAAGAAATCTATGGAATATAACACACAGCCCAGAAATAGATTCATGTATGGATTTACTGCAAAAGGAGAACTGCAGAACTTTAGGAAAAGGACAGTCTTTTCAATAAATGGTGCACAATTAGATTTGCATATGGAAAAAAAACAACCAAAAACCTAATGAACCCAAAACAAAACCCAAACAATTCACACTGTACTCAACAAATGAATTCCGGGCAGACTGCAAACCTAAGTATAAAAGATAAAACAATATATTTCCTGGAAGAGAATACAAGAGACTATCTTCACACCACAGATTAGGAAAATATTATCAAACAGGGTACACAGAAAGCTACAGTCACATGGAAGACTGAAAAATACAACATTAAAATAATGAATTGCTAGGCAGTTTGCAACACAAATGATGAAGAGATTATATACAGGATATGTAAACAACTCCTACTAATACAATTAAAAAAAAAGAAAAACCAAATCCTCATAAAAAGGGGATTGCCAAATGACCAACCTCATTAGCAACCTGGAAATGGCAAACTAAACCACAATGGAAAACCATCATTCACCCACCATAAAGGCAACATTAAAAAGCCTGACAAGGGCTGATTAGGATGTGGGAGTAACAAGAACCTTCATACCCTACCCAGCAATTCTACTTTATTAGGTAAATACCCACTAACATGTGTGCATGTAAGCTCCATGTGAGGTGTAAAAGAAAATTCCTATAGCCTTAACTGTAATATCCTCCAACTGGAAACAACACAAATATCTATCAATAGAATGGTGTGTGTGTGTGTGAGAGATACACACAGGAATACTATATACCTCAATGAAAATAAATCTACAGCTGCATGCAACATTTGGAATTTCATAAAAACTAAGCAAAAGCAGCTATATAAAAAAATACATACTTTGATTCCATTTTATTGTTCAAAGAACATGTACAATTAAATATGTTTAGAAACAGAAATTACTGTAAAACCTAGGAGACTGATTACCTCCTAGAGGGGCAAGTAGGACAGGCCAGTGACACCTCCAGAAGCATGAGGAAGCTTCTGGAGTCCTGGCAGTGTTGTTCTCTTGATCTGAGTTGTGGTTACAAAGTTGCTTGTCTTGTGGTAATTTGCTAAGATGTACATTTTTGTCTTCCCGGTGTCACACCTCACACCAAAAGAAGGATTACTTTTTCATTTCAGACACCTGCCATTTCTAACAGACAGCTGTTTCTACATTCATTCATGACTCCACCTACCTCAGTGAGGCCTGGGTAACAAGGCAGGGGGTCTGACAGCACCCACATCCAGCAGCACCCATTCCAAAGGAGGAAATTCGGAGAGGGTTGCACAACGTGAATGTACTCAACACTACCGAACTGTACATCTTTAAAATGGTTAAGATGGTAAATTTTATGTTATATATTTTACTACCATTTTAAAAAAGTGTGCAGAGGCTCCAGATTTCATAATCTTATGACCTTAAGCTATGGAAACGGTAATACCCTATAGGCTGCTTTTACACCATCTAGTTCTCTGGCCTTTTGGTCATGGCCTGGGGACTCAAAGTTAAAACTCTACAAATGCAAACTCAAGTAAGTAGATAAGGACGTTAAGTTTGAAAAATAAACTTTATCTTTGGACTTGCTGCCTCACTGCCTTATTTATACTACAAAGCACTCAGCTTATTCAATTCTAAGATGTGGAATAAAAATAAAAGCTGTTTTACTGTCTATAATTTCACTTTTCTGCTACAATAAAATCTCAAGTGTGGTTACAATATAGTTTTTGCTGAGGCAATCCACTGAACCAAAATGGGGTTCCCTAAAACTGGAAAAGGTGAGAGATCATTCCTGCTCTTAATGAGAAAATTATACAAGACTGGGCTGATTAAATATCGGAACTTACAGAGCAGGGCTTTTTTGTTAGAGTCCTAGCCTCATTTACATGGAGATTAAATTCTTATTTGGCTAGGTGTCTTCCCCTCACTCACCCATAAAAAGTCAAAATGAAATTTTCACTCTGGGGTGGAAAGGAAGGCAAAATAAATAATAGATTAGTTCAACTTAGACCTTAGACCTAAGTTGAACTAATCTAGCACTTTTCCTACACGTGTTCTCTAAAACCTTTGTAAAAGTGAACAAGAAGGAAGTATGTGTTCAATACTGTTAGTCCTTTCAAAAATAAAAGATGTATAAAAGACAACACTTAACACAAAATTTGAATTAACTTTATTTTCCCTACAGTCAACAACTTCTCTGCACTGAATTTTAAAGCAACAAAGTAAAATAAAATCCTCCAAATGACAAGGTATCAGAAATCCAGATTTAGTTACACTTTTATTGTGAAAAGGTTCAACCATTTTATTGGTATGTAAAAGAACCATCATCTGGGTCAAAAATGGATTCTATAAATCAAAGAATATTCTACACTTTGGAAAAGAAAATCAGCAGTAACATTCTCAATGAATATTGTAAATTACACTTTTCTTCATAAAAGTTACATACTATTCTGCACTTTTCCACCAAAAGCAGTGGTGTAAATTATACTTGTTTATATAAAAAAAAGATATCCTGTGGCAGGAAAAACCCTTTCTCTTTCACTTTTACTAAACAGGAGAAAATTTTCAAGTCTATATAAAGTTGCCTATGAGACGGAAAGTGAACATGTTCAATCTCCATTTATATTTTAGTGCATTTTTTTGGACAATTGTCACATTTTTAATAAAAATAAGAAAATGCATATAGCATTAAAGAGTGTTTCATCAAATGCCTAAGGGATTAACAAAATATGGAGCAGAGGACAAAATCACTGTGACGGATGAAACTATTATAAAAATGAGAGAAATCCAGGCGAACTTTACAAATCCTTTTGTCATTTTGAAGAATCACACAAAATGAACTTTGGCTACCTGTCCACTTTAAGGGTTTCTTCCTTAATCTTTTGCATGTAAACAAAGTGCTAACCTCAGGACTAAGATACCAAACCCCATCCTGGTAATTAGCAACATCCTGTGCAGTTGCCATGATTTCCAAAGGATATAAATTTAGCCCTTGAATGAACAACGTATGAGATCTGCTCTGTAAGTACCTGGTGAAAACAACTGCTAACAGCAGCAATAACGTTTCAACATAAAAAAAAAACACAAAACTATTTGAATCGATTAGTTACAGGTCCATCTTTGAAACAGCAGCTTCTTCTCAGAGCAAACAGTAAGCAATAGAAAATGTACATTTGATGAAACGTTCTTTGCACTGGAGAAACATGAAAATAAATATAGTTCAAGGAAGTATAATTATTTTTCTAATACCTCTTTCTCAGACCGTACTAGTTTACTGGTTCAAGAAGCTTGCATCACATTTTGTCATTCGTATTTTACGTATTGCTATCTGGGTAATTCAAATAAAATCTTGTAAAAGAATAAAAACATTGACAAGTATGCATGTGCCAGGGACCAAATTAGAGGGTTCTTTGGTGCCATTAGTCCAAATTCTCAGATTTGAAGGATAACATGTACCAGTAAAAAAAAAAAAATCTGCTGTTAGACATTTACAGCAGTGCTCTGTCTTGCTTCACATTACAAATCAAAAACAGCTGTTCTCAGTAAGCCAATTTTATTTTTTAAATCAGGCATTGCCAGAAAGTTTTGTACATTAACCTGGACCAGTGATGGTTCCAGTGATGGTTCTGTACCCTCCGTCGCTGTGAAACATGACATGAGCTAAAGGCAAAGACCGGTTCTCACAAGGACATCTGCTTCAAGTTAGGAACCAGAACAGTATATTTAAACAGTCTTCTTAGATATTTTCTTGCCTTTCTTAAAAACTAGTTTATTCTTAATGTAGCCACGCTTCCTTTTCGCAGTCTAAAAAGAAAACAGAACACATGGTGTTAGTGCAGGTTTCCTACGGATTAAAACTAAAGTACACACATGGTTTACTGCAGAATGATGAAGACTGTCTTTATAATCCCTCAGATCTTCCTAGGGCTGGACTCCTTGAAACAGTCAATGAGCACCATGAACTGCTCTATGCCAAGGATGCTGAGATCCAAGATGAACTGGACTAGGTCCTCACCTTTAAGGTGAAGGACGACCACAGCAGTCCTCAAATGCCTGTCATACATTCCTCACCATCAGGTGAATGAATCCCCACCTCCCCTCTCAACCACTAAATGCTCAGGTGTAATAATTACTCACATTTCCAGGCATGATAGAATATATAACTAGACTAAGGATTCAGAAAATGTTAATGGTGCTCCTAGTTTAGTTTCCAAGAATTAGCTGTGTCAGAAATACAAATTAACTTAGTAACTTCTGGAGCCCCGATTTTCTTGTCTGTAAAAAAGGAGGGTGATTATACCTATCTACAAAAATAAAGAGAAATAAAGTTACTTGGCACATTCTCCAATTTAGGAGGAAAATAAGCACTTAAATATTAAAACAAAACCCAAACACCAAGAAAAAAAACCCCGTAACATTCCTTGAGCATCACGGATCTTTAAAAAACTAAGATATTTTTCATTTTTCTTAACACTTCAGGATTCCACTTAAAATACTGTCAACTGATGTCTGTGGTGTAAGAAATAAATTACTACAAATGTGGTGGTAGAAATTACTGCAAAAATGTTTGCTATTTTAGAGTCTCACAAAGATAAATCAATATAGGACATGGATCTGACAATCTGACATATTCATAGATACTGAAAAAAGCAAATTTCTTGGAAATTAGTACTTTAAGGCATCGGTCAAAGCACTGGGTTAGCAGCAGGTCAAGACTCAGGAGATTGACCCCTCAATTCAATTCTCACATTTAAATACAACTTTTGGAGGTTTCAGAAACTCTGGCAAATGCTATGTCGTGTACCTATATTATGATGTTCAGTTTAAAACAATTTATAATTTTTTTCTAACAGTGACAAAAATACAAGGCAGAATGCAATCCTTCTTAAGGTCACAAAAATTAGCTACTGCTAACTTGCCCACTATTATATATGTTACCTTATTATTAACTTATTTTATTAGGGCAAAAAGTAAAGAATTTCAGAGGGCACAATTTGTAAAAATTCAAACCAGGCCAAGGAGTTGGTTTCTTTATCATCATCACCTACATTATTTCTAACTTGAAACCTTTTCTATGAGATCCTGTAAAATGCCCCAGGTCTCTGCACGTATGTATCTAGGTCCTCAGGGTGTTTTCTCTCTAGGAGCAGGTGAGCCATGCAGCCCTGGACTACAATTCCCAGTGCCTCAGCCATGTCAGCTTGGCAGTGGCAGGAAGTGGCTGCTGCACTCACTCACACCCCCTTCAACCCCCAAAATAAAAACTGGGCTGGAGAGAGGAAAGCAAAACAAATAAAAAGCATTCCTGCTAGTACAAAACTGAGTATAAAAGCCATGGAAACCAGAAATACTAGGTCCAGGTTGTTGGCTAATAGAATATGTTTTTGGCATACAAGACAGATGGATTTTTATTTATCCATTCACTTATTTGGGGGAAATGATGAGAAGACAAAGAGGTCAGATTAAGAAACTTCACTATCAACAGTTATACAGCAAGTTCAATGCCTTGTTTTCATAACTGGGCGATGTCTTAGGAGTGACTGCCTTCAGACTGGCAGCATTTGTTCTGACTTCTGCACTGATGTGACTCGTCAGTTTTTCCTACCACGTGCCTATGAGACACCAGATCACTTGATCTCTGTGACTTATTTAAATACGTTAGTCTAGATATGGTAACCTATTCCTGGCACAGAAAGTATTCAGTTAAAGTTTCTATTTACATACCATACAGTTAATATTCAGCACTTTATAGTACAAATTGAAATGATCTGTATCCTGAATATATTTGTAGTATATTTTAAGTAATACAAAGGGATAAGACAATTCCTTCAATGATTTAAAATAACTAATCTGAGCAATGTAAAACCTAAGTATCTTTCAAGATTTAAGACTGAGATCAGTCTAATAACAATTAGTATTATAAGGGTAGTACCTTAAAATACAATCTTAATATTTCTTCTAACTGCTCATTATTTTCCATCTCCCACAGAGGGCAAACCATATAAGTACTCATTTTTCAGTAGCTTTTATAGCAAAGATTATATCTATTTGGCTTAAGTGAGCCATAATGACCTCCAATAAAGGACTTCATATCTTATTAAATATTTATTACAAAAGGACTGCCAATAGTCTCAGCATAATTCTACCTACAAGCTTTGTCATGACAATTACATTTAAAAATAATTATCTTAAGATAAATGATTTTTTTTCATTCAAGACTCAAACCAACTCAAGTTTATTTTTTATTCAATGAATAATATAGTAACATCGTACTAGAACGGAACATGAAAATGCTATATAAATTTGCTTTGACCCAAAGATGATGAACGAATCACAACTGTTATTACTTGTTTGGCATTTTTACTTTCACAAAGGTTCAGAAGCCACAGACACATCTCACTTTACAAACAAGTCTTACTAATGGGAGTGGCACAAGCTAAAGCCAGAATGCCTCTAGAAAATCTTAGCTTGGTTCACTGATAATCACTCTTCCCTATCGAGAACTATCCAGAACAGTTGCTGCTTGGGGTACCTGAAGCGCTCAGTTTGCAAGGACTGCCCTCAGCAGGTTGGCTTTATATCTACTTTGTATATAAGCCTTGATCTTTATTCATCTGGCAAATGAAAATTTATTCGCAATTTTCAGTAATTATCAGTCAAACCAACCAATCTTGAGTTACCCTTTTTTTCTATTTTCTGAATTTTATTTATTTTTTTATACAGCAGGTTCTTATTAGTTATCCCTTTTATACATACTAGTGTATATATGGAGTTACCCTTTCATAAACATGACTTCATTTGGCACCCACCTTCTTTGACAAATACTTCTGTTTTGGGAAAATGTTGGTTACTCGAGGTTTGTGGTCTAGTGTCTCCCTGTTATCGGGTGCTTTCACTTTATATATCCTTACAAGCCAGTGCTCTGATGTAAAGGCCTCCTCCAAATGCTTGAATTTAATGTCCTTGTTTCCAATCTCAGCATTACGTGTTCGATCAAAACCTGGGGGTGTACGGAAATCCAGCTGCAAAAGTGACATTAGTATTGGATGTTAACCATATTGGAAAGCTTGCAATATTAGAAGGTAGTAAATGTTAGCAGCAGAGTAAAACTTTCTCCTTTTAAACTAGGAAAACACAATCAGAGCAATATATTGTAACAGTTCTTATATGTTGCTAACCAGATAGGAAAAACTCTGCAAGAGAGAAACTAAATACATCAGAATTAGAGTTTCAATGAACCCTTAGAGTGGATGAACAGCCCAAAGGCATAAAAAAACCAAAATAGCAAGATAAAATCCATTAAAGCCCTTCTTATAGGTATTCAGAGAAAACACACAGAAGGGCCTGCTTTTCTGCCCCAGGGCCTTGCACTATACTATCTACTCTTTCAACCTCAAAGTTCTTCATTCAGTGATTTTGCACGGCTGGTCCCCTTTCTATCCTTTGTTCTCAGCCCAAATACCATCCCTTCAGGAAAATATTTTCTTGAGATTGATGGTTGCGAAGTCTCCTCCATTGATTCCTTATTCTTTTACTCTATAGTGTTTGTTGCTAAGGTTTTTATTTATCTTTAAAATTACCTATATCCTCCAACAGGATGTAAGCTGCATGATGACTTTACCTTATTCAGTGTGGCTCTATCTCACCAGCATTACTTGTTAAATCAATGCACAAGTAAAGCAGTGATGCTAACCAACCCGAAATTGGGAACTACAAAGGAAGTCAGACAAGCCAAACCATGGGAAGATTAACCAAGAATGAAAGGAGGAAAAAATGGAGAGACGGGAGAAGATTTTAAGAAATTCTCAGACTAAGTTTATATGTTGCCACACAGAACTTAAATGAATTCAACTTAAAAATAAATCCAAAAACCAAATCTCCTCCAGTGCGAGAATAACTTGTTATTGCACATCTATACAAGAGCAAAGTTATATACTTCATGTCTTAAACATATTATTCTCGAGTAGGGAAAGGCATCAAAATGAATGCATGCTACAGGCATGGCTTGGAGCTCTTGATAAACGTGACAGAAAAAAAAAGTCCTTCAATGCTCTCATTAGTGAACAGAGAAACTAATCTTTCACCCATTTTCTGAGGTAGCTAATTATTATGGCTTAAGTTGCTTCTTTTTAGCATGAGTTTAGAGACCAGGCAGTGGCCTTCAAAGAAAACACAAACAAAAACCTAAATCTGGTAGTAAAATTTTTGTCTGTTTTTTCAGAGCCACCTGTAGAGTAATTCCAAGCGAATAATGCTGAAACATTATCTCGATCCCTGGTATTTGTATAAAATTAAACAAGCAATTTTTCCTCTGCCATTGATGTAACCTTAGTATGAAGGTGTAACTTGGTATGACAGTCATGCAATCTGAGAGCTATGAAGAATCATAGAAGCCGTAAGTCCAACCCCCATTATACACAGACAAGGAAAAAAACAAGTCCAGAGAGAATGTGACTTGTCCAAGGGTTATGTGACCTGACAGAGCCAGATCTGGAACCCGGGTGTTGTGACAGTCCGTTATCTGTTCTTTTTGCCACGATGCCTCTTTGCCCATTCACTCATTGTTGTCGACTCTTAATCTTTTGTACCATATCATTCCAATTTTCTGGGAAAACTCTGACCCAGAGAGTCCTAGCTCTCTGTGGTAATGGAGAACAGGGAAACAGTGAATATATGAAGTGACTAAATAATTCATCTCTTTAATTTCAGGCTTTCCCCCAGTAGGCAGTGAAGTTAAACTACTTAAGATCACACTGTTTCCCAGCTGGAAGACCTCTCCCTGGTCTTCCAAAAGCATGAAGTCGAAAAGTGAGAGGGCAAGCAAAGAATGGATTTGAGCCTATGTTAATTAACAATTTTGGAAGGAAATCTTCGATCTAAAAAATATTTCCTCGTTTTTTACATACAAGTTTCAGAAATTAAATTTAATAGAGAAAAGAATCTTTAGATGAGCACATTTTTATTTACAGTGCAACCAAAACATCATTATCCTGTTTTTTAGAGTCAAACAAGGCTACTTAATATTCCTTTGAATAAAGATTATAGAAAAATTGATGTAACTAACCTGCATTTCTCCAAATCTGTAGTATGACATTTTATACATAAGGCAATTCAACAAAGTAGGGGATCCTGCTTTGTCTACACGGAATTCTCCTTGTGGGGTGAAATAGTCACTTTCCTACAGGAAAGAATCCAGAAGTTTGTGTCAGTTTAATATAACCAATTCAAAGTTACAGGTTCCCCTTTTCATTTCCCCATAAGAACTAACTTTTGAGGTATTTCATAAAGCCATATTTAGTTACATCTCAAAAAAACATAGTATCAGAAGACGAATTTATAAATTTAATGTCATCTCTTAAAAAACCCACAGAACTATCATGGGTGTTTTTTAAAGCTCAGTATAGAAATCATTTATAGGAAATAAACAAGAGTATCCAAAACACAGAGAAAAAGAACAATAGTCTGTTAGAGTGAGGGAGGGCGATTATTAATTAATTCTACCAGATTTTAAACCATGTTATAATAAAACCTCAATAATTTAAGAAAAAAAAAAAGGTACCAATACCATGTTTAATATCAGGTAGGCCAACTAAATTTGTTCTTTATTTTTCCATGTGAACTTTTAAAATCAGTTCTTTAGTTCAGAGGGGAATGTTTAGAAAACTTCTGTAGGAATTTTTATTGGGAGTTCATCAAATTTATGAATTAACCTCTAAGAGGGCTAATCTGACACCATCGATAGAAATTCCTCATCTAGGAATTTATCCTACAGAGATACTTACACGTGGGCAAAATGATGAGTGTAGAAAGTTATTTATCGCACCACTGTTTATGAGATTAAAAAACTGGAATCAACCTAAATGTCCATTAACAGGGACAGGTTAAATAAATCATGGTGCACACACACAATGGAAGACACTATGCAGATATAAAAAAAAAGGAATGAAGAAGCATCCCCATAAGATCTCCATAATATATTGTGAAGTAAAAAAAGCAAGAACAAGGTATATATTTTGCTACTAGTTATCTGCTTCAATAAGAATCATAAGAAAATAGTAAGAGACTACCATGGACTTTTTTCTTTTCCTTTTCTTGGGGTGGGGGGTGTAAACTTTTACTGTATATCCCTTTATGTTTTATTTTTTGAACCATGTGAATGTGTAAATTACCTATTCACAAAGCATAGGAATTTAGGATTTTTCTCTATATAAATGGTTCAAAGCATATATCTGGATCTACCACATCAGTTTTAACACTGCTAAAGCAAATGCACAAATGAAAATTATATACTAGGAGGATTAAATTAAGACCAATTTAACACAAGGTAATACTGTTTATTAATCGTAGTTAAGGGGAAATGTCACAACATTTACATTTAAACAAGAAATCTGGGGCTTTACTCGACTTCATTCCTGTCACGTAAAACACATTCATACATTTTCCCAAAAGGTTCTTTTATTCTGGATCAGCAGTGAATCTTACTCTCATCTTTTGTGCCTTCACCACGTAAACCACAGTGCTGGGTGCCCAACCTCTCTGAGCTCACAGCTGAGTGGGAGAGATACAACAGAATCTACCTACAAACCAGGCTGGATGTGATCTGATAATGCACCAGAGAAGGGCTTCTGGAGAGGGGACTAATCTGTGGTAGGGAAGGTACTCCAAGAAGAAAACAGTATAAACACGTGTGTCAGATGAGCCAAGGAAAGAAACCACGAGGCAAGTTTCATGGGCTAGAGTAGATCGACAGAGTGGAAAAAGGAGATAGAAGGACAAGAGGCCAGCAAAGGAAAGTGAAGTATTAAGGGGTTGTGCATTCTGAGCTAAAGCGTTTGGATTTCATACCACCGCTTCATTATTTCAATCATCATGATTATTTCAAACCAGCCACTAGGCTGAGGCTTCATCTATGTTACTATAAATTCTCATAACAGCAGTACAAATGAATTATTCCTGGCATCTGTTAGTGATCAACTGAAACAGCCGTAATCACAATTATAACACTAGAACCTAGAACAAGACCTAGTGCTCAAAGCATATAATGCTGACTGGCTGAAAAACAACTTGCCCATAGCACCAAGCTGACAGTGGCAGGGTTTAGTTCCAACTCATGTCTGTCTGGTTTCAAGGCCCCTTTCCTTAAACTAATGAAGGCTTAAAAAAAAAAAAAAAAAAAAAAAAAAGCTGGAAAGTTACATGATCAACGTCATGTTAGACTGGGAGAGGGAACAAGACTAAGGCAAAGATAGCAAGTTCAAGGCTACTGTCCTATTTCAGGTTTACGAGCATAGGGGTCAATGCCAGAGCAGAAGCAATGAAAATGGAAGGAAAGGGCAGAAGTGACAGGCTGTAAGGAGTAAAGGCAAGAATTTTGACAAGGGATTGCTTTGTAGGGGAGAATGGAAGTACCAGGTATGAGTTTCCAAAGTTTTAAACCTGGGAAAATGCTTACGGTATCTTTAATAAACAGTAAAGTCAGACTGAAGAACTAATTTGGGGGATAGGATAATGAAAACAAACACAATGCAATTAACAAGGTAAGAGGGCTACTGGGAGCTGTCTTTCACACACCGAGAACCACCTAGTTTCTTACCCGAATGTCTTTTGGATGTTCCCCTTCAGCTATCCTAACCATCCAGAGAAATTTGTTGATATCATCACCAGAATACCCAATAACCCCTCCAAAAATAACCAAAACATAATCTACATCCAGACTCCTCATGATTTTATAGGCTGCTGTTTCATTTGAAGACATGGCTTTTCCCACCTACAGAATAAAAAATGAGAATGTGTGTACTTAGTCCCAAAATACACTAAAAATAAAAATGGACGCACATTTTTACTTTAAGATGGAATGCATCTCAAGAGTTTGATTTACATGGAATTCTTTTTATAAAAATGATTTGCTATGAATTCAACAGATTTACTGAGATTTATAAGCACCTCACTTACTACAACCAATTATAGCAGAAATGTCAAAATCAGAAATACATGCTCTAATATTTTGCTAATAATTAGGTCTCATGAAATTTAACATTTTAATATGAAAGCAGGCAAGCTTAAAAGAAGCAGAACTTCTCATAACCTCAGGCCGAGGATGACCATCCATCTAGCTAGCACAAATATATTCTTCTCTTCAGTTTACTAAACATCTAATGATTAGTTACAACACTAATACAAAGAGAATTCATTTGGCTAACGCCCAGTTATCTATTTAAAATCTTTAAAGAACAGAGAGGTGATTACTTTAATTAAAGTAAATTAGTTATTTAATAGCTAGAGCAACATAATTTGCATGCCCATAAAACACAGTGCATTTGTTTTACATATTTGCAAATACTTTTCTTAACTTATGAAATGGAAAATACAAGACAAATATAATATTTTAAGTTTCAGATTTTGCCTATTCTCCAGCAAACAGCCTACAATTCTGAATGATACTTAAATTCTATTATTAAAACCAAAATAAGCATACCTTGAACTCACTTTATTGAATAAATACGTAGAGAAGTATGTTCAAAATTCAGCAAGCAAAGAGTACTTTCACCCACATTTTTCCTACTTAATCACAAGTGAAGTCTGATTGCTAAGTAGTGAATAAAGGTTTGTAACTTTTGATCTTTTGTTGATCAAATTCTTACCAGTGCTATGTGGCTGTTATTCCAGGTGTTATTATCCACCAAAGTAGTTCTATTAGCCATCCCAGCTATTTGATAGCCATAATCCCACCAAGACATCACTCGGGCATGTTCATCTGTATTTTGCCTCAGCCAAAAGTAAGCTTCTCTAAAATCATCTAAGATATTCCTGGTGCTGAAAACAATCACAATATTCTTTTAAATGATATCTTAGAAGTGTGAACATGGTAACTTAAAACCTTGAGGTGCCAGGCCACTAAGTAATTTCATATTTTAAGGATGGCAGTTAAAAGCCTCCATGGCAGGGAGAAAAAAAAAAAAAAAAAATCAATGAAGAGCTAGACTAGTGCTTCTTAGACTTTAATATGCATACAAACCACCAGGCCATCTTGTAAAAAAGCAAATTCTGGTTTAGTAGTTCTGGGGTGGAGCCTGATACTGCGCAAGTCTAATGAGCACCCAAGTGAAGCAGAAGCTGGAGTGGGAATGGGGGGTTGCAGTACATAAACCAGCTGTTCTTAAACTGTAGCTGTATCAGAATCACCAGGGGGGCTTATTAAACCACAGATCACTGAGTCTCACCCCCAGGTTTCTCATTCACACACTGAGGTGGGGTCAAGAATTTACATTTCTAAAGGATTTCCTGGTAATGATGATGCTCTGTGTCCAAGCACAACACTTTGAGAAACACTAATGTGTATGTTATATATGCAAAGATATTTTGGAAAAGAGCATGAAATACAATGATTATTACCTACTTCTACCAAAGGGGACGGGCAGGGGAAAGGTCACAAGAAAAGCACAGCAGATTCAAATGCAGAGCCTCACAAACATCTTTGAATTCTATCTTTTGAGACAGGAAAAAAGGGTAGGTATAAAATCCTCTTGTAGTCAAGTTGTCTCCTTACCCGTCATGATTGTAAGAGGCCAGGACCACACTTGGGCTGGAGTAGGCATTGCTTGTGACCCAGGTACAGTGGACTGCAAACATCATCAACAGCATCAGCATCAACATGGTAACAATGCTTTTTATATTAGGACCTAATCCCTCTTCAGTTTTTTCCTGTTCAGTTACATGCTTCCTCACTTTACCTGCCTGAAAATGCAAATAAAACTGATGAGACAAATTCATCATTTGACTTGCTTTCATTAAGACACTCAAAAGGGAGAAGGTTGGGAGAATGTTATCTATCAATTTAATTCTTTCAGAAGGAAAATGTATAACCATCAGGAATTCTCGTGTGGGTCATACAACATTTTCTAAAAATTATCAAGGTGAATTCTGAAGTCAAATGTGAATGAGAAGGCTTCCTGGAACTAAACCCAATCCAGGAGCAGGTTGCAGAGCAAAAAATCTCCAGTAAGAAGCTGCTTTCAAACTCAACTGTCCTTATGTTTTATGTAAATACAAAGGAGATAACCAAATGGCCTCATGCTGGCCACCTTTTCTTATAAAAAATCTGAATTCCTCACCGTGAAAACAGCAATATCCAGCTATAATCCAGACCATGTAGGACTTTAGTATAGGAAAAAACTGCATTATCAGAATCAGTTTTCTAATTTCCAAACCCCAAACCAACAGACTCGTTAAAATCAAGATTACATTTTTGAAAACAAAACAAAAACCTCACCGAACAGAGAACAGAACAGTCAGAGGTTCTAAATTGCAAGGCTAGTTATTAAGAAACCACAAAACAAAACATAACAAACACAAAAGCAGGTATGTGCCTTATTAGCACTTATCTGTATGAATAATACTGGACCTATCATAGTAAAGAAAGAAAATTTCAAAATTAATACATATACTGCGAAGCTCTTCATTGCTTATTGCTACTTAAAAATCTAGTTAATAAAGTTTACTATGTCATCCAAGACAAGTGCTCTGATTCTAAGTCTTTTCCACACTTGCACCAAATATAATCCTGCTCTGTTAGCTGAGAAGTTAAAAGTGAATTACATTATTATACGGGTCAGCCACCTAGTGCTAACGAACTGGAGACTTTTTTTTTTAAGGCACTTATTCCCCTTGTGAATAACTATTCAGTCAACCAAATATTTTTAAAGTTTACAGTGAATATGGACCTCAAGGATGAGCACTTTGTACATTGTTTCAGAAGGATTTATAGCGCTAAATTTTATGTAATTTAGTAGAGCACCAGCTTTCTGAGTGAAAAGACCAACCAGGATTCAAAATTTGAGGCAAGCAGTAAAGACCAACTAGAAATGTCATAGTTTGCCTAAATTCTTGTTTAATCACCCTTCATAATATATATAAGTTCTTACTGTGGTGGAAAAATAAAACACGTAAAAATTTTAAAGGCCTTACTTTAGATTTCCCACCTTATCATACAAATTTCCTGGGTTTCTCTTGTCATCCTCATCACTGCTGTCCTCCACAGGTGGGTTTTCCCTTTTCATGTCATCCCCCAAATAATGCTCAAAAACATTTGAGAATGCAATTGCAGACAGCATACAGACGACTGGAGTCAAGGTCAACATCAGCCGCACCATCACGCCAGCAAAGTAGACAGCACTGATGGCATACAGAGCAACTGCAAAGACAAGTTCTCTCGTAACACTTCAGAAGAGAAAAGGGTCCCTGGAAACTCCACTGACTATTTAAAACTGTTTAAAACAAAATCTAAAAACAGACAAACATCTCATAAAAGGGCTGTTTTATTTATTTACTTAAAGAGGAACTTTTTAAAAAAAATAAAGTTATTTTATTTATTTTGTTTTTGGCTGTGTTTGGTCTTTGTTGTTGCATGCAGGCTTTCTCTAGTTGTGGTGAGCCGGGGCTACTCTTTGTTGCAGTGCACAGGCTTCTCACTGCGTTGGCTTCTCTTGCTGCAGAGCACAGGCTCTAGGTGCGTGTGCTTCAGTAGTTGTGGCACGTGGGCTCAGTAGTTGTGGAGCATGGGCTTAGTTGCTCCACGGCATGTGGGATCTTCCTAGACCATGGCTCAAACCCGTGTCCCCTGCATTGGCAGGCGTATTCTTAACCACTGTGCCATCAGGGAAGCCCCAATTGTTTTTAAATTGATAATGCTAACCAATTTAAAAGTCATATTTAGAAATTATAACTAGTGTTGACAAAATAAACACTGCATATCAACAGTTTAGAGAAGCATATCATGTTTCAAGTTTAATTATAGCTACTATGGGGAATGAGACAATTATTTGTCAACAGCATCACATATTAGAAAAATACGTTAACTGACAGATGAAAACATGTTTGGTGAATTGTATTATTAGGCACGGTAAGTTTATAGAATCAAAGTCTATGAAAAGTCTGTGCCAGTATCTGGCATAAAGCCTGCTTTAAAGTAAGAATGGGATGAGAAGAATATAATTTATTACCAAAGGAGGAACTTATAAAGTTATTGCCAAGAAACTTAAAAAAAAAAATTGGAAGTAATTTCCAATAGTCAAAGCTTTCCAGATAATGTGCTCACCACAAGGAAAGGCTCTATCATTTCTGGCTAGAGGCTATATGACTTTACAAAGTTAATGAGTCATTTGAGTGCCTATCTCATTTGAAGCTAATTCACATTTTTTTTTCCTGACTAAAAAATACATTTATTATACCATATTGTTTATCTCAATGGATTTTTATATACGCACACACCTATGTAATTACCACCCATATCGAAATACAGAACATCTGTATACCTCCTCAGGAGAATCCCTCATGCCTCTTCCCAGTCAATAACTGCTCCCCTCACCCCCCACCCTTTTTTACCTTAGAAGTCCAAAAAGGTAATCACTATTTGGACTTTTAAAGCAATAATTTAGTTTTCCTTAAACTTCATAGTAATGAAATTATATAAAAATGTTCTCTTTTGTACTGGCTTCTTTTAATTACCCATGCTATTCTTTTATTAATTGTTGTGTTGTATTCTACTGTACAAATACATAAAAATCTCTTTATCCTACTGCTGATAACCTTTGGAATGTTTCTAATTCGGGGCTATTATGGATAAAGTTGCTATGTATATACTCTTAAACATGTCCTTTATGGGACACATGCACTTACTTCTCTTGGGTATATACCTAGGATTGGGACTGCTAAGTCATGAGTGGGCAATATGTCTAAGCTAAAATCTTTTTGAATGATGCAATATTAACATGGCCTTATCCAGAGTCCACTGACCTATAGAAACCAGAAAAGAAGGAGTGTCATCCTTTGGTTAGAACCTATGCAGATGCTATTTTATCTCTCCTGACTTCACTCTGGAACAGTAACTTTTGAGTGTCTCTAATGGTCCAGGACCCATACTTGCACAAACTATTTGCTTGTGTGACCCTGTGCATATTACAAAGCTTTTTCAGTTTCAGGTTTTATCAAATGCAAAACAGCCACAGCATACTTCTTGTGATGACTGAATTACATAAAAGTGTTTGGTATCTGTTTATTTTGTCCATTTATATTTTGAATGTCAGATCCTAAACACTGGCTTTAAAATAGTTTGTATATCTAAGTCTTGTAAGTTGGAAATTACACAAATCAGTCAAGAGGGTGTTACTTAAAGGTGATTCTTATTCCATTACAAAATGTACTTTTGCACTGAAATTTGGATCATGGATGCCCCTGCAAACTTCTTCCTACTTGATTGGATTTAACTGAGCAAATAAAGTCAAGTCTATTCTGTCAACAGTTATAATTTCCAATTCTCAGCCACAGACTATAATTACATTAACCTCTCAGAAAACAATAAATTGAATGAAAAATTTATATACTAGTCCAAAATGAAAAGTTAATAATTAGAGTATATATAATGCAAATTCACTGAATTTTTCTTGGTTAAGCACTTATGCAAAGTAAGAGAGGAAAGTTTATCTTAAATATGCATAGAGTCAAGCAAAGAAAAAACTTTAAAGTGCAGTGATAATCTCAACAAAAATAAATAAATCAAAGTATTTATTAAAAATCTCTTACCAAATACTCTTTCATCGTTGATATTTTTAATGCAGAACCACAGGCCTGCTGGGAAGGTACACACAAGAATATGTAGATCAAAGAAGAAAGATACCCAAGTTGTAGGTTGATGCTCAGACACTGATGCAATAATTGGAATGTGTATTTTTGCATACCTGGTATTAAAAAAAGTTAACATTATTTAAAAGTAAATGATAAAACAGGAGTTCCTTTTAGATGACTAAACTTTCTCTGATTGTAGATATGGTTCCTATCCCTACCTCTTCTTGCTTAAAAGTATATTCCAATGTAACCAGCTAGAGTGGAAATAAATCTGATACACACTGGTAAAACCAAAACCAATATGCCCCTCCTAAAATCAGAATTATCTAAGGCCAGTTATAAAAGTGTTGGCTCTGACTTCTAACACAAAAATCTTTGCTCAAATAGGAATTTGTTTTGCAGTTTTAACTTAGTACTTTTCTAAGTTTGTATCAACGAGTTTCACTATCTTCTGGACTTATTACTAGCAGAAATACCTTATCCGATAACATATCATATTGCCACAATACCTTTCTTAACAAGGAGATGGCACAGAGGCTGGTGAGGGAAATGGAAAAGACAGGACAAATTTTCCCTGAAATTCCAAAGTGGTCAGTTAAAGTCTGAAAGCAAGAATAAGTATGACTAAGAAAAATTTAACCTAGGATTTTAACCTAATCAGAATAACTAACTTCTACAACTGGGGTTTTCCCTCAAACTCTGGTGATGCAAAGGCTGATCTCTGGAAGTTTGTGTCTGTTAGCTTCAGCCATTCATACATAATTTGCTTATGCCCTTTAATTAGTCATGGGCAGGAGCCCTTTTGGTATCACACCAAAGGGCAGGCCTGTTCAATAAATTGTGGTAGGTTTTTTATTCGGCCACATGGAGAGTAACAAAAAAGATGGAATAGCAGAATCAAGGGAGAGAAGTAAATTATCACCAAGAGATATTTTCTTATCCTTAGGAAAACATTTCTAGAGATAAAAAATTATTGAGCTAATTTAGAACTAAATTTTTTTTACTAACTCTTTTTATAATAGCACTCTTAAAAAGCACAACAAATATTCTCTAGTATATTTGATAGGTTAAAAAATATCAAGAAACTTAGATAATGTGGTATTAAAAAGAAAGTTAAATTTTTCTTCATATATACGGCATGCAGATGCTATAACATAGCATCTATCCTTAATGATTAAAAATTAAATATTACTAACAGATGGAAACTTTGAATACATTGGTAAAAACAAAAATCAATTACTAAAATGGCAGACGTTACCTGAAATGTTTTAACAAATAAAACTAAAATAAGGAGTTGCCCATGAACAGAAATGTGACTTACATAATCACATTAAAGATGAATTCCAAACAGGTATTATAACAGACAAAATACAACATTTACTAAACTAGTACATGCTAGATACTTTAGAAATGTTGCCCAGGTATTGACAGAGATACTAACAATAAAGAACAGACAACAAAAGGAAAATAACATGAGGGCAAATAACTTATCTGCACTTACCCAGTATCCCACAATGAGTAAAACCTGCCACTCCACGGTGCAATGTAACCTTGGGAGGAAAAATGTAGAGGAAATTAATCTGCCTTTTCACTGTTTTTATGTTTATTGATTATTATGGATTAATTTAAGCTAATATTAAAAGAATTCTTGTTTTTAAAAAAATAGGTGACAACGTATTTCACACAGCTGGCAGTCAGATAAAATAAAGTTAGGGATCAAATAAAAAAAATATCCACGGACATTACATTTTCAGAGAAATACAACAAGTTGACAGATAAAATTGTAGAATGTTTTCCAATTCTCTCTTAAACCTCTAGTTGACTAGTAAAATAAAGCTAAGGTATTAAGATAGCATTGGATAATTTTAAAAAGTGAGAGGTGTCCAGTATGCCAAATTTAGATAAATTACAAAGATGATCTTAATTTTTTAAAACATTTATTTATCTTTTATTTATTTTTGGCTGCGTTGGATTTTCATTGCTGCACATGGGCTTTCTCTAGCTGCATCGAGCGGGGGCTAATCCTTGTTGCGGTACACAGGCTTCTCATTGCGGTAGCTTCTCTTGTTGTGGAGCATGGGCTCTAGGCACGAGGGCTTCAGTAGTTGTGGCTCGCAGGCTCCAGAGTGCAGGCTCAGTAGTTGTGGCACATGGGCTTAGCTGCTCCACGGCATGCGGTATCTTCCTGGACCAGGGCTCGAACTTGTGTCCCCTGCATTGGCAGGTGTACTCCCAACTACTGTGCCACCAGGGCAGTCCACAAAGATGATTTTAAACATTCGTGCCTTTTATTCCTGTCAATTAATTCTTCATGATTTTATGACGTAAGCTGGTACATTAATTTGACATACCTTCAGAAAGAATTTGACTTATTTCTAGGGACTAGTAAAGTCAGGATTAGAAAGTAACTCAGAATCCAGAAGCAGACTGAAACTGATCTGGTTGACTGTTTAAAATCAGGAGATAGAGTATATGTACACAAGGGAGGGTAAACCTGCACTGTTAATACTGGAAGCTTTGAATTTTATACATTTTGGGCCTATTCATCCATCAAGAGAAGGATGTTTGAAAGTGGATTTATCAGAACCTGAAGCAGCAAAATTAAGATACTGTTAAAAAAAAAATCAAAATTTGTACTGCTATTCACATTTTAGAACCTTTGACTATTATTTTCATACAGTTTGTAAAGAAACCACAATATTTGACCTACTAGGATAAATGCAACATGTACAAAATTTGAAAAAGAATTACCTTTTGCAATAACCTAGAGACAAGATTCGTATCCTACAGGTGATGACACCTACCTGTATAAGTCAAATAGATGACACTAAGGAACACAGCACCTGCAGCTAGTGATACACCCAAAAAGAACAGGGTCTGGAACTCTTGTTTTGTTAATCGGTCTCTCAGATACTGCAAGAAAGCATAAGCTTGCAGCAATGCAAAGACACCTAATTAAAGAAAAGGTTCATATAAGTAATCAACAAAGCATTTTTACCAAGGACATTTACAAACGTTAATTTGGAAGACCTTCTTAGAATACCTTGTACCATTCATGTATCAGAGACTAGTCATTTGATCTGACATTTCCTTTGTCAAATGACAGTTAACCAATTAATACATCCAAAAAATTCTGTTACATATTTTTTTCAAAATGATCAGACTCCCCATACATGGACCAGGCAAGAAAAATCTCATTTCAGTAACTGAAGCCCATTCAGCACATTAAATTCCACCCTTTGTCCCATATTTTAGCAACATGTTTTCTAGGAAAAAAAATAAAGAAACATCATTAAAAAAATAATTCTCAGATTTACTGAAGGATACAACTGACCTGGATCAGAAGAATCCTGATATATGGTTACTGTTTATAGTTGGGTGGGGGATGGAGATGGTTCAAGATTCTTACTGAGAATCTGATGATAAAAGCTATGGAACATCATCTCAGAAAGTTAAATATACTGGTATTTATAAAATGCTACAAACAAAATAACTACCCACAGACTTCCTATGAATCATGCACCTTGTGTGGAGAATCTCTGATAAAGTTTTATTCACAGATCTCCCACTGTATCTTGTTATTTGTGACCGAGATTAATGATGGCAAAATGCTCTGCTTTAGGGAGAGAAATTATATGACCTTATAATCAATATGAAAGCCATTAATTCCAGTTAGTAGATATGGATAAAATATTTTAGTGAGATGTATGGAACATAAAAATGAAATGTTCCATCTAAATTTGGTAAAATGAAAACTCAGTGATACAGTAACTCAGTGTACAGATACACTATTTAATTTATACAAAGCAAATGTTATTTAGTGTTTGCAAAAAAAGATGTTTTGCTTTTTCAAAACAGTCACAGCTGGCAAGATAAGCACTTTTAGGCGTACAACATCAGAAAGTCTCTATAAACTCTACGATATTCATATTTTATAGTGGTGATGTTTTAGAACCAATACGATGAAAATTAAAAACAACTACAAAACCCCAAAAGAACCCTTCATTCCACTGAAGATCGGCCAGTCATACCTTCACAGATTCCTTAGAAGAAAGAAAATAAATATTTTTCATACCTGCAGCTGCCATGTGTTCACTTGTTCTGATTGGCTGGAATCCCACAAAGGGTATCTGCATGGATAATATTAATCCCACAATATAGAAAGTGCTATATGCTATAAAGACAAAATAGGAAACAAGGATAATTTACTACTACCAATAAGTACTTCAAACATAAATATATACACAACTCATATATTTTTAGCAAAGTTTTAACTGAACTTATTTTAAGAATAGAATACTGAAGTGACTATTCTATTTGATACATATTTGATGGTTAATCATACATTATAAATCGTGAAATTCTTTCTGCCATTTTAAAAAATATTATTTTAAGGAGGCTGGTGCTGTTGTACTCTCCTGAAAATGGAATCAAGTTTTTTTTCAATCTATCATTAATAATCAATGACATAACCCAAGAAGCTATGTAATATACAAGTAAACACCATTCCTATTGGCATTAACCCATAAATAAAGTATGCATGACCAAATGAATACTCATCATATTATGAATAGCTGCTATTGTCTCAAAAGCTTTTAAGTATTCACACCCTATTTATAGTCTCCTAACACTTTTGTACAGTACTTAACCAGTTAAAAAAAAAAATCTTATGTCTATCCGCTAAGTTTTGTGTGATTAAAGAAAAAAAGAACTAAGTACACAGAAGTCAAGCCATAAAACAGACTAGTTACTGAATTTATTAGGATCTAATAAAGGAAACTTATTTGCTCTTGGCACTGAATATACTATATAGTATTCTCGGCTTCTATCAACCTAAGTGTATAGGTAAATTGGGGAGGGGCTACAATTTGCATAACAGACTTATTTTTGCATTTAGGTGTTCACAGGTCACTACCAGACAAGCTGATTACAGTGAAAGTATTCGGAATCACTGTAATTAAAAATTATTTAGAAATGAAGTTAAAACTCATGTAAAATAAGTTAATGTGAAGATTATTCCACTTATAAAGCTTACTCACATACTTTATGAAGTACAGTCAATATTTAGTTGTTGGCAAATAAAATACTCTATTAGAAAAAAAACTGCAAGAGAACGGTTATAGCAGGCATATCTGTATGCTACACATTGTACAGCACAGCATATGCTTCTCTTCACTCAACTCAGCTGAGAAAGAATGCTTATTTGCTTTTAAAAGAAATCCATTTACAGAAGGTAAATTATGTGTTAACAGTTCAAATGTTAAGTTGCCTTCCAAGCTGTCTGATGAGAGATGACTACAGTGTTAGAAAAAGGATAAGAAGCTTAAGTAAATGTAATAGGAAGGATCAATGTATAAAGTTTCTGATGACCTCAAGCTAATAGAGAACCAGTTGTCTAGAGGACGCTGCAGAAGTAACACATCCAACAATGTACTTTCCAGACATATTAGTGTTGGAATACAATTACCCTCAATAAGACAGCTGAACACAAATGCAATAAAAGTTAAGTAAATATAAATAAGAATTTCTATGTCACATATATTTGAACTGCCAACCAATCTGGTTGATGGAACAGTATGTTTCTTTAACAAATCAGTCTGTGTAGACACCCAGATGAAGAGTCACAGAGGCAGAATTAGAAAAAAAATGGGAAAAAGGTCATTGTGTGACCTTGAACAACTACTTAAAAACGGAAGTTTGTTTCCTCACAACAGAATGAGGAGTTTAGACAAGATTTGTAGATCCCTCCCCTCCTCCGCCCCAATAATAATAAGCTAAGATTCTATGATCAACAGTTCTCTTAGACACCTAGAGCTGAGAAATTAAACCCTGGAGAAATATTGAACACACAAAGGCACAATTAGAGGGGCTTCCCTGGTGGCACAGTGGTTAAGAATCTGCCTGCCAATGCAGGGGATACGGGTTCAAGCCCTGGTCTGGGAAGATCCCACATGCCGTGGATCAACTAAGGCCATGAGCTACAACTACTGAACCTGTGCTCTAGAGCCACCGAGCCACAACTACTGAGCCCGTGTGCCACAACTACTGAGCCCGCGCGCCTAGAGCCCGTGCTCCACGACAAGAGAAGCCACCACAATCAGAAGCCTGCGCACCACAACAAAGAGTAGACCCCGCTCACCGCAACTAGAGAAACCTCGCGCGCAGCAATGAAGACCCAACGCAGCCAAAAAAAAGGCACAATTAGAAAGGCCAAGCCTGAGAAAACCTTATGTCATTTATGTGTATTAATTATAGTTACGTCTACTTACATCCAAACACTACAATCACCTCTGAGGCTGGATTTCTCTTTCTTATAAACACAAATGAACACTGAATATTATATAACACTGCCACAGAATTTGGATTAGATATGACAAATGGCACACACTGAACAAAAAAGTAAAGTCTTTTAAAAAAAAATTGAGGTCAAATTCACATATCATTTTGAAGCAAACGATTCAGGGGCATTTTGTATATTCTCAATGTTGTGCTACCACCAAACCTCTCTAGTCCCCAAACATTTTCATCATCCCAAAAGAAAACCTCATACTCACCCCATCCTCTCTATCCCAGAGCAAGGCAAACACAAATCTGCATCTGTTTCCATGGATTACTGGTTTGTTCTTTTTTGTTTGGTTGGTTTGTTCTTAATTGTAAAGGTAATGTATTGTTTAGAAAAAAGAAAACACAGTAAAAAGTGAAAGTCTCTAGCCCATTTACTTCCCGTTAAGTCACATTTTCCAGAAATAATCACTAGAAGGCATGGTCGGCACACATATACACAATGGGTACACACATCATACCGTCTCTTCAAATGGGACTACACTGTGCTTGGTAATGTAAAAATTTCAGCAATCACTTGCCTGGAAACTATCAATGAAGTTTATTCTCAGGGATTTGCTCAAGCTCATTTCCAGGTATATCCAAAAGAGAAGACTAAACTGGGTAATGTTCTCATTTCAGCGGTTTTATGCAACTTCACAGAGGCATTTATTGTCATTAGTGAAGAAGAAAACATTTTATAAAAAAGTAGGTGCACTAGGGCTTCCCTGGTGGCACAGTGGTTAAGAATTCGCCTGCCAGTGCAGGGGACACAGGTTCGAGCCCTGGTCCAGGAAGATCCCACATGCCGCGGAGAACCTAAGCACGTGTGCTGCAACTACTGAGCCTGTGCTCTAGAGTCCGTGAGCCACAACTACTGAAGCCCACACGCCTAGAGCCCATGATCCGTAACAAGAGAAGCCACTGCAATGAGAAGCCCGCACACCGCAACGAAGAGTAGCCCCCGCTCGCCGCAACTAAAGAAAGCAACAAAGCACAGCAACAAAGACCCAACGCAGCCAAAAATAAATAAATTAATTAAATTAAAAAAAAAAAAAAAGAAGTAGGTACACTAGAGTTCAAGTTAATAAAAAGATGGAGATGAGTTCAAGAAAAAGAAATTCAATCTCGGCAAACATAAAAAAGGCCAGGTGGGACTTTAATTTGTAAACATTACTTTGTAAATATAGGTTAATGTCAAATAAATCTGAACTAACAGAAACAGACAAGTTCTCAACAATATTTTACCTATAAATATTCCTCTATCCAAATGAACCTCATTTATACCTACTTACATGCACCAATGATACAAAGCTGATAAATGTGCTATATGCAATAATCCAAAGATAACCATTTCCTTTTCAGAGAACTGGATTCATGTCTTCCCTATTTTTATCTTTTTTGGATCACTGATACTGAGATGTTTACATAGGGGGATATATGTTCTACTTCACAGCACTCTTTAACACACCAATATTTCCATTGTTAAAGAAATGACAGGCCCCAAATGGAGTCACCTGGGCTAAAATCAAAACTTAATTCATAACCTTAATTGCAGTCACAACCTTCCACAGGAATGCAATCCTAACTGGTCAATGTGGAATTTTCTGGTCAGCACCAATGAGGTAATTCTTTCTAAACCCCCCTCACCAAAGAAAGATGAGGTAATCTGACACATAGACCCTTCCCTCCCCAAAAGGTAGGTTACCTAAGCCTGAAAGGCATTTCTGTTTGTGAATTTCCTTGTCTTGCCTATAAAAATCTTTCCCTTTCTGAGGCTCTTTGGAGCTCCTTTCTACTTGGCTAGATGTGATGCCACTCAACTTATGAATCATTCATAAAGCCAATTAAATACTTAAAATTTACTCAGTTGAATTTTGTTTTTTTAACACTATTAAATTCAGGACTGCCTGCCAAGTAATATAAAATGTCACAAGCTCATCTTGCTTTTTTAAATACTGCCCTTCTTCTTGAACCTGTAAAATTAGATATACATCTCCATACCTCAGTTTAAATCCCATTTACAAACCCATGTTTTAAAACAAAGAAAATAAGAATTAGATATACTTGAGTATTAAGAAATAGTGAAGTAACTTTCAATTCTTAAAAATAAACAATCTCCACTGCAAAATGAAAACAAGTTTTTCTCCAGTCTTTATACCACAGCATCAAACAGTGTGTTTAAAAATTATCTCTTTAATTAATTCATTCAAATATTAAGTTTATGTCTATCATGGTCAAGACTTTCTAAAAATACAAAATCTTATTAAGATCAAACCTATCGTCTAAGAGTTAGATATGTAATTAGGAAAATCAGAGATGTACACAAATAACCACAATACAATGAAGCAAGTACATGTGACATTAGTGGAAAAACCCCTGGCTCTGTAAAAATTTAGAGGGAGAGAGCTCCTCTTCTTCACATGGGCATTGAAGAGGCAGTTGACAACACCCGTACCATTCTCTAATGTTCTCAAAAGACCTCAACAACACAAACACATGGCAATCATTCTCCACCAATTCTTCCTCCAGACTCTTTATGAAATTTGACCAAACTACTATCTACATCTATCACAACCTTCTATCCATCCATCTTAACCTACTTTTCTTACCCTTTAAAGCAGACGAATAAAGCTTTCCATCAAAGTAGTAAGCTCTAAGAAAACGCACAAGACCAATAATGTAGTAAATCATTTATTACATCACGACAATGTTTATCACACTGCCATCCTATGGAAGTACAGTTACTGGCCTTCACTACTGCAGACCATACTTCCAATGTGTCAGAATTCCCCCCAAATTACCATTAGGAAGATATATACAAGGTCTGTTATTCTGTTTGGTTATTTTTAACCAAAGGAAATCTCTTGGGTTTGGGACAAATAGTAATCTTCTGAAACAGAACCTAAACATCTTTTCACTCTTAAAGTACTTTATGTTTTTGGGGACTTCCCTGGTGGCGCAGAGGCTAAGAATCCGCCTGCCAATGCAGGGGGCATGGGTTCGAACCCTGGTCCGGAAAGATCCCACATGCTGCGGAGCAACTAAGCCCGTGTGCCACAACTACTGAGCCTGTGCTCTAGAGCCTGCCAGCCACAACTACTGAGCCCGTGTGCCACAACTACTGAAGACAGCACACCTAGAGCCCGTGCTCCACAACAAGAGAAGCCACTGCAATGAGAAACCCACACACCGCAATGAAGAGTAGCCCGCTCGACGCAACTACAGAAAGCCTGTGCACAGCAACAAAGACCCAACGCAACCAAAAATTAAAAAAAAATTTTTTTAAGTACTTTATTTTTTTTTAATCGAAGGGTATGGGGTGGGACCAGACTGATACAGAGAAGAAACAAACCACTGTCCTTGACTTAAGGTGTACAAATGAATTGTTCTATTAAATAAAAGGCACTGAAAGGCCTGATTCGAGTTCCAAAAGAATGTCAAGTTTTCAAGAAGCTCCTGCTGTTCCCCAAACTAACCTTTAAGTACCTTCTTAAACAACTTACGTTGACAGTACACTTCATGCTTTTAAAGTACTGCTATACTTCCTTTTACTTAAATAAAGTTAGAAAAGGTTTTGTGAATATTATATTCCTGTTAACTTTGATCCACCATTAAATCACCTTACCATTTCTGAGTTGCTTTCTCCTGGGTGATAATGAAAGGGCTAGCAAAATATCCTTTGCCATCCCCTGTCTCTCTCAACCAAAACAGTACTAACCAAAAGAAACATAGTGAGGAAATACTTTAAAATTCAACCAATTTTGCTTTATTATTAACAAATATGATTAAAGGCTTGTAAGACTGTTGAAGCTTTTGACTAATAAAGATACTTTATTATGGCTTGATTACTTGACTACTGTGAATGCTGGTAAATAAGCAGGGTGAAAAATGCTAAGAAACTTATATGAAATTAAAGCTCACAAGATTCCCCCCCCCACGGCCCCCAAAAACTAAAAATAAAAAAAAACCCTCCACGGATTCTTCTCGACCAGCAGAGAGAAATCCAGTGACTAACTTAACAGATATACATAATGAGAAAAATAATTTTTCTTTTTCCAGGATGCTGTTCATTGCAAACTATGTAGAGAATGAGTCTTGTAAACTATTATTTTATAAGCTCTATTTGTAAAAGCAGCAAGAAGTGACTTGTTCAAAACACCTGAGTGGAGAGACAATCACAACTTTTAAAAATAGCAAATATACTTCATACTGATACCTAAAATGAAATCAAGGATAGTACAGCAGAAAAAAAACAAATAAATATAATTTGAAAGTATAAGATGATGTTCCTTGGTAACTTCCAGAGCTAAATAGAAACAAGGAGGGCAGGGTGGAGAATTTGAACACCATGAAATTATCTAAGAGTTTGCTAATCTAACTTCATACACATCCATAACATCCCTAACCCATTTTATTTTTCTTCCCTCTGAAAAGCTCTTCTAATATTCTTATATTCTCAAGAGCCAACCAAAGCAATGTTAACTGTATGCTTTTCTAAAGTGACCAGAGAAATCCTATTCATCAAATACAAGGTCTTTTCTCAACTCTCATCCTACTTGATCTTAGTGCTAACACTCAAGAGGACTTGGTCACTGTTCATGCTTTAAACTTTTATGTAGAAAATACTCCCATTTGACCTCCTTAACAATGTATTTATCTGGCTACTTCTAACTCTTCCTTTAGTTCTTCCTCTTCCTGATTCAGGGGCATTTCACAAAAGTCTATCCCTCAATCTTCTCCCTAACTCTGTTCTCCTGATCATTACATTCTCAGGACCCCAATTTTTGAAATTAAACAAAGGAACTCTTAGTTCTTCCCCATAAGCATTTAACTTAAAATGTTTTTCCTTGTATAGTTCCAAAACAAAAAGCCAAGAGTTATTGTTTAATCTGTCATCTTCTTTTCTGGATTCCAATGATTGTTTACAGTGTTTTCAGGGTAAAGAGATTTATCATAGGTTGATATATTTCCCCAGTAAGGTATGTTTTTACATGGCAGGCACACAGTTACAGTGATTTTTTTGCATTACGGGCTATGGAGCCAAAATATCTAAGTTCAGGCTTCAGCTCCATTACTACCTACATGATTTTGAGCAAATTATGTCTTCTGTTGTTTCCTCATCTGTAAAATGAGGATAGTAATAGTACCTATCCTCACAGTGTGGTTACGAAGACTAAATGAGTTAAATACATGTGAAGAATTTAGGACAGTTTGTGCTTATATAAGAATAACTTGATACATACAGATGTACTATTTCAGTGGTGATTATTATGAAGTATGCTGAAATGGCTATAAATATAATTAATATACTCTTTTAAAAATTGATATAATTTGTACTAACAAAAAAAACCTTATCCTTTTAAAATGTACCATTGAGTGGTTTTTATTATATTCACAAAGCTGTGTAACTATCACCACTGTCTAATTCCAGAACATTTCCTCACCCCCAAAAGAAACCCCATACCCATTAGTAGTCACTCCTCTACTACCCAGACCCCTGGCAACCACTAAATCAACTTCCTGTCTCTAATCTGCTTGCTGTCTTTATGGATTTGCCTGCACTGGACACTTCATACAAAAAGAATCCTACAGTATATGGCCTTTTGTGTCTGGCTTATTTTACTTAGCACAATGTTTTCAAGGCTCATGATGTAGCATGTTATCAGTACTTTATTCCTTTTCATTGCCAAATAATATCCCATTGCATGGATATACCACACTTTATCCATTCATCAGTTGATGGACATTGGTTTGTCTTCACTTTTTGGCTATCATGAATAATCAATGCTGCTATAAATGTTACAGTACAAGTTTTCCTGTAAATATATATTTTTTTCTTTTCTTTTCTTTTTTTTTTTTTTTAGTTGTGGCCCACTGGCTTAGTTGCTCCGTGGCACATGGGATTGAACCTGTGTCCCCTGCATCGGCAGGCGAATTCTTAACCACTGGGTCACCAGGGAAGTCCCAGAGTCACAGTTTCCTTTTTAATATACCTTAAGCCCAAAGAATCCATGGAAAATTGTTACAGAAAATAAGACAATAAAATATTGTAAGGACTATAACAGAAGCATATAGTACACAGTTCATACAGACACATCCTAAGCAGTTACAAAGTAAATATATATTTTCAATTCTCTTAGGTACATACCTAGGAGTGGAATTGTGGGTCACATGGTAACTCTATGATTAAATTTTTGAGAAATTGCCAAACTACTATGTTTTTTAATCAAGTAAATAAGATTTATATCTTTTTGTTACTGTTTTCCAACATTATAATAATGGAATTATATTATTTTACTAAGACACTGGTTTCAGATCATAACTTCTCTGTGATTAATTCAACCCATAAAAGTTCTGTCTCTCTCATAGAAAATGAGCTCTAAGATTTGAGACATCATCTATTACTAAGCATCTTATTCAAAAGATATGTTTTAAAACCTGTAGAGCAAATTAAAATCGTGTAGAGAAAATACTGAGTCTCTACTCTGGTCCGAATGTTTGTTTCTCCCCAGAATTCAATGTTGAAAACCTAATGCCCAAGGAAATGGTATTAGGAGGTAGCCTTTGGGAGGTGATTAGGTAATGAGGGCTCCAAGGGAGCAGTACCCTTTTAAAAGAGGCCCCAGAGAGCTTGCTCATTCCTTCTACCAGGTGGGGACAAAGAAGGTACCAGCTGTGGAACAGGAAAACAGCACTTACAAGAATGTGAACATTCTGGTGCCCTGATTTTGGATTTTTTAGCCTCCAAAGCTGAGAAATAAATTTCTATTGTTTATAAACTACTCAGTCTCTGGTATTTTGTTACAGCAGCTCTAATGGACTAAGACAGTCTGTTGTATATTATACAGAAAGAGCTTTCAAAAGTTTATTAAACTGTTAAGGATCCTTAATCTCTTACAGTAAGCTGAATTTGAATAATATGTATATGTGAATGATAGAAATGCCCATTCCCCCGAATTAACAAAAAAGGTTGACAAATATTAAATCTAGACTAATTTCGACAAAAACTCATTAAGGGAAAGTTGGTAACAACACACTTAGTAAAAATGCCTGACCCTCCTTATTAATACAAAAAGCAAAATAACTCTAAAATTATTTTTACCTCCTCATGAATAATACTAACCTAACAGAAATGTCTGTTCAATGAAAAGAACGTATATGAAACACCTCTTAGAAGTTGACAGCTATCAGAAGTCAAACCACTTACCTATGTAGACTCTTTTGCTGTATCTCTGCATTAGTAACAACACAAAAACATGCAGTGGAATAAGGTTGATAATAAACACATAACCACCCCAAGCAGAGACCTATGAGTAAAGAAATGCTAAGTTAAATAATTTATATATTTGCTTTTTAAAATAGATAAGTTTTGTGATGACATGTCATGACAATCTAAACATATAATAAGCAAATATAAACACTAGGATTTTTAGCAATTTTGAGATGCTTAAAAATGGATTTGTAACCTACAAATAACCTATTTTTCTTTATTTTTATTGATAAGTAAAACAACACAATACCATAAATCCAATACACTTTTATATATTCACTGGAGAAATGGTCAAATTAAATTAAACTTATAAGAACACTGAGAACAATATAATTTGTGAATTGGCAATAAAAAGACTGTCACGGAGATAGACTTTTAGAATATAGATCATCAATTTTTTAAAGAAAAAAAACCCTTTTACTCCCTCCATTTTTGATGATAAATACATTGCAAGAAACTTCACTAAGAATAAGAACAATGGATGTTAGCATTAGTCAACAACTAAAAGGAATACTCAGATGATCTGGATGTGCTTTGTGATCCTCAAGACAAAAGGTGCTACCTTGGGTATAAATTTCTTCCTACCAGTGGATACAAATCAAGATCCCAGTTTAATGTTTAGCCTGTAGCACAAAATTAGAATAATTCTATTTACCAGACAATTGAGTATGTTATGTTCTGGTCTAAATCAATAAAGGTTCTAAAGATAATGTTTATTCCAAACCAATAGAATTTATTAAGTACATTCAGTAACAGGCAATAAGGTCTGTCAAGATCAAAGTTCTTGCATGTTCTCTAATAATTAAAAGCTTAAGAGAACCATCTGTACCAACAGTCACCTTAGGAGACTATATGTTAACATACATGTTCTAACAATGCTGCCCTTGTCTAAAACGTAGAAGAACAATTTATAAGAAACAGTCTTCAGTTTACAGTTCATATAAGAACACCAGTTTACTGCTTCAGTCATATGCTATTTTTCACCAGAGACAACATTACTTTGGTTGAGTTCCAGTTCTACCTGAAGGACTTCTGGTTATTTCCAAAATTTCAGTCTAAACTTGAAAGAATGGGTTTGCTATTATTGTGTACAACTGCACAGAATGTGCCCTAACCTTTAACCACTTTAAAAGGGGCATGGATAATATGGAAGCACAAATTCCATGACATTTGTTTAAGAAACAAAAAAAGTTACTTAAGATTATCATTAATTTTCAGCATAAGGCTACTATATAGGCTGTGGTGTGGGAAAGAAAGGCAGGAGATTAAAGAGGTAATACTGAACCCCAATTTTAAGTAATCTGTTGAAAAAAACTATGTTAAGTAGTTTACAGGTTAACCTAGAGAATGTGATCATTATTTAGGAAAAGTTGTACATTCGAAAGAAAAGTTTTTGTTTCACTTGCTGCAAGTATTACGTTTGAGGGGTTGAGTATTAACCCTCCCCACTAAAGCAAAAGTCCATACCAGGCCCTGAAGGTGGGAGTAGGGAAGAGAGTGGTAGTAAGGAAAGAGAATACATTAAACAAAAGATCTTAAAGACTGCAGGAGAAACGAAGTGGGGAAGTAGCCCTGGCTGAGAAGGGAATGATGAAGAGTCACTGATCCAGCTGCCAAAGACTTGTTTGCCCTCATGTAGTTTCAAACATGAAATCTTACCATATAGAAATATGACAAGCAGCAGCACATCGTCCAAAAAACTGACCCAGTTTTTACAGATTTTACCTAAAAAACAAACAAGCAACTGATATAATAAAGTTTATAAATGTTCCTGCTGAATGAAAAAAGGTTAAATGTTTAGTAAACTTGTATTACAAAAAGCAAAGATTATTTTTAAAAAAGAGTAATGAGGTTATACAGATACTTGGATCCACTTAATATATATTACATTTATAACACTGGACAGTAGTCAGACATTTTAGGAATAGCTTTGATTTTTTTTTTTTTTAGTTATATAGTTTTTAGTAAAAAGAATCATCTTAAAAGGAACAACTTCTATTTTTCAACAAATTAAGATTTTTAACTAATTTTTAACTAAAGAATAAATTTGTTCAGTAAGTCTACATTTTTATATGGTAGGTCTGCTTAGACATAACACCTTAATCTGTAGTTTTTCTTCATCTGAATGTGATCATCTATATATCAATTATGAGCATCCATTTTTGAAAACTTATCATTACCTAGAAATTTTCAGATACCATAATATCTTCAATAAATTTATATTCTTAAAATTTCTAGAAGGCCTAATGATATGTCAGTAAAACTCTCAATTACTCTGAACTGGAAAGACAACGTGCAATAAATGAAGGTTCAAAAAGTTGACAAATCTATATTGTCTTAAAAAAACTAATCAAAGAGTTTACATGCTCATTTGAAAAATCAAAATATATTAGCACCTTCAGAAAACAGAATTTAAAATTCTAGAAACACAAGCTCTAAATACTTATGCCAAGAGCAAAGGGCCATCTTTAAGATGAACTGAGTAAGAAATGATAGATGTAAGTCCCATTATAGGTAATTCTGTACTAAACATTATAGGTAATTCTGTATTAAAAGAGTTACCTCCATGTTCAAATTTAACAGTATGCTTTCTATAGAGCTTATTTCAAGGAATTCTTTACTTTCAAAATGGGCTTCTATTTCTGTTAGTACATTAAAACAAACTACAAGTGACGTCCAATCTTTGGGGAAATTGTAAAACAAACAAACAAACAAAAAAGGAAGGGAGGGAGAGAGGAAGAAAAGAGAAAACACTCGTAGTTTTACAGCACTTAGAGCTGTAAAAGACTTCTAACAGACTATGAAACACTGCTTTGAATTCAATGTTACAGTGCACATGTGTGACAAAATACACTCCAATCTCCTCCCCCAAACCATGCCAACTTTGAAAAGGTTTACCTTTGAACAGGGTCAAATAACAAGGTGGGTCCTATTCTAAGATGTGAATAGGGGAGGGAGTATATTAAAATATTGAAAAATTTAAAAGTGAGAAAATTACAACCCTGGAATTTGTGTTATAACTTTATTCATAAACTAAAAGCCACTGAATTGTATACTTTAAAAGGGTAAATTTTATGGTATGCAAATATTATTTCTCAAAAAAAGTCTGTGCAGTGCAGCTAAAACAGTGCTTAGAGGGAAACTTCTACCTTTAAGTGCTTATATTAGAAGAGATGATCTCAAATGACTAATTTATAATCTAGAAAAATTAAAGCCAAAACTGAGAAATAAAATAATGAAGAGATAACCATGTTCATGCATCAGAAGACTCCATATTGTTAAGATAACAATTCTCCCCAAACTATGTATAGATTTAATGTACTCCCAATAAAAGTAGAAATCCCAACTCATTGGGGTAGATGTTGATAAGCCAATTTAAAATTTATATGAAGCAAAGGACTAGAAACAGCCAAAATAATTATGAAAAAGAGGAACAAAGTTAAATCACTCACGCTACCTGATTTCAAGACAACATGGTGATAGATATATAGAGATCTCAATAAAACAGAAGAATCCCAAAATAGACTGACGTGTATACAGTCAACCTATTCTGACAAGGCTATCAAGGTGAGTAATTCAGTGGAGAAAGGAGAGTCTTTTCAACAATGATGTCCGAATGACGGGATATCAATATCCTCCCCAAAGAGAACCTCAGCCCTTTTCCTGCACCACAGACCATAATCAACTTGAAACAGATAACAGATCTTAATGTAAAACCTAAAACTATTGAGTTTCTAGAAGTAAAAACATGAGAAAATGTTTGTAACTTTGGGGTAGGCTAAGATTTCTTAGATGACACACCAAAAGCAAGATCCATAAAAGAGAAAATGGTAAAGTAGACTTGATCAAAACTAAAAATTTCTACTTAGAAAGATATGTTAAAAAAATAAAGACAAGCCACATACTGGGAGAAAATGTTTGCAAAACACACATCTATCTGATAAACGACTTATTTCCAGAATATATAAAGAACTCTTACAACTCAGTAATAAAAAGCCGAACAGCCCAACCAAAACATAGGCAAAAGATATGAACAGACATTTCACCAAAGAAGAAAAGGAATGGGAAATAAGTACATGAAAAGATAATATTAGTCATTGGGGAAAAGTAAGTTAAAACCATGAGATACCACTACAAAACTGTTAAATCTGAACAAACTATGTGCTGGTGATGCAAACAAAATAAATGCAACTCTTCATACTCTGATGAAGGGAATGCAAAATGATAGTCACTTGCAAAAACCATTTGGCAGCTTTTAATAAAATTAAACATGTAGTTATTTTACAAACCAGCAATCCCACACCTAGGCATTTATTCAAGAGAAATACTAATTTGTGTCCATATGAAGAACTGTATGCAAATATTTATAGCCTCTTTATTCATAATTACCAAAAGTTGGAAAACAAAATAAATTATAGCACATCCATACAACAGAATATTACTCAGCAATAAAATGTAACAAACTACTAAAACATGCAACAACATAGATGACTCTCAGAAGTATTATGCTACATGAAGTAAGTCAGACACAAAGGGCTACCCCATACTATCTGCTTCTATAACATGGCATTCTGGAAAAGAAACTCCCAGAGACATACAGACAGAAATCAGATCTGTGGTTGCAAGTAATACGGGTTAAGGAGAAGATTGATTACAAAGGCACAGGAGGAAACTTAAAAAAAAAAAAAAACCCCACAACTATAGGAGGCAATATGGTAGTAAGTATTGTTCTAAGTACTATTCTATCTGCATTAGCTCTGTTTTTGGTGACAGTAACAACAGAAGTAATAACAAACATGTACTCATCACTTTCTGTGTTCCTACAATGTTCTATACCTTTACATGCATTAACTTATTTAAACCATATGAGGTAGGTACTATTATTACTTCCATTTTATAGTTGATGAAATAGATATTCGGGAGGTTTAAACAACCCTGAGTGATAGAACTGGAATTCAAACAAACAGGAAGAAGATCCAAGAAAAACAAAACAGTGAAACAAACTAATATTTGAAACTATAATCAAAGACAACTTTCCAGAAATAAAAATTATCAATATACATGTTGAAAGGAGTCACCATTACCAGAAGTGTCAACTTTGGGATATATCCTAGGAAATTCATTAGACTTCAATGCTATAGAGAAAAAACTAATTATTACTTCAGGATAAAAAGATCATGTTTGTTATGAAACACATAAAATTAGGTTCTTGACAATAACAAGCAAAATGATGATAGTACAACAATTCCAAGAAATTCAAGTAAAGAACAAATGACCCAGATCTTTCTATCTAGCCAAACTCTCATAAATGACACTATAAAAAACAGATTTAAACATGCGAGGACTTCAGGAATATGATACTCATGGGCCTTCCCTGAGGAGTCCAATTAGAGGAATACCTTCATCCAACTGAGAGATATCATGTATAAAAAATGTATAAATAACATTAATATACAAAATACTACGCACTAGTATATAGTATAAAATATATTACATACTTAATAACATGTATTACATGTTAATATATAACAAAAGCCATATATGAAAAACCCATAGCAAACATATTCAATGGTGAAAGACGGAAGTTTTCCCTCTATGATCAGGAACAAGACAAGGATGCCTACTTTCACCACCTCTATTCAACATAGTACTTGAAGTTCTAGCCAGAGCAATTAAGCAAGAAAAACAAATATAAGGCATCCAAATTGGAAAGGAAGACGTAACATCACCCCTGTTCGCAGATATGATCTCATAGGGAGAAAGCACTAGATTCCACATACACAAAAAACTGTTAGAGCTAATAAATGAACTCAGCAAAAGAGCAAGATAGAAAGTCAACACACAAAAATCAGTTGCATTTCTATACTCTAACAATGAACAATGCAAAAAGGAAATTACAAAAAAATTTCCAATAGCATCAAAAAGAATAAAATACAAGTTAACTAATGAAGTAAAAGACTTGTATGATGAAAACTGTAAAACATTGTTTAAAGAAAACATAAACAAATGGAAACGTCTCATGGTCATTCATGGACGGGAGGATGACAATACTACCCAAAGTGATCTACAGAGTCAATGCAATCCATATCAAAATCCAATGATTTTTTTTTCTTTGCAGAAGTAAAAAACCCACCCTAAAATTCATATGGAATCTCAAGGGACCACTAATAGCCAAAAGAATCCCGAAAAGAACAACAAAGACAGAGGACAAACACTTCTTGATTTTAAAACTTACTACAAAGCTAAAGTAATGAAACAGTGTGGTGCTGGCATAAAGACATACATATAATACACACAGACCAATGGAACAAAATAAAGAACCCAGAAATAAACCTTTGCATATATGGTCAAATGATTTTCAATAAGGGTGCCAAGTCCTCTCAATGGGGAAAGGACAGTCCCTTCAGCAAACAGTGCTGGGGAAACTAGATATCAATGTGCAAAATAATGAAGTTGGACCCTTACCTAACAGCATATACAAAAACTAACTCAAATACACCTAAATGTTAGACCTAAAACTACAAAACTCTTAGAAGAAAACACAGGGCAAAAGCTTCATGCCATTAGATTTGGCAATGATCTCTTGGATATGACACCAAAGGCACAGCAATAAAAGAAAAAATAGACAAACTGGACTTCATGAAAAATTAAAAATTTTGTGACTCAAAGACAATATTAACAGAGTGAAAAAGGCAATCCATAGAATGGGAGAAAACATTTGAAAATCATGTAACTTATAAAGGATTACTATTGAGAGTATATTGAGAACTCCTAAAACTCATCAACCAAAAACCAAAAAATCCAATTCAAAACTGGGCAAGGGATTTGAGTAAACATTTCTCCAAAGATACACAAATGGCCATTAACCACATGAAAAGATGCTCAACCTCACTGATCACTAGAGAAATGCAAATCAAAACTACAATGAGCTATCACCTCAAACCTGTTAAGACGGCTTACTATCCAAAACAAACAAACAAACAAGTGTTGATGTGGATGTGAAGAAATTAGAACCCTTGTGTACTGCTAATAAGAATGTAAAATAGTACAGCTGCTACAGAAAACAATATGGTGGTTCCTCAAAAAATTGAAAATAGAATTACCACATGATCTGGCAATTTCACTTCCGGGTATATACCCCAAAGAATTAAAAGCAAGGTCTTTAAGAGATATCTGTATACCTATGTTCATAGCAACATACTCGTAACAGCTAAAGCATGGAAGCAACCAAAGTGTCCATCAACAAATGAATGGGTAAACAAAAGGCGGTATATAAATACAATGGAACATTATTTCAGCCTTAATAAAGGAAGGAAATTCTGACATATGCCACAGCATGGATGAACCTTGAGGACATTAAGTGAAATCAGCCAGTCACAAAAAGACAAAAACTGTATGACTCCACTTACATGAAATACTTAGAGCTGTCAAAATCACAGAGACAGAAAGTAGAATGGTGGTTGTCAGGGGCTGGGGAAAGTTAAAATGGGGGATTATTGTTTAATAGATATAGTTTCAAGTTTTACAAGATGAAAAACTATGGCGATGGATGGTGGTGGTGACTGCACAACATTATGATCTATTTAACACCACTGGACTCTACACTTACAAATAGTTAAGATGGTAAATTTTATGTTACATGTATTTTATCACAATTAAAAAAACACACAAAAAAACAAAAGCAACAACCATGAGATACCACTTCATACCAACAGGCAAGTAAAACAAAAAAACTAGGAAAAAAAACAAGTATTGGCGAGGATTAGGAGAAATTAAAACCCTCGTACATTGCCAGTGGAAATGTAAAATGGGGAAACCACTGTGGGAAACAGTCTGGCAGTTCCCCAGAAAGTTAATCACAAAGTTATCATGTCAACCAATAATTCCACTCTTAGGTATATATGGAAGAGAAATGAAAATATATGTCCACATAAAAACTTGTACACAAATGTCATTAGCAGCACTATTCATAATAGTCAATGTCATCAACTAATGGTGAATTTAAAAAATGTGGTTTTGGGTTTCCCTGGTGGCGCAGTGGTTGGGAGTCCGCCTGCCGATGCAGGGGACACGGGTTCGTGCCCCGGTCTGGGAAGGTCCCACATGCCGCGGAGCGGCTGGGCTCGTGCACCATGGCCGCTGAGCCTGCGCGTCCGGAGCCTGTGCTCCGCCAACGGGAGAGGCCACAACAGTGAGAGGCCCGCGTACCGCAAAAAAATAAAATAAAAAATTTTAAATGTGGTATTATCCATACAATGGATTATTCAGCCACAAAAAGTAAGTACTGATACATGTCAAAAATATGAATGATTATGCTAAGGGAATGAAGCCATACATAAAAGGTCACATTTTTTTAATGCGGGTTTTATTTACATGAAATGTCCAGAATAGGTAAGTCTTCAAACAGAAATTAAACTAATGGAGGAAAGGCATAATTGGGAGGTACAAGGTTTCTTTAGGGGGTGATAAAATGTTCTGTAGGTACACAGTGGATACTAAAAGCCACTGAACTGTATGCTTTAAAATGGTTGAAATAGTGAATTTATGTTACATGAATTTTGTCTCAATTTCTTACAGTGAAATTTTTAAAAATGTTGAAAGGTAATTAACATGCCAGTTAAGGCACTCCTGCAATGATTCAGACTCATGCTATGTTAAAAGAATATAAAGAATAAAAAAACTATATAAGCAATACCAGTTTTGCATTTCATAAAAGCATACAAAATTTTAAAAATATGACAAAATGCAAATGTAGTAACACCTGGGTGATGGCTTCTTTACATTAGTTTATGTTTCTAAATTTCCAACATACAGAATATATTATTTAAAAAATTTATTACAAAATGTTTCAAACATATAGAAGAGTAGAGAATAATAGCCATCTAGACTTCCAAATGCAAATACATCATATATTTGCTTTGGATGATTTTATTTAAAAAAAAATTTTTTTTTTACCGACATAGTTGAATCTCCCTTCATACTTTCTTCCTCAATATCACCCACCCATACTCAGGAGTAACCACTATCAAAGCTGGGATATATATGGATAAATGCCATATTTTTATACTTTCATTACAAATAGGTATAAACAAACAGTACACAATATGGTCTGTACTATTTAAAATTACTGTATGTATTCTATCTTATTTTTCCATTTGGCATTATACTGTCAAGCTCCATCCATTCATATGTACTGTCAAGATATATACTTAATATGTAATTTAAATACTAAGTATTAGTTAAAAGACCTCAAAAGGATATTCCAAATTTTAAGGGTTTTTCTCAGTTGTTTTTAAACATTTTTTGGTGAATACAACAGCATCAGCAGCATCCTGCTGCTTGTCATCATCTTCATCAGCATGGGTGCTTTTTTTTCTTCTCTCCTAAACTCAAGATCAAGCAACTGTCTATGTTGATTGACTGCAACAATTCTCCTCTGAAATTCCTTGCCAAAGCAAAAATATCCACAAGCTAAAGAGCTTTAAAAGATGTAAAATACAAAAGAGAAAAACGCTACCATTTTGCTACCATTCACCTAGCTACCTAAAAATATATGAGTATTCATATATTTTGGAGCAATAAAAATTTGGAGCAATTTCCAACACTGAAAAAGTATGAACATAGGCTAAAATAATAAAGAAGAAAACAATTAAATATATGCAAGGTTTAAATTGAAGCTAGTACTAAGGAGCATCCTTTTCCTTGCAGGAAAAACATTAAGTTTAGATAGCTTAGCAATAAATAGACTTCTGGTTTCTGGTTCTACATGTAAGGAGCTTGGACGTCACCACTCAGTCCTAACAAGTAAAAAGCTGAACAGACTGAAAAATCAACAACTCTTCCTGGACCTGTGAGTGAGGGAAAGACACAGGACAAACTGCTGCTCGCAACAACGGAGAGACACACATGCAGGAATCAATACTGCAAATAACTGGGGCAGAGAGGTGGGTAGGAAAACCTAAGTCTCAGTGTGGAGACTTAAAAACTCCAGGGTGGACTAAGTCATATGGTGGTCCCCACAATTATGCTGGACATGCCTTGAGGATCTTAACCGGGTTCTCACAATAAATATATGGAAAAACAAAATCCCTTTGTTGCTTCTGGCACAGGGAGGGGAACAGAAACCATTTTGAAAAATGCAAAGGCATTCTGTTCTTAACAAGGACTGTCCTCAGAAGAAACTATTAACCAGAGCCTGACCTGCTGGGGTGTTATCAGAGCCTAACTGACCTGGGGAAGGGAAATACATAACTCCAGTCAGCTCTAGCCATCCTTTCCCACCTAAGTGGGGAGAGAGAAAAAAGAAACATTTGTAAAGTTCACAGTCCAACTTACTAAAAGACTTAGACCTAATCATAGGACTATACCTTACCTCCTGATTACTAAAGGCTTATTCACAGCAATTCCTTTTACCAAGTGTATCATGTCTGGCTATGAAGACAATATTGCAGGGCATACCAAAAGGCAAAAAACCACAATTTAAAGAAACAGAGGAAGCATCAGAACCAGATATGGCAAGGATTCTGAAAGTATCAGACCAGGAATTTAAAACTATGATTAATATGCTAGGAGTTCCAATGGATAAAGGAGATAGCATGCAAGAATAAATGGGCAATGTAAGCAGAGAGCTGGAAATCCTAAGAACCAAAAACAAAACAAAACAAAAAACAAAACCAAAAAAAGAGGCTACAGGTGAAATGAAGGATGCCTATATTGAGTTTATGAATAGACTGGCCATGGCTGAGGAAAGCATCTCTGAATTAGAGGCTCTATCAATAGAAACCTCCAAAACTGAAAAGAATGAAGACTAGAAAAAAAATAAAACAGAATATCCAAGGTCTGTGGAACAACAACAAAGGTGTAATATACATGTAATAGAAATACCAGAAGGAGAGGAGAAAAAGGAACAGAATATTTGAAATGATAATGACTGATAATTTCTCCCAATAAAGTCAGCCATCAAACTACAGATCCAGAAAGCTCAAACACTCAGCAACAAATGCCAAAATAACCAACCACAACTAGGCATACCTTTTTCAAACTACAGAAAATCAAAGATAAAGAAAAAAATCCTGAAAGAAGCCAGAGCAAAAGATACCTTGCCTATAGAAGAATAAGGATAAGGATTAAATGACTTCTACTCAGAAATCATACAAGCAAGACAAAAAGAGTGAAATATTTAAAGTATTGAGAGAAAAAAACCACCAATCTAGAATTTTGTGCCCTGTGAAATTATCCTTCCAAGTTAAAGGAGAAATAAAGACTTTCTCAGACAAACAAAAATTGAGGGAATTTGTTGACAGATTTGCCTTACAATAAATGCTAAAAGTTCTTTAACAAGAAGGAAAATAACATAGGTCAGGATCTTAGATCTACATGAAGAAAGGAAGGCATCAAAGATGAAGTAAAGGTAAATTAAAAACTTTTACTTTTCTTATTCTTAATATATCAAACAGATAAGTCTGTTGAAAATAATAATACCAACAATGTATTCTATTATGTATGCTCATATAAAAGTGAAATGAGTGACAAGTTATGATACAAGGGACAAGAGGGAGGAATTAGGATTATTTTGTTATTATAAGGTACTCACTGCCTATAAAGTCATACAGACAGACCTCAGAGATATTGTGGGTTTGGTTTCAGACCACCACAATAAAGTGAATATTGCAGTAAAGCAAGTCACACGAATTTGTTTCCCAGGGCATATAAAAGCTATGTTTACACTAAATTGTAGTCTATTAAGAGTACATTATGGGGCTTCCCTGGTGGCACAGTGGTTGAGAGTCCGCCTGCCAATGCAGGGGACGCGGGTTCGTGCCCCGGTCCGGGAAGATCCCACATGCCGTGAAGCAGCTGGGCCCATGAGCCACAACTACTGGAGCCCACACACCTAGAGCCCATGCTCCGCAACAAGAGAAGCCACCGCAATGAGAAGCCCGCGCACCACAACGAAGAGTAGCCCCCACACGCTGCAACTAGAGGAAGCCCGCGCGCAGCAACAAAGACCCAACGCAGCCAAAAATAAATAAATTAATAAATTAAACAAAAAGAGTACATCATGCTTTAAAAAACCAACACATATACTTTAACTAAAGAGTACTTCATTGCTAAAAAATGCTAACCATCATCTGGGCCTTTAGTGAGCTGTAATCTTTTTGCAATAGTAACATCAAAGATCTCTGATCACAGATCACCATAACAAATATAATAATGAAAAAGTTTGAAACATTGTGAGAAATACCAAAATGTGACAGAGACACAGAGTGAGAAAATACTGTTGGATAAACGGCACTGACAGACTTGTTTGATGCAGGGTTGCCACAAACCTTCAATTTCTAAAAAAGCAGTATCTGTGAAGTACAATAAAATGAGATATGCCTGTATAGTATTCTTTGAAAGTGAACTTGGATTAGCTGTAAATGTATGTTGCAAACTCTATGGCAACCGCTAAAAAGTTATAAAACAAAGTATAACTAATATGCCAGAAAAAGAGAGAAAATTGAACATATAAAATGCTCAGTTAAAACAACAAAAGGGGGGCTTCCCTGGTGGCGCGGTAGTTGAGAGTCTGCCTGCCGGGGCAGGGGACGCAGGTTCGTGCCCCAGTCTGGGGGGATCCCACGTGCTGCGGAGTGGCTGGGCCTGTGAGCCATGGTCGCTGGGCCTGCACGTCCGGAGCCTGTGCTCCGCAGCGGGAGAGGCCACAGCAGGGAGAGGCCCGCGTACTGCAAAAACAAAAACAAAAACAAAACGACAAAAGGTAGAAAAAAAAAAGAGTATAGAACAAAAATAAAACAAAGAACTAAAGAGTTCCAACTAGAAGACAGTAACATATATGGTAAATATTAATCCAACTAATAACAGCCATTTGAACGTCAATGGTCTAAATGCACAACTTAAAAAAACAAATTGTCAGGGTGGATCAAAATCCAAGACCCAACTATATGTTGTCTACAAGAAACCCACTTTAAATATAAAGATTCATACAGTTTTAAAATAAATAGATGGCAAAAAATATACCAAGCTAACACTAATCAAAAGAATGCAAGAGTAGCAATATTATCTCAGACAGAGCCGACCTCAAAGCAAAGAAGTGATCAGAGATAAACAAGGGCATTACACAATGACAAAAGGATTAATTCTCAAAGACGACATAATCCTTAAAGTGCATGTGCCTAACAACAAAGTGTCAAACTACATGAGGAAATACTGATAGAGCCACGAGGGTAAATGGATGAATCCACTACCATAAATGGAGACTTAAACCGCCCCCCGAGATGGATGAATCCAGCAGGCAGAAAATCAGTAAGATTTTCATGATTTAAGAAAATCATGAAACTCAACACCACCACCAATCAACTGGATATTGGATATAATGGACATCTAAACTCGATTTCATCCAAGGACAGCAGAATACATATTCTTCTCAAGCCTACATGGAACATTCACCAAAGTAAACCACATCTGGGCCATGAAACACATCTTAACAAATGTGAAAGAATAAAAATCATGTAAGGTGTTGCTCTCAGCCCACAATGGAATTAAACTAAAAATCAGTAACAGAAAATTAACTGGAAAATCTCAAAATAAATGGGGATTAAACAACATACCTTTAAGCAAATATATGGGTCAAATAAAAAAACTCGAGAAAAATTTTTAAATATTGTTAACTAAATTAAAATGAAAATACAACTTACCAAAATTTGTGGGATGTAGAGAAAGCAGTGCTCATAGGGAAATTTACAGCACTGAATGCATATACAGAAAAGATAGATCTAAGACAATTATCTAAGTTTTCACCTTAGGAAACTAGAAAAAGAAGGGCAATTTAAATCCAAAGGAAGCAGAAGAAAAGAAATAAGAATCAGGGCAGAAATCAATGAAGTTGAAAACAGGAAATTTATAGAGAAAAATCAATGAAACCACAAACTGGTTCTTTGGAAGATGAACAAAAATCAATACGCCTCTAAGCCAGGCTAAGAAAAAAGGAAGACACAAATACTAATATTGGAAATAAAAGAAGGACCATCACTACAGATCCCACGGACATGTATTAAAAGGATAATAAAGGAATACAATAAACAACTCTATGTGCACAAACTTGATAACCTAAATGAAATGGACCAATTCTGTGAAAGAAATCTCCCAAAACTCAAACAAGAAGAAATAGACAATCTGAATAGCGCTCTATTAAAGAAATGGAATCAATCAATAATTAATAACCTTCCAAAACAGAAAGCACCAGGCCAAGGTGGGTTCACTCGTGAATTCTACCAAACATTAAAAAAAAAAAAAAAGCAATACTCTACAACCTCTTTCAGCAAACAGAAGTAGAGGGAATACTTCTTAACTCATTCTACAAGGCCAGCATTGTCCTAACGCCAAAATCAAAGACATTACAAGAAAAGAAAACTATAGACCAAGATCTCTCTCATTAACATGGATGCAAAAATCCTCAACAAGACATTAAGAAATCAAGTCTAACAACGTATTATAAGAATTATATATCAATATCATGACCAAGTGAGATTTATTCCAGGTATGACATAGTGGCTCAACATGTGAAAATCAATTAATGTAATTCATGACATCAAAAAGTCAAAGGAAATATATCATGTAACTACAGTTGACCCTTGAACAAGGCAGGGGTTGGGGCAGTGACCCCCTCACCCCCACTTGGTATCAAAAATCCACATATAACTTGACAGTAGGCCCTACATAATCTGTGGTTCCACATCTATGGATTCAACCAACCTTGGATCATGTAGTACTGTAGTATGTATTTACTGAAAAACAAACCTGTGTATAAGTGGACCTGCAGAGTTCAAACCCGTGTTGTTCAAGGGTTAACTGTGTATCAATAGATAGAGAAAAAGCATTCGACAAAATCCAACATCCATTCATGATAAAATCTCTCAGCAAACTATTGACAGAAATAGAGTGGAACTTCTTCAACTTGATAAATATTACCTACAAGGCAAGGATGTTTCCTCTCACTACTCCTTTTCAACATCATACTGGAATTAGTAGCTAATACAGTAACACAAGAAAAGGAAACAGAAGGTATACAGATTGGGAAGGAAGAAATAACTTGGCAACAGTAAAATAATACAAGTTTCGCAAAAATAATTCAATATCCTAAGCCACTGAACCACATTTCATTTTCTTAAGTATTTGACTCCTCTCTCCCTTACAAAAGAAACAAAAATCAACAGCTTATTTTTTGATAGCCTCTTTATTGGAGCTATGACTTACTTGTTACAAACGGTAACAGAGTTCTCTGTATACAACTATAATTGATAAAAGACAAATGCTGCACAACAGCATTTCAGCAGGAAGTTCATGGGTATTAACGATAACAAAACATTAAGTTTTACTTACCCACAAGTAATATGTAAACTGAAGTGCAAAAATAGCAATGCCTTCATTATCAAAGGATCCAGCTACTGACCGAGAAATGTAACCTGGTACAATAGCAATAAAACAAGCAGCTAAAAGTCCTGCTCCTTGGTTCCAAAGTTCTCTGGTAAGCAGGAAAGTAGATATAGATGTAAGGCCGCTAAAAGTTGGTGCAAGGAACACACATACATCTCTTATGTGAACTGTTATGTTCAGTGTATTTAAAATCCAATGGATAAGGCCAGCTGTTATCATCAACCCTGGGTAAACCTAGGAAGAAAAAAAGAGGACAATTTAATTACATATAAAATGAGGTAGCTGAAAACACTAACATAAGCTTTCTTTATTATTACATATTGTTTATAGTAAGTTTGAGAATAAGCTCTTACAATAGTTTGCCTTCACACATTACAAAATTAAATGTTCTTTTGGATTAGATACAAATAAAAATCTGATATTCAGAGATACATATTTAAGCAAAAGAAAGATCATATTGAATGAATGATTAAAAGTGAAGAGGTTTAACAATGAAAAACTAGGTAACTTTCTTATTGATCCCACTTATCTTTTCACTATAAAACAAGGGTCCTAATCTAACATATCCTTAAGTTTGGAGTTTTAATGTGCTCCAACATTGCCTATACTTGTGTTCAAGGGACTGAGAAAAGGACGGAAGATGAAAGAAAGTTATGTGCAATATTATTTAAGTGGTATTTATAAATGATTTTTCCCTTCTTTCAAAGTCAAGATTTGGAAAGTAAACAATTCTAGCTAGGAAAAGAAGGACTAGTTAGGTGGTGAATTCAGATATAATATTTTCAGACTCCTGGAAGGTTAGACCTTTTTACACTTCTTTAAATATTTAAGGATAGAAAGGAAATAATAAACTAGAATAGGCCAGTTAACAGTTATATTCTTCACCCTCCCTCTAAAAGAGAACATAAAACATTAAGAGGATTCAAAGAACAAGAAATAGGACATTAATTCTGGGCTCTTCTTCAGTGATTAAAATGTGTATTTATATTTCCATCCTTATCTAAATCCTAAAAGATTCTTTTTCTTTTTCCATCACTGAAACTAGAAAGAATGTTATAAATTTCCTTTCCTAGCTATCCTATTTAAACTTGCGAACTCCCCATGGTCTTTAACCCAACTCCCTTGCTTTTTCTCCATAGCACTTATCACCATTTCACATACTATTTATTTTACTTATTTATTGTCTATTAACTAAACACCCTCACAAGAATATAAGCTCCAGAATAGCAAGAAAAATTTCCCCAGCATCCAGAGAACAATGATTGACACAAAATGAATGCTTGATAGAAGGTACAGAAGGCGAATGGGATAATGGAAGGGGTTTTCAAAAAGTATGGCAATCATCACCATTCTTAAAAATCAAAATTTTGTTCCATTTCGTATACGATACCAGGCCTCAGTGTATGATTTTGTTAGCAATATTCAAAGAAAATGGAAATGAATTTGAAAATACTCTAAATATGGCAGACTGAACTGACATATGAAATACAGCCAAAATATGTATAAGTACTAGATAAAAGGACCAAAAAACTCTAAACAAACAAATAAAACCACCCAACAACAAAAAAGGCATATTTAAGCTCAAAAGGAAGGGAACCCTCCAGGTTCCAAACATAAAGAAGAAATTCAAACTAGGTACTGATGTCGTTGGAATCTAAAAAGAGAAAAAACAAAAACAAAGCAGGCTTGATATATAGATACTCGAGGTTGGGGGGTAGTTACTACTCACCACAGGGATCAAAGAAAAGGCCTAATTCCCAGCACAAAGCCAGGGCCCGTTTATGAAACTAGACTAGACAAGTTCTACCCATCCATCAAGGGAAACAGTAAGGAATTCTTGCCTTACTTCCAAAGCTTTGAATAGAAACAAAACAAGAAATAAGAAACTCATTCATCACATGGGTGAATATGGGTTCCACATTTGTAACAACTTCATGTATAAAAAACCTCAAGCTGAGAAATAACCTCTAAAAACTGTCCTAAAAGCAGTAAGACCTCTAAGGGCTCCAGCAAAGACAAATGAGAAAGATTATTTTAAGGATGGTCCCAAATACCAAGACACCAGGAGTCTCAGAAAACAAGCCTTCATTGAGGGTGAATTCAAGGTAAAAATTTATAAACACACCAGGAAACAAACTATAGTAATCAAAGACTAGTACAATGAAGTATATGATAGCATTCACCCCACAAGAAGTACAGATACAGCCATCTACTACATCTCTCACCATTCAATACCTTTCTAATTCACCCTAATTCATGACTATTCTCCTATATCTTTATCTCTGTTTACATCAAAGAACTTAATGTGTGACAAGAGATCCACTTGTCAGAAATGGTGGCTAGTATGAGGTAATCCAAATTATAAACACAGATTATAAACACAACATCTGACTACCATGGAGCATATTCCTTTCCAAACACAGAGGGAACATTTATAAAAGATGGCTATATCTTAGGCCGCAAATCATGTCTCAAATAATTTCAAAGATTAAAATTACAGAATTTGTTCTCTAACCATAATATATTGGAAGTATAAAGCAAAAAAAAAAGATAACTAGGAAATTCTATTATGTTTAAAACTTAAATACAACCCCAAGTAACCCATGAATCAGGGCAAATTATAGTGGAAATTAAAATACACTTTAACCTGAACAATAATGAAAATACTACGTATCAAAACTTATGCAATGTAGTTAAAAGTGATTATTGGAAATTTAAAGCTTCAAAATGAATACACTAATAACAAAGAAATGTTGAAAATTACTGAGCAAACTATCAGGAAGACAGATAAAAACATCAAAACAAACTCAAGAAAGTGGGAGGAAGGAAATAAATGGAAATTAACATAAGAGAAAGCAAATATTTAATAATCAACAAAGTCGAAGTTTCTTTGGGTTAAGAAATCTACTAAAATTGATAAACCTCTGACAAAACTGATCCAGAAAAAAATACTACACATATATATTGCCCAAATAGGTGTCTTGTCTTTCATTTTCTCTTCAGGATTCTCCTTACATCCCAAATCCTAAAAATATTTTCTCTTATATCATCTTCTGGACATTATAATTCCCCATGAACTATGATCAACACTCAATTACCTCGAGTAATTGGGACCTGGAAAATTAGAATTATCTGATTCTTCTACATTTCTATTTCCTTCCAAAAATATTTTTTCAATGAAGTTGTTATAGAACAAGACAAAAACATACAAATAACCTGAACTTAAATGTGTGACAAGAGATCCACCTGTCAGAAATAGTGGCTAGTATGAGGTAACCCAAAAACAGGTTGGGGGGTGAGAGTGGGAAGAAGAGGATCAAGAAAAGAGATTTAGCAAGTTAAATACTAATCAGCCACAGAAAAATGTGTTAGTTAAATATACAAAGCTTTCAAGAATTGCCACCACCTTAGTGATTAATGATTTACTCAAATAACTGCAAGATTTTAAGATTAACATAAATAACTGCAAATATACTTACAGTACCACCGACTATTCTTCCTAGTGGATACCATGCTCTTTCATCAAACCAATTTAAAAATTCATAGAACCCATGAGACGCAAGATGATGTGTTGATCTATAATTAAACCTAGAGAAAACAGGAAAAAAAGAAACGTTATACAACTTTACTAGAAAAAAATAGCTCTATATTTCTAATATTATACTTTATATTTAACTCTTTATATATAGCTCTATGGCTACATATATATCTTTTATAACAATTTTCCTTAAACCTAAGTAACACATTATTTTCCAAGAAATAGGCTAATACCTCTAAATATAACTAAAAACAAAGTCCCCCCCTCCCCCCACAAAAAACAACTCACCAAACCAGTAATGCTCAAAATTTGGCTACTGCCTGGGGTACAGATGGTAGACAGCTATGCATCTGAATTTTTAAAAAGTAAGGGTACATACAATTTACCAAATGGTCAAAGAAGTCAATGACTCTCAAAAGATTAAAAACCACCGACAGAAAATAGCATCAAAATGAAGGATGCACATTCAACATAATTGCCTCCAATCCTATAACTCTAAAAATTCCAGAAATAAAGAATAAGTTATAATAGCACTAAAACCATGGGAGATGAACTGTAACAGCACTTTAAAACAAGAACATGACCTTAACGAATGAGAAATTTCATCAATGAAAGACAAAAAAACCAAATGAGAAGAAATGAGATGGAAGAAGCCACAGCCCAAACTGCAACCAGAAGTAAACTGCAAACTATGGTATATGTGTGTGTGTTGGGGGGGTGGGGGAATGGGAGGAGTTTCCAGGATGTTCCATGTTTAGTATAAAGTTGTTATGGGGCAGGGGGGCAAGAGAAAATCCTGCAGCAATCCTCAGGGTAATGAGCATTAGGAACAGCCAGGGAGGTGGATCCCCTTGCCCTACCATTGCCAAGCAAGGAAGTGGGCCTCAAAGGTATCTGCAATACACGTAGACAAGTGATTCAAAAAGTGGAATAGTGCTTGACAGAAAGAAGATGAATAGGAAATCCTCATATCTAAATTCAGCTTGATATATCCTTCCCAATAGCAAGCCATGACTCTCCCTCCCATAATCACTAGATACAAACACTGTAGTATTTGTAGACAGACTTGATCAAATACAAAAATAAGCACACATCCAAAAACCAAACATTTAAGAAAAATAGACAATATGAAATCTAAGCATCGAAATCAATGAGTGGAAGAACTAATACCATAGAAAACAGAAATAGGAATATCTTCAGAAATAAGATAAGCCACAGCAGCCTGAAAGGAAGCATATCCTAGAGATTAAGACTACAAGTGTTAGAATCATACTGCCTGGGTTTGAATATCTTAGTTCCGTACTTATTTGCTATGTGACCTTGGTTTGGCAAACAACTCACAGTCTCTCTGTGCTCGTCTGTAAAAAAGGGATAACAATAGTACCTATGTCAATAAGGTGGCTATGATAAGTAAACAATATAATGTCTCTAAAGCACTCAGAGGCTACTGCTACTATCACTGTGAAATGAAGATCTATGATAAAAGCACTATTTAAGTTTTTGAATGTCAAATGACTGTTAAGATAAACAAAATAAAGGATGGGCTAAATAGTAAAAAGGTCAAAGATGCAAAGCAAATTAGTAACAAGACAGAAAGTATTCTGAGGGGTGGCATTAGAAAGATGGCGCAGTAGGAGATACCAGCCTTCATACCCCCAACAAAAAATAAGAAATAGACAGCTATCCATGAAGGAAAATATCCCCAGGAGGCTCATGCAGAACTGAGATCCTACAGCAGCACAATGAAGCAAAAAATGGAGATCAACCATACAGAAGGATCACTAGGGAGACAGGCTTAGCTGAGACATCTAGAGACAGCCAGGAACAAAGAAGGGTAGAGGCTATCAGTATCAGCCATGTGGTAGGACCACTGCAGTGCCCAGTGTGGTCTGCTCTGTGGAGGACCTAGGCAGGCTCTTCAACTGAGGACAATAGCACCCATGACAGCTTTCACAAAGGAGGACCCCGTAAGTATTCATCAGGACAAACTCCAGTGGCCTGCTCTGCAGAGGACAACAGCAGCTTTCACCAAAAGCCATCACTGCCACAGGGCCCCTGGAGAGGGAGACATTGCTCTGTCCTCAGCAAGAAAGAGCTACTGCTGCACTCCCCCATGACCAGGGCTGCCACAACCCCCTAATCCCACAAATGCTCTGGACTCCAGAACCACTGTTGCTCTGTAAGTGTTTACACTTCAGACTCCAGCTCTGCAGCTGCTTTGTGTGTACCTGAGCTCCAGACCCTAGCTCCATGGCTACTCCATGGGCACTCATCAGTACTACCATGATTAAGAGGACACCTGTGAGCTGAACCTGGTGCCAAGAGAGATCCCCTTGGCCACAACAACTCCCTGTGGGAGAAAAGGAGACCAGAAGGCCCCCAACAGCCCTTAACAGCCCCATGGACACTTGCTGCCTTGGCCATTGAGGACCCCTGCAATCTTCACTAACACTGACCTCAGCTGTTGGAGCTACACAAAGACTACACCCCTGGATCTTCCCCAGAGTAAGAACTGCCACAGCCTATTCAGCTGGCACCCTCATGCTTACCCACAGGTAAAGGTCTTTCCCGACCAAAACCACTCCATCAAATGGGCAGGCATAAATGCAGGGCTACAACAAAAGTGAAAAAAATCAAGGGAACATGACACCACCAAAGGAACCCAATTATTTTCTAGTAACTGACCACAAAGAAACAGATCTATGAACTGCCTGACAAAGATTTCAAAGTAATTGTTTTAAGGAAGCTCAGCAAGCTACAAGAGAACCCAGAAAGACTACTCAACAAATCAGGAAAACAATACATGATCAAAATAAGAAGTCCAAAAGAGAGATAGAAATTACAACAACAACAACAACAACAACAACAAAAAACCAAAGAGAATACTGGAGCTGATAAATACAATGAATAAAATGAAAAAAAAAATGCAGCAGAGAATATCAACAGCAGACATGAACAAGCAGAAGAAAGAATCTGAGAACTAGAAGAGAGGTTACTTGAAATTATCAGGGCAGAGGGGAAAAAAAAAAGTGAAAAATAGCCTACATTAACTATGCATCAAGGGTAATGATGGCTGCATTATGAGAGTTCTAGAAGGAGAGAAAGGGGTAGAAAGCTTGTTTAAATAAATAATGGCTAAAAACTTTCCAAATCTGGGGAGAGAAATTGATGGTCATCTAGGCATGTGATGTTCATAGGTACCAATACATATTCAACCCATAGAGGACTCCACTGAGAGATATTATAATAAAACTGTCAAAAATCAAAGACAAAGAGAGAATTTTGAAAGCAAGAGTAAAAAACTTATACATGGGACCCACATAAGGCTATCAGCAGATTTCTCAGCAGAAACCTTGCACCAGAATAGCATATATATAGTCAAAGTGCTTGAAAAAAAAAACTGCCAACCAAGAATATTCAGCAAAGCTGTCCTTCATAAAGACGTTCCCAAACAAACAAAAACCCAAAAAAACAAACACTGAAGGAGTTCATCACTAACACACTGCCTTATAAGAAATGCTAAAGGGAGTCCTTCAAGCTAGCATGAAAGGGCAATAATTCCTGACATAAAAACATATATAACAGTATAAAACTCACTAGTAAGATAAGTATGTAATCAAATTCAGAAGATTCTACTATTGTAATGGTGTATAAATCACTTAACTAGTATAAAGGTTGAAAGACAAAAATATCTATAGCTACAATAATTTGTTAAATACACAACATAAAAAGATTATGACATCTATAACATAATTGAAGGGGGGGTGTAAAAGAATAGAGATTTTGCATGCAACTGAATCAAATTATTAGCTTAAAGTTGACTGTTATAATCATAAAATGTTTTATGTAAACCTCAGGGAAGCCACAAAGCAAAAACCTATAGTAGATATAAAAAAGAGAAAAGAATCAAAGAATACTGCTAAGAAAAACTATCAAATCACAAAGGAAGACAGCACAAGAAGAAAGGAACAAAGGAACTAGAAAACAATTAACAAGATGGCAGTTGTTAAGTCTTTATCAGTAATCACTTTGAATGTAAATGGATTAAATTCTCCAATCAAAAGACATAGAGTGGGTAAATATATTAAAAACACAAGACTCAACATATGCTCACAGAAACTCACTTCAGCTTTAAGGATACACATAGGCTGAAAGTGGAGAGATGGAAAAAAAATTCTATGCAAACGTAAAGCAGAAGAGAGCAAGAATGGCTATACTTTTATCCAACAAAATAAACTATAAATCAAAAATTGTAACAGAGACAAAAGGTCATTCATTATAGAATGATAAATGGATCAACTGATCAAGAGTATATAACAATTGAAATAGACAGCAATGCAATAATAGTAGTGGGCTTTAATACCCTACTTTCAATGAATAGATCAGAAAGAGTATGAATAAGGAAATACTGGACTTGAACTATGCTTTAAACCAAATGGATCTAACAGAGAACATTCCATCTAACAGCAGAACACACATTCTTCTTAAGTACATACAGAATATTCTCCAGGAGAGATCACATACTGGGTCACAAAACGAGTCTTAACAAACTTAAGACAGAAATTATACCAAATATCTTTTCTGACCATAATGATATAAAATTAGAAATGAGTAAGAAAGCTATAAAATTCACAAATATGTGGAAATTGAACAGTATTCTCCTGATCAATGCGTCAAAGAAATAAAAAGAAAAATTTTAAAGTATCTTGAGATAAACACAAATGGAAAAACATACCAAAATGCAGCAAAAGCAATCTAAGACAGAAGTTTATAGCAATAAACACTGGCATTAATAAAAAACAAACCTTAAATAAACAGCCTAACTTTATACCTCAACGAACTAGAAAAAGAAGAATAAATTATGCCCAAAAAACAGACGGAAGGAAATAACAAAAATCAGAGCAGAAATAAATGAAATAGAAACTAGAAAAAAAGAAAAAAAAAATGAACAGTTTTGTTCAACTTTTTTTAAAAAAAGATAAGCAAAATTGACAAACCTTTAGCTAGACTAAGAAAAAAAAAGAAGACAAAATCAGAAATGAAAGAGGAAATGTTACAACTAATACCACAGACACACAAAGGATCATGAGATTATTATGAACAATTATACACCAAATTGGATAACCCAGAAGAAATGGACAGAGTCTTAGAAACATACAACTTACATCAAAGACTGAACCAGGAAGAAATGTAAAAATCTGAACAGATCAATAATGAGTAAGGTGATTGTTGGAGGGTTTTGATCACTGATTCAAAGAAAAGCCTAGGACCAGATGGCTTCACTGGTGAATTCTACCAAACATTTAAAGAAGAATGAATGTCAATCCTTCTCAAACTCTTCCAAAAAATTAAAGAAGAAACCCTTCCAAAATCATTTTACAAGGCCAGCATTACCCTGATACCCAAGTCAGACAAGGACACAACAAGAAAACGACAGGCCAGGGTCCCTGATGAACAAAGATGCAAAAATCCTCAAGAAAATACCAGCAAATCGAATTCAACAGCACATTAAAAGGATCATACACCATAATTAACTGGAACTTATCCCTGAGTCAAGGATGGTTCACCATACGAAAATTAATAAATGTGATACCAAATTAACAGAATGAAGGATAAAAATCATATGATCATCTCAACAGAGGCAGAAAGGGCCTCTGACAAAATTCAACATCCTTTCATGACAAAAACTAAAAAAATTAGGTATAGAAGAAATGTACCTCAAAATAATAAAGGCCATAGATGACAAGCCCACAGCTAGCATCATACTTCAATGGTGAAAAGTTGAAAGCTTTTCCCCTAAGATCAGGAACAAAACAAGAATACCCACTCTCACTCTTCTTTTCAACACAGTCCTAGCCTGAGCAATTAGGTAAGAAAAAGAAGTAAAAGGCTTCCAAATTGGGAAGGAAGAATTTAAATTGTCTGTTTGCAGATAACATGATCTTATATACAGAAAACTCTAAAGGCTTCACCAAGGATACAAGATCAACATTTAAAAAATCAGGTGCATTTCTATACACTAACTGAATTATCTGATAGAGAAATTAAGATAGCAATCCCGGGTTCTCCCACCGCCCCCGCTGTGGGTCCCAGCAGCTTGGGCGGCAGGAGGAGTGGCAGCGGCCAGGCAGCCCAGCTTCACAAAGGCTCTCAGCGTGCCGCGGCCCACAGGCACCCGGCACATGCCCACTGCACCGCCATGATGCCCAAGAGGAAGGTCAGCTCCGCTGAGGGGGCGGTGAAGGAGGAGCCCAAGAGGAGATTGGCAAGGTCATCAGCTAAACCAGCTCCTGCAAAAGTGGAAACGAAGCCAAAAAGGGCAGCAGGAAAGGATACATCTTCAGACAAAAAGTGCAAACCAAAGGCAAAAAGGGGAGCAAAGGCAAAACAGGCTGAAGTGGCTAACCAAGAGACTAAAGAAGACTTACCTGCAGAAAATGGAGAAACTAAAAACAAGGAGAGGCCAGCTTCTGATGAAGCAGGAGAGAAAGAAGCCAAGTCTGATTAATATCACACCCCTGGTCCTATCAGTGGTCCCCATCTCCCTTCTTGGACAATCCAGAGGAATACTGTTATCAACTATTTTGTAAATGCAAGTTTTTTAGTAGCTCTGTTATCAACTATTTTGTAAATCCAAGTTTTTTAGTAGCTTAAAAAAAAGCATTTAGTGTAAATGCTTTTTTTTAAGAGGTGAAATCATTTGCTGGTTGTTTATTTTTTGGTACAACCAGAAAATACTGGGATATTGAATATGGGAGGCTTTGATTGTCTTGGGTGTCAGCTTAACATTCCACAGATGCGAGGGTAGCTTTTACATCTTATAATACAAAGCATACTAAATGGCAGTTTGGAGTCAGCTGTGCATTTAATGTCTTAAACACTTTAAATTACTTCTCTTCCCATGTTGTTTTTGGTATAATTGTTTCCTAAAGCAAACCACTCACCCCCTGGTCTTGGCTCTCCTGGGCAGAATTTTGTGCACTATGTAACATCTTTGGTCATGGTAGTCCGGTTCTTCTAGTAACTGTTAATGTGCTGTGAATGACTGACAATTTGAGTATGTAGGGTATATGACATTAAATTGTGAATTAGTGGGACTTACGATGTAACAGCATATCAATATTTGAAGATACTGGTATTTAATATCCTGTGAAGGAAAATTTGCCTCCAAATTTTAAGCTGGAAAGTCACTGGAATAACTTCAGAAAAGAATTACAACTACATGATTTTTTAGATTTTTTGGTACGTATGTTGAGAATTGTGTACAAATTGAAATGTCTATGTACTGATTCTCAAAACAACCAATAAAATCTCAATTATGAAAGACTTTCTTGAAGCATAAAAAGAAAAAAGCAATCCCCCTTACAACAGTATAAAAATCAATAAAATATTTAACAATAAATTTAACCAAGAAGGTGAAAAACCTGTACACTGAAAACTATAATACACTGATGAAAGAAGACACAAATAAATGGGAAGATATTATGTGCTCACGGATTGGAAGAATTATCAATAGTATTGTTAAAATGTCCATATAACCCAAAGCAATCTACAAATTCAGTGCAATCCCTATAAAAATTCCAATAGCATTTTTCACAGAAATAGAAAAATAACCCAAAATTTGCATGGAACCCCCAAAGACACTGAATAGCCAAAGCAGTCTTGAGAAAGAACAACAAAACTGGAAGTATCACACTCCCTGATTTCAAACTATGTTACAAAGCTATAGTAACAAAACGGTATGGTACTGGCATAAAAAAAGACACACAGACCTTTGGAACAGAACACAGAGCCCAGAAATAAACCCACACTTTTACAGTCAACTAATCTTTGACAAGGGCACCAAGAACAAACAGTGAAGAAAGAATAGTCTCTTCAAATAAATGGTATTGGAAAACTGGATGTTACTAATATATGCAAAAGAATGAAACTGGACTCTTATCTTACACCATACACAAAAATCAACTTGAAATGCATATTGACTTCAATGTAAAATCTGAAACCATAAAACCCCTAGAGGAAAACAGAGAAAAATCTCCTTGACATGGGCCTTGGCAATGATTTTTGAGCATACGATGCCAAAAACACAGGCAACAAAAGCAAAAATGAACAACTGGGACTATATCAAGCTAAAAGGCTGTGCGGAGCAAAGGAAAGAATAAACAATATGAAAAGGCAACCTATGGAATGAGAGAAAATATTTGCAAACCATATATCTAATAAGGGGTTAATATCTAAAACACATAAGGAACTCATACCTCTCAACAGCAAAAAAAAAAAAAAAAAAAAAAAAGCCAAACAACAAAAACCCACAAAAAATCTGATTAATAAATGGTCAAAGAAGTCAAAGAACCTGAAAAGACATTTTCCCAGAGATATACAAATAGCCAGTTAGGTATATGAAAGGTGCTCAATATCAGAGAAATGCAACTGAAAACCACAATGAGAAACACCCTCACATCTGTTAGTGTGGCTACTATCAAAAAGAAAAGAGGTAACAAATGCTGTCAAGGATGTGAAAAAAGGGAACCTTTGGTATATTGTTGGTGGGGATGTAAATATAGTCATTATGGAAAATAGTGTAGAAATTCCTTAAAATTTTTTAAAGCAGAACTATCATGTGATCCAGAAATCCTACTTCTGGGTATAGAGTAGACCCTTGAACAATGTGGGGGTTAGGGGCATCAAGCCTCTGTAGTTGAAAATCTGCATATAACTTACAGTGAGTCCTCCATATACTTGGTTCCTCCACATCTGCAGTTCCTCTGCATCTGCAGATTCAACCAACTGCAGGTTGTATTTATCAGTGACAAATATCCACATATAAGTAGACCCATGTAGTTCAAACCTGCACTGCTCAAGGGTCAACTGTATACGTAAAGGAAACAAAATCAGTATATAGAAGAGATATCAGCACTTCCATGTTCACTGCAGCATTATTCATAATAGCCAAGACAGGGACTTCCGTGATAGTCCAGTGGTAAAGAATACGCCTTCCAATGTAGGGGATGTGGGTTGGATCCCTGGTTGGGGAACTAAGATCCCACATGCCGTGGGGCAACTAAGCCTGCGCGCCACAACTAATGAGCCTGCACGCCTCAACTAGAGAGAAAATAAACTACAGAGCCCACGCGCCACAACTAGAGAGAAGCCCATGTGCTGCAACAAAGAGCCCGGGTGTGCAACAAAAGATCCCACATACTGCAACGAAGATCCCGTGTGCCACAACTAAGACCTGACATAGCCAAAAATTAAAATACATACATACATACATAAATACATAAATACATACATACATAAAATAAATACATACATAATAGCCAAAGTGTCTGTTGATAGATGAATGGATAAAGCAAATGTCATTATACATTTATATAATGGAATACTATTCAGCCACAAAAAGGAAGGAAATCTTGCCATTGCCAATTTGTGACATGTATGAACCTGGAAGGCATTTATGCTAAGTGAAATAAGCCAGGCAGAGAAAGAAAAATACTGTATGGTATCACTTATATGTGAACTCTTTTTTTAAAAAGAAGTTTAACTCAGAAAGAGAATAGAATGGTGACTGCCAGAGGATGGGGGATGGGACAAATGGGGAGAGTTAGGTCAAAGGGTACAAACTTCAGTTATAACATGAATAAGTTCTAAGGATCTAATGTATGACAAGGTGACTGTAGTTAGTAATACGTACTGTATCGTATAATTGAAATTTGCTAAGAGATGAGATCTTAAGAGCTCTCACCAAAAAAAAAAAGAAGGAAGAAAGAAGGAAAGAAACTATGTGAGGTGACGGATGTGTTATGATTGTGGTAATGATTTCACAATGTGTATGTATATCTCAAATCATCATGCAGTACACATTAAATATACACAACTTTGTCAATTATATCTCAATAAAGCTGAAAAGAAGTATGAAAAAATTAAGAAATCTAAAGGTAAATCCAGTTTTTACATTTAATCTTAAAAGAATAATCATTATGCCCCACAGATGATTAGGAAAAAACACAAAAAACTACATACACCTCTCAATAAATTTCAAAACGCTAAGGATAAAGTGCAACTTAAAATCATTCATAGAAAATAAACAGATTTTCTCCAAAGGAATATATCAGTCAACTGGAATCACTGAATGCTATAAAGGCAATGGAAATAATGTAAAGGCAATGGAATAATATACCAAAATTTCTGACTAAGGAAAAAGGATTTTAAACTCAGAACTTAAAACATTTGTTTTCCAGCAACAATTCTGGAAATCTAAGCTAGAAATGCTACACACCCTCTAAAAGAAAGTACCAGAGCTAATTTTAAAAGCGAAACCTCCAAATGCTAGAAACAAAGTATTTATTGTACTTAAAGGCGGGACCATGGGAAGACTCTCCCTTCAGAGATGAAAAACAATGTATCCACCAGCGTGGAAGTGGCTATATTTTTCTCCTCCCCAGGGAAGAAAGACTCCCATAAGAAAGGTAAACTCTTAACCTTTGTACCACTGCATGTTAGTCTAAATTTACAAGGGATCTACAAATCAAGAAGTTAACACTGAAATCAAGGTCCAAAAACTTGGATTAACAGTAAAAGCAAAAACCAAAAATAACTTGAGACTCAAATGAGCTTCATAAAGGACAGTTACAAACTATAGGAGGTAGAGGAGCACCATTAGGAAGTACACAACAGGAAAAGTAAGTAAGTAACATCCCCAAAACCTGTGAAAATAGTTCAAAGACAAAAGGCCTAGTATTTTAACAAGAATCAGGATTTTAAATTTTAAACGCAATTTTTCACTTAAAAAAATGGACTCCAAGAGATTAATATGTTCTTAAAACTAAGAAACATGGGGTTCCAACTTCATAATCAAAATTGTTCTGAGTGGTATTTTTAACTTTCCATTTCGCATAATTCTTGTCCTCTCCCTCTCTGTTCAATCATTCTTTTCCCTGGCTTCTGTAACTACAATAGTCTCCTATTTTTTTACCCCACATCTCCAACCCTCTTCTCTACTTTCTGTACAGGCAGCCTCCTCTACCCAAGATCCTCTCATTAACTGTAACTCTCCCCCAAGAGATGTCAGTCATACCTGGGCCTTCAATTACTATCAGTATGCCCACAATTTGCCAATGTTATCTCCCTCTCTACATTTTTTTTCCCTTGAATGTCACAAAGGCATCTCAAACTCAATATTCAACTAAACTCATGATTGGACACCACCTATCCACCCTCAAAACAAATACCTACACTGTGTCTGCTTTTAGTATTTTCTATCTAATTACCACCTAAATTGAAAAAGCCAAAAATCTAGGTGTCATCCTGGAGAGCTCCTTCCCTCTCACATCCTATACACAAATCATAACCAGGTTATTTTACTACTTAAATATCCTTGAAATTTGTCCACTCTTTCCTACTCTGATACTAGCACTGTAATCCAAGCTATCATTTTTTAACTAGACTACCGCAGTAGCCCCTAACTCATCCCCCTACATCCATTTTGCCCACGTCCTAATTCTCCAATCTGTATACTGTTTCTCAACAAAGAACATCTTTTCAAAATGCAAATGTGATCATATTGCAACCCCCTGCTGAACTATTCAAGGGCTTCATCTCTTAAAATTAAAAGGAAGGAAACTTCACTTAACATAATCAAAGCCACACACACTCTAGCTCTTACATAACTCTAGCCTCATCTCACACCTTACTATCTCCCTACTTTCCATATACCCATCCTTCAGTCCTCCAGACTCACCTTATCCCCTCCGACCTCAGGAACTTCAGACTGCCAAGTTCCTTCACCCTGGATCACTGCTATCTCCCCTCTTAGCCTAAATATCTCATTCTTCAAACTTCAGCACATTTCTAAGGGATGCTGTTGACAGAAAAGGCTCAATGTACTTTTTTCTTCTAGCACTTGCCACAGGTGCAATTTCACATTAGTTTACTTGATTAATATCTACCACACTAGATAAATACTCCCATGAGGAAACCACATGTCTCCAACAACCTCGCACAGCACCTGGTACATAGCAGCCCTCAAATATTTGTTGAATGAATAACTGATTTCATAAATATGTTTTTAAATGGAGATGAAATACACTCTAGATAGCTTCCCAGATAGCTACCTAACGTCAATTTTAAATGGTATCCCCAAAGTTAAAGACTAAAACTAATTTAACTATACTTCCTGAGATCTAAGTCTGAAGGCAAAATTAAAGAGTTAAAACAAACAAGCAAGCTCATTAAGATTCTACTGAAAACCTAGTCAAAGTATCTAAAAACTAAACATAAATGGATGTAGAATGTGTTTAGTCCTATTTTATCCCCAGGATCAAGTCAATCCTGGTATGCAAGGCTCCCACAACTCCCTTAACTTTATTTTTTTTTTGGCCGCACCATGAAGCTTGTGGGATCTGAATTCCCCGACCAGGGATCGAAGCCGTGCCCCCCTGCACTGGAAGCACGGAGTCTTAATCACTGGACTGCCAGGGAAGTCCCAACTCACTCTTATAAACCCATTTTCTTTGATTTTCAGTTAACTTCTTCCTGTCTGATTTGCCATTCATTTTTCTATCCTATTTTCCAGCCCAGTTTCCAACCCAGCACTGTGAATAGTTTACTGAATGCCCTTATGGGTTTCCCTTCTTATCGCCTGGAAGTGAAATAACAGGACTTTAGTAAAGGGCAGCACACTCTTATTTCACTGAGCACTTTGAAGGTAGGAGTAGTCACTATCTTCTTCTTAGGCCCATAATACAGTACCTCCCCCCTATTCCCCGCCCCCATACAACACACCACTACCACTAAACTAATCAGCCCTGACAGCTAAATGAACTGACTATAGAGATAAATAAAAGGTGGACACCCTACCCAAGAGTTCTTGCTGCTTAGTAACATTACCAACATTTAGGATTATCAAACAATTTTTGCCAACAATGGTAATTTGCATTTCTATGAAGTCTTGTGAGGTTAACACTTTTCATGTATTTAATGGTCATTAAATTTCCTCTGAAGTATGTATTGAAGTACTCTGCACATTTTTTCTAGTTAATTTGACTAAGTTCTTCATATTGTTCTTTTGTCAGTTATGTGAGTTGTAAACTGTTCTCATTTATAGCTTCTCTTCACTCATGATGGTATTTTTTAAAGAATAGAAATTCTTGACATAAAACCTAATTTATCAATTTTTTTTTGCTGTGAGTTAAGTGTTCTTTTTCTGGTTAAAAAAGTCTTTTACTGTCCCAAGGTCATAAAGATATTATTTTCTTTTTCATGATAATTTAGTTTAAACTTACTTATTTAGGTATTTAATATACCTGGAATCAATTATTTTATATGGTGAGAAATATTTATCTATTTTTATTTCCTCTGTATAAATAATTGTTCCTGCATCATTTACTGAAAAATTATCTTTTCTCCATTGCTGTACAGTTCTACCTCTATCATACACTAAGAGTTCATTAATGTGCAGATCTGTTTCTGGACTCTATTCTGCTCAAGTGGTCTTTATGTCTATCCTTGCACCAATAATATGCAAACTTTATAACTAGAGCTTTAAATAAAATCTTGACATCTGGCAGAACATTCTAAAACTGCCTTGTATTTTGTCCTTTTGCATCTCCACATGAATTTTAAAATAAGCTGTCAATTCCACCAAAAAATCCATGTGGGGTTTTGACTAAAAGTCCATTAACTCCACATGCTGATTCGGGGAGAATTAATATCTTTACAATACTGACTCATCCAATCCATAAATAGAGTTTATCTCCTTCTTATAGGTCTTCTTTAATGTCTCTTCAGAAAATGAATAATTTCAACCTTAGAGATCTTACACATATTTGCTTAGATTTATTCTTATTTTTAATAGTATTTTCATTTATTTTTTAAAACTCCTGTTTGACATACTGACAGGTATCTCTTTTTTAAAATCTTTATTGGAGTATAACTGCTTTACAATGTTGTGCTAGTTTCTGCTGTCTAACAATGTGAATCAGCTATATGTATACATATATCCCCATATCACCTCCCTCTTGCGTCTCCCTCCCACCCTCCCTATTGTACCCCTCTAGGTGGTCACAAAGCACTGAGCTGATCTCCCTGTGCTATGCGGCTGCTTCCCACTAGCTATCTATTTTACATTTGGTAGTGTATATATATGTCCATGCCACTCTCTCACTTCTCCCCAGCTTACCCTTCCCACTCCTCGCGTCCTCAAGTCCATTCTCTACGTCTGCGTCTTTATTCCTGTCTGGCCCCTAGGTTCTTCAGAAGCATTTTTTTCTTTAGATTCCATATATATGTGTTAGCATATGGTATTTGTTTTTCTCTTTCTGACTTACTTCACTCTGTATGACAGACTCTAGGTCCATCCACCTCACTACAAATAACTCAATTTGGTTTCTTTTTATGGTTGAGTAATATTCCATTGTATATATGTGCCACATCTTCTTTATCCATTCATCCATCAATGGACATTTAGGTTGCTTCCATGTCCTGGCTATTGTAAATAGTGCTGCAATGAACATTGTGGTACATGACTCTTTTTGAATTATGGTTTTCTCAGGGTATATGTGGGATTGCTGGGTCATATGGTAGTTCTATTTTTAGCTTTTTAAGGAAACTCCATACTGTTCTCCATAGTGGCTGTATCAATTTACATTCCCACCATCAGTGCAAGAGGGTTCCCTTTTCCCCACACCCTCTCCAGCATTTACTGTTTGTAGATTTTTTGATGATGGCCATTCTGATACCTCATTATAGTTTTGATTTGCATTTCTCAAATGATTAGTGATGTTGAGCATGCTTTCCTGTGTTTGTTGGCAATCTTTGACAGGTATCTCTTGATATTTTTACATTGATTTTATAACCAGAAACCTTGCAAATGCTTATTAATTCTAATAATTCACCACTAGATTCCTTCAGACTTTAAATTTGAAAATCAGTAAACATCCCTGTGACTATGTTAAAATGAGAGAGATGTCTCAAAGACTACTTGACAAACTTCCAAGTTTTTAAAGCCCTGTTATCAGAGGTAATGTTTTGTTCCCACATCATTCTATCCCATTATCTATCCCTTATAATTGCCAATCTTTTCAATTATACAGAAAATACAGATAAATATTAACTTCATTCAAAGTAAAGACATTTAACTGAAATACTTAATTAAGATATATAATATGAAATTCCAAAATGAAATAAGCTACTGCATTTCAAACTTTAAAGGCTTGGAACCTTTATTCAAATAAAATCTTCATAAAAAAATAAAGGAAAAATAAAAGTATTTTTTTAAATAGAAATTTAAGCCCAAATTTATAACATTTATTAATAAATCAATCAGTAAGAAGAACAATTAGGTTCTTTCAATAAACACAGAGTCTTAAACTCGAGGTTATATTTCATAGTTGCAAAGATGCTAAACATCGTCTAATTTATTTTGGTATTTTGTTTTGGTTCACAAAATTGTAAAATATTTGACTCAGAAGTAACCGCCAAACAGTCATCAGTTTTTAAAAAGTTTTTCTTGCTGTTAAAGATATTGCTCAATTAAATGATGAAGAAGTTTGTTTAGAGCCTAATAGAAAATTTTAGTAATGCTTGTATTTCTCATTGTTTGTATATAAACACACATATAGAAACTAAACCAGAAGCACCCAAATCTAAATTTGTAACACTGTGTTGCAGATTCAGTTGTTACTACAATTATACTATAAGTATAGTCTGGTTATTTACTTTTATGTGAATTCCCATGAAACCTCAGTTGAAATATTAAACACCCAATCTAAACTGATTCAGACATTTTCCCAAAGGAAAACAAATACCAACAGGTACATGAAAAGGTGCTCAACATCCTAATCACCAAGGAAATGCAAAGAGGTTATCACCTCACACCTGTCAGAAAGGCTATTACCAAAAAGACAAATATTGGCAAGGACGTAGAAAAAAGGGAACCCTTGCACACTGTTTGTGGGAATGTAAATTTATGCAGCCACTATGGAAAACAACATGGAGGTTCCTCAAAAAAATTAAAAACAGTACAACCATATGACCCAGCAATTTTACTTCCAGGCGTTAATCCAAAGGCATTAATCCAAATCACTATCCTGAATAGGCATCTGTACTTCCATGTTTGTTGCAGCATAGCCAAGACATGGAAACAAACTAAGTGTCCATTGACAAATGAATAGATAAAAGAAAATGCGGGGTGTACACACACACACACACACTCTCTCTCTCTCTCTCACTCTCTCTCAGGAATATTATTCAGCCAAAAAAAGAAGGAATTCTGCCATTTGTAACCACAAGCATGGACCTTAAGGGCATTATGCTACGTGAAATAAGTCAGAGAGAAAGACAAATACTAGACGATCTCATTTATGTGGAGTCTAAAAAAACCCCCCAAAACCAAAACAAACCAAAAAACCTAAACAACTCAGATACAGAGAACAGACTGCTGGTTGTCAGAGGTGGGGTTGCGGGGGTGGGGGAAATGGGTGAAGGTGGTCAAAGGGTTCAAACTTCCAGTTATAAGATAACTAAGTTGTAGGGATGCAATATACAACATGGTGACTACAGTTAACGATACTGTATTATATATTTGAAAGTTGTTTAGATCTTAAAAGTTCTCATCACAAAGGAAAAAAAAGGTGTGGTAATAAATGTTAATTAATTAAACTTATTGTGGTAATCATTTCACAATATATACATATATGAAATCATTATGTTTTACACCTAAAATTAATACACTGGTATATGGTAATGATTTCTCAACTGAAAAAAACAAAAGAGCCCGGGGCAGGGGGGGAAGTTAATAACCAGGGGAAACAAAAAAAACCAATCCAAAACAAATATAAAAGGCATTTAGATTAATCACACAACTACTCTTTTCCATTACAGTAAATAACCAAAAAAAGAATTGTATCTATTAATCTTTTGTTTCACCTTCTTATTGAGCAATTTTAGCATGGTCTTTCCTAGCTCTTTGTTCTATCTACATAGAAACACGCCACAGCCATGCATTTTATTCTCCTTTCTTCCTGCGATCCCCTCAAACCTGAAATTCATTCTTGAAGAAGCCTTCTCTAATATTCCATCCTCCCCTCCCCAGTCCACTTGAATTTGTGCTTTGAAAACATCACGTTGGAACCTCTATTCTAATTTACCTGACAGTGGAATATTTTTTTCTTAGTAACTTTTGCATCCTTGAAGGTATCATATAGTTCCTGGCACTTCACTTATGAGGGTGAATTAATTCTTTCTGGCATACTAGTAATGAGTAGTAACACTGACTTAAATTTTGGCTTCTATTTTCTTCTTCATTAAATGCAAGCAATTGTGTGCACAAAAGCAGTCTTCAATTTTAGCATGTCCAATATACATATTAAAAAATTTAAATAGCTGGGGAGGGTGTTATAGATGAAACAAGATGGACCATAAATTGAAAACTGTTGAAGCTGGGTGATGTATACACATTCGGAGGTTCATTACAGTATTAACTCCACTTTTGCTTATGTTAGAAATTTTCTACGATACTGCACGTGTGCATGTGTATGTGTGTGTATACAGAGTTTACATATACATGCACACATATCTATATATGCAATTATAATACTTACATATACATAGATGATCTACATAATTATATATATGAGTAATACATATTGTTAAAAATTAATAAACTTCAATTAAATAGAGTTGGGAGGCCAGAAAGGGGAGCTCTCATGCCCTGCAAGGACAGCAGAGCCCAACAGGAGGAAGAAAGGTTCCTCTCTTCTTCCCTGGCAAGGACTCAGCAGCCAATGAAAAGCCATAGACTCTGTTTAGCCCCTCCAACTTCCTTTTCCTCTCTATAAAATGGCATGCTGGGACTTGCACATGGCCTGCTGTGGTTGCAGATCCCAAATTGCAATTCTCTGCTGATCCCGAATAAACCCATTTTTGCTGAAGAAATATCTGACAGTCTATTTGTTTCAAGTTAATTATATGTAAACTTTATTATGGAAAATTTCACACACACACACACACTCATACATACAATTTACAGTTTTCATCAAGTAAAACTAGGTGAATTGACTGAGAAAAGATGTATTAAAGGTTAGGAGACACCAAAATAAAACTGAAATGAAAGAGAAAACACAAGTGGTAAAATAATATCTAACTCAGTCTGAGAAAACTACCAGATTTTACATATACTTTTATTAATATTGTCAGAACAACTTTTGGTATTTTAAATTCAATAAAATGATTTGTTTTGAAATAAGTGTGAAAAAAAGATGCTAATTATTGAATACTCTGTACAGTAGATACATGTGATTCATTGTGGTCTTCTCTACTTTTGGTTTATTTATTTTTCATAAAAGTTTTCTAAAAAATAAATGAACGCCTTCCCCCAAATTCTCTCAACCCAATCTCTAGAGCCAACCTGAAATTCCAATGTGGGAGAATGACTTATTAAGACAGGCAAAATAATTCTCACATGAACTTTTTCATTCTAAAAGGGGCATATAAATAATTTTACTGCTTTCCAGTAACAAGCAAACTGCTTCAAGATGTAAGGAGAAACTGGGGATCACAGGAAAATGTGAGTTTTAAATCTGATAAAGAGAAACAGCCATATTACAAATTAAAAGAGGTCTTAGAGACCCACCTTTACAAAGAAGCTAAGATACATAAATTTAGTTTTCTTCTGCAATGTATATTCCTAAGGCCTCCGTGTCCTTTGGCTATTCAAAGACACCGCATTTTATAATGGCCTTTCCCGATATCTATAAGAGACAAATGAAAAGTAACAAGATAGGAATAAAACACTTGCTTCTGAAAGCCACACAGTTGTTTTTAATCCTTATAAATTCTGTAGTATTAATTCTTCTTCATCCCAAGAAACCCTTCGAAAGCTAAGAAAAGTCTATGTGCTTGAAACAACCTCTTAAAGCAGCAAGATGAAATTAAATTATGGAAGCCCATTTACGGAAAAATGGTTATACCTCTTGGGTTCTAATAGAGATTAGCACAATACTTGAATTCAGAACATTACAGCTTAAATAGAACTTTACAAATTGGTTTACGTCTTATTCAACATATATCATATTGTTTCCTTAGGAAAACAAACACTCAGTACCAACCCATTTGTAAACTAGGCCTGCCCTTCTGAACAAGGAGGGAAAAGCGCTACCTCTGCATTTTCCTTCTACTGATCTTGTTGAAGACCTAACCACTTCATACATTTCGTTTTAGGTTTGTTATTTCACCTTATGTTATACTGAAACACTTAATGTACACTCAAAAACAATAACGAAATCTCACGATTATGTACTGAAGCAAAATACAATATACCCTTAATCTTAAAGGTTAAAAAAAATTTATACCTCAGCTCTAAAGTTAATGAAAGGCTTTTCTATCTTCAAGAGGAAATTTTTGAGGTGGGAAAGCGTTTTGTATGTTTAATTAACATTTCCAGTTCTCTATAAAAATACGGCACTGTATCATAAAAAATATTAATTGGAAGATGTCTAGGAATAAGTAGAACAGTATATTCTTAGCCTTAAAGCTATGACCAACCTGAAGTCATCTAAGACCCCTGTGACTAGCTTTTATAACAGAATATATGGTATGTGTAGAATATGAGCTAGAAAAGCTGAGAAATAAAGGTCTCAATTTATAGCTAAGAAGTAAAGATAGAGAAAGTTCCAGCCTAAAGAAATGGGCTAAGGCAGTGCTAAAAGTAAAACACAAGCAAGTCTCCCAAGGGCCAGTTCCATCCTCCTTTTCCCTAAACCATTACTTCTCTAAAACTATCTACCAAATGCATATAACTATAATTAAACCTTTAACTAAAGTTTGCTAATTGACATTTTCCAGGGCCTATGTCACTGCTTTTTTGTAAGACTGGCATCAAAATGACTGTCTCAAAATAAGCGCTTGCTGTAATAACCCCTATTCTTTACACTTCTATATTAAATTCTTATACAGATTCAAGATTAACACTTTTAGATGAACACAGTTGAAACCTCAGAAATTTAGAAACCAGGCTTTACATAAATAGATTCAAATTAGGAAGTAACCGAGAAACAATAGAAAAAGACTGCTTTTGGCAATGAAAGAGCAAGATAAACACAGAGGGGATGGGAGACAAACATGTCCCACACCCCACAAATGTTCAGTGCACAAATCTAATTTCCATAAGACAACACAAGGCTAGTTTAGCTTAGCCTTTGCAAATAAAATCTAAAAAGCAGAAGAATAAATCAGAAACAATGGAGGAAACAAAGGAAAGGCAAGTGGCTTTGCTCCATGATGGTGATAAAGAACAGCAAATATAAGTAGCAAAGAAGGGAAGGAGAGGAAAGAGATAGGGCAAAAGGGAAGAGAGGAAGTGGAGCTCTGTATCAAGTACTACCACATCTCAACATTCCCCTTAAAGTCAAAGCCTTGAATCATCCCACTATTTTATTTTATTTTATTATCATTATTTTTTTTTGCGGTGCGCGGGCCTCTCACTGTTGTGGCCTCTCCCGTTGCGGAGCACAGGCTCCGGACGCGCAGGATCAGCGGCCATGGCTCACGGGCCCAGCCGCTCCGCGGCATGTGGGATCTTCCCGGACTGGGGCACGAACCCGTGTCCCCTGCATCGGCAGGTGGACTCCCAACCACTGCGCCACCAGTGAAGCCCCATCCCACTATTTTAATTTGCTTTGTGGTGAAATACCAGGTTAACTGAAGTTTCTATCAAAAATAAGGATATGTGAGGGCTCATAGTTGTCTCCTATGAATAGAGAACCTATGTCAATTTGACAGCACATCTTTCAAAGCTTCCCCAAAATTCTTGTCTGTCAAGACATTATAATATGTGCCTCTAAGGATAGCTATTCTAAATTGAATATTAGTATGGTTTTCATTTTTAAAAGGTAATAATCATTTACCATTTTTTTAAAAAAAAATTCTAAGCAACTAATGTGTCCCAGGTTTCCATTCAGCACTAGAAAGAGAGCAGTGAAAAAGACAGGCAAAGTCTCTCTCCTGGAGCTTAAGTGCAATAAACACAAACCAGATAATTATAGGTTGAAGCAACAGCTTTGGAAGACACTAAAGGGATGAGATAAAAGAGTGAAATAGGAAGAAGGGGAGGAAGGGGTAAAGATGGCTTTAAGCAAGGTATAAATGAAGTCTTCTAACGTTTGTGAGACCTTAAGGATGGGAGCAGCCAACCGTTCCAAGAGGTGGGGAGAGCTGTCCCTAGGTAAAGAAACTAGCAGTGCAAAGACCTTGAGATAGGAGAGGTTAGCGTGTTTAAGGAGAGAAAGGGGTCCAAGAGGGGTAGTAGTAAAGAGATGCATTTTTAGCACTATTTATTTAAATACAATTATTCTTTTTAAAAAATTTTTATTTATTTATTTTCGGCTGCGTTGGGTCTTCGTTGCTGCATGCAGGCTTTCTCTAGTTGCAGCGAGCAGGCTTCTCAGTGCAGTGGCTTCTCTTGTTGTGGAGCACGGGCTCTAGGCGTGTGGGCTTCAGTAGGTGTGGCACGTGGGCTCAGTAGTTGTGGTGCATGGGCTTAGCTGCTCTGCAGCATACGGGATCTTCCCAGACCAGGGCTCGAATCCGTGTACCCTGCAATGGCAGGCGGATTCTTAACCACTGTGCCACCAGGGAAGCCCATAAGTACAATTATTCTTTTAAAAAATTGTTAACAGTTGTCAGGTACTGTTATTTAATCATCACAAAAAAAAGAAACCTTTGAGGTAGGATACTACGCCCAATCTATCAGACTAAAGCACAGAGATGTTAAATACTTATCCAAAGTTATACAGCCATTAAGTAGTCAAGATGGGATTTGAACCAAGTAGCTCTGACTCCAGTGCCCACATTCTTGAGCATGATCACAAGATGATTCCAAACAGCAAGAGAGTAATAAATGCCAGTAACAATTTGCATCACCTTCCGGGCACTGTGAACCTTATAAGTGGATCTTAAATCATTCCCTGTACCTCAGATTCCAAAGAACTCCTCTCATACTACCTTTTCTGACAGGAGTGGGGTATACACTTTCAAGCGAGTAGAATATATAGAAGGGAAGAGGGTACCATCCCATTTAATCCACACTTATCTGTATATTAGGCTCTTGTGTAAACTCTCATTTGAAGAAAGGGTTCAAGAGCTAAAACAAGCGTTTAAAAAACACTGGCATATGTTTAAAATTATATAAGCAAGACCATTAGCATAGTTCTCTTAAGATGTTGTAAGATGCAACTTTGAACTTTGAAGCTTTTGCTCTTTCTTAAAGTTACTTTGGAAACAAAAGGACAGAGAAGTCCAATATACCTCTGACTATATCATTTCAGATTTCAACCCTGTGGTACAGATATTACCTTTTAAACAACCATGGCCCGAATAGTCACTACCTTGAATGTTGTAATCATTCTGCCAGAGAAAGGAATTTTGGAGGTTTAAGCACAACAAATTTTCAGGTGGAAAGAAATACACATCATTTACACTCTTGATTCATTGGCTAGTACTAGTCACATGGCCCCACCCATGTGCTGAGAAAAGAGGGAAACCAGATACTGGTGAATAGCACTATCAGCTACCATATATGTCATGCTATTTTGTAGATGAAGCAAAATTCATTAGTCTGTATAGTATGATCGTATTTATGCCAAAAACCTAAAGGTTATGTGTGCGTGTACACTTACATAAATTTCAAAAACTGTGTATCCTTTGAAGAAATCCTAGCAGAATATATAACAAGCGGTTAATAGATTATGCCTCATTCTTTGATTTTTTTAAACAATGAGCAATTTTTAACAAAAAAAGAAAAAAAAGCAAAACCAAAAAGGCTAGGCAAAGAAAAAAAAATCATAGCCAGAAAACTTCATTAAGTACTGCATGACCAAAAATAACAACCATCACTACTACCTACAAGCTTCACACATAATCTATAAAATGCTTTTATACCAAATCCTCCAACAACTATTAACTATTACTCTCACAAAGGAGATACAAAGCAAGTGGTCCCCATCTCTGCCTCATATTTCTCCCCTTCTTGGCACCTTTCTCATATTTAATATATTAACCAATTCAACCACCACTGTCAAGCTCCAGATAACCACTCTTACCAGTAAGCTATACTTTCTAATCTTTACTCCCTCAAAGTTTATTTCTCATCTTATAAAGGTATGTGTAAACCTGGGTAAACTTCCTTTTCAAAAAGACTTGAAATCCCTCCTTCCACTTCTACCCAGTACAGGTTTGCTTTACCCAAACCAGTCTTCCCATCATAGACAAGCTTGCCACATAAATGTTAAAGAACTATTTTGGGAGAATGTCTCAATGATAACATGACATCGATGTCTGTTATCATTTGCATATTCAATGTCTCAGAAAGGAGAAAGGATGAGAAAAAAGTTTTTCTCATGCAGAAATTTTCCTTCATGCTTTTAAAACTCTGTTTACAAAGTATAAAGAGGAATTTCTATTTGATCTTAAAAAGCCAGTTCACTTTTACAATATACCTGTTATACATGGATCAAAAATATATCTGATAGAAAACAAAGCCTCAGTTCTCATGAAAAGAATGCAAGACAGACTTGTTAATAGGTTGCCTCTATTGTCCATTATTGCAGCATCTTTCAAGAGATGTATACAACTTTCAGTATTATCACCACAATCATCTATCAGCATTTTGATTTGAACAAATTACTTATGACACTTAAAGTTTAACAATTTATTTTGAATCTCTTCCTCTTTCTCCTGTTATCAAGTATTTTCTAATTCCACAGGACTTTCAAATATAGTTGTTTCTCTTCCTTTAATGAATCTAAAAATCACATTTTACTCTTTATCCCATTTTTTCCTTAAATCTTTAAATAGTCTGGTTACTGACAAGTGAGAAAATTATTCATATACCCATTTCAGAAATGAAGTCTATGAGACTTATTTAGTCTGTCTTAAGAAGTCATTCTCCCTCTCTTCCTGAGGAAAAAATATCCAAAATGTGTAGGGGTGGGTAATTTTAGCTCCTTGTGACTTTAACTCTTAGATTATTCAAGTAATATATTACACTACCGAAAAGTAGAGTCTCTACCTTAAATGAAACAAGGGAAGCTCACCTTCTCCATTACATACTTCTAATACTTTACTTCAATTAGTCTCCTTTCTCTCTTGCATAAGTCTAGGTCTTCTATAAGAGAAAAAGACTTTTCCTGTTTCCTCAAATATAGTAGTAAAAACTCTAATATGAAAACATAAGAAGAAAAAGCACTGTCTTCTAAAAAAGATATTGGCTTTATGGAAAAGATCTATTTTTCTAATTTCAGAGTTCTACATTGCTTCCTAAAGAACCCTGTTCAACCACCATCAGCTTTATTAGAGTAAGAAAATCTATGCTAAGCTATATAGAAGCTTCATCTGTCCTAAGGGAGACCATCTGTACACCAAAATTCCAAATGAGACACCCCTCACCAAAGGCAAGCATCTCAAGGTTTATACTGTAATTTCTGTCCCTAAAACTGACCTCTGTCCACTTTTTTCCCCTTCTCATTAATACTGACTTTTCTGCTCTATTTCATGCTTTAGAATTAGTAGGATAGTGTTAATAAAAAATTTTAGACTTACCCTCACAAATATCTCAGGATATATATTAGTTCTTTCAAGATAAATTTGCTACATTCGATCTGTTTAGATTATGATCCAACAAATAAATTCCTGAAAACTCAAATTCTCAGAAAGAATCACGGAGCTTCCTCTGTGACATCTCCATGACAGATACCTGATTTGCCCCCTTTGGGAGAAAGGTCAGTATCTCCACATGAACATTGTGAACTGTTCTGTGCCTTCATTTGGAAACCTAGAGATTTTTATACCTCAGGGCAACATATAGGGACAGGTGAGTGGTATGCTTTCCTTTTGTAAAATGGGAGATGCATGACTGTGCAATTAGAGATGGGGAAAGTGAATCAGTATGATGCCTGGACCTCAGTTGTAAGAAAAAGTACATGAAGAAGCTAAGAACGTGAAAACTTATTCTCTTTCAAGGGCCCATTCCCCTAAGTCCCTTAGATGAAAAAAATTTTTTGTGTACCATATACATTGATTTTCTTGGTCACTATGCTCCAAAGATTGATGTCAAGAGTCTGACTGATGCCAGACACTTTTCACTGCTACCTCTCCTCTTTCCCTCATCCATTCCCTGAACTTTGACTACCATGGACTATTCCTAAGTATGCAATTCCTTTTTCTAAATTCTAAATCCTCATATTGAACAGCCCACCAGAATAGCTGCTGAGATGTCCTCATGGGCACATCATACCTAAAACTGAACTCATTTTTACTCTGCTCTCCACTAGTAAAGTTGCTTGCTATCTTAGTTTAAAACTTTATCATTATCAGAGAATCATCTTAGACTACTCACTCCCTAAACCCAGCTCCTAAAATTTCCCAATAAGAAGTCCTCTTCATATTCTATCTAGACTATTTCACTTGTCTCTACTGACTTCTCACCACCTCCCAATCCATCCTCCATACAATTCTCTCTTAAATGAACTATTAACCATACTAATCCTTCACTGTCTCCCAAAATCTATAGGACAAAGTCCTGATGTTTTTGAGACTCCCTTCCCTATCCCCACCCTGAAATGTCTCCTCCCTACTTCTTTCTCACCTCATATATTCCGAACTTTTTTTCCCTAAATATATACTATTAATGCTTTTTCATACTTCTATACCTTTGCACAAGCTGTTTTTGTTTCCTGAAGAGCAAACCTTCTTCCATATCCTCTCACACTTGCCCTTCAGGACCTAACTCAAGAGATACCTCCTGCTAAGCCTTAACTATCCTTTTCAGCTAAGGCCTGGCACTCCCTCCGTTATGCCTCTACTGGATCTTGCACTTTGCATTTTATCTCTCTCCAACCAACATACTAAATAGCATAAATTTACCTATTAGGCTCCATCGTAAGTGAACAGTAACAAAATTAACAAACAGTGAACATTTAATAAGTGCTTATTATGAATTATATACTGTTCTAAGTACTTTTATTTGTATTAGTTCATTTAATCTTTATGGTAACTTACCGAGATGGGTACTATTGTCATCCCCAATTTACAGACGAGAAATCAAATGCAAAGAGGTTAACTTTGCTCAAAGCCACTCAACTAATGAATAGCAAAGCCAGGCGTCACACAATTTGGTCTCTAGGCAAAGATGAATGAATAGATCTTCCTACCCCTACCACCAAGCACCCAGCATATAGCAAGTTCAATAAATGTTAAAACACCTCTGAACATTTTATATATGATCCAATTTTAAAACATTTTCCCACGAATGTCACCTGGGTAAGGTGATTTAATGCTAGTGTGAAGTTATGAGTTGTGTAAAATGTTTTAACTCCCACTCCAAGGTAAACTATTCTTTCTATAGAAATATACCATTCAGGTAGAAGGAAATAAAAATAGTGTAACTGGGTTAATCAAATTTTCATTGTCTGAACACTCCATAGTCAATGCTATTTCAGTCCCTCTTCATGTTCTGGCCTCTGAAGTCATCCATCCTTTGTATCACCCACAAAACCATTCAGTATTATATACAGAAATGAAAAACATCTGCTACAGCCAAATTAACTTCTGCTCCACTTATTTTTTAAATTCATCTGAATAAGGGTTTAACTCCCACAATTATCAATCTCCGTACTTGATCTGGCCTTATCCTATCCCTATCTACATTATATCCTTTCTCATTATATCCTGGCCGTAGGGGTCTTATTTTCCTTCAGCATGCCAAACCTGTTCTTGCTTGGAGAGATGGTCTTAATTCAGATCTTCACAGGGCTAGCTAACTCCTTGTCATCCTGGTCTTAGCTCAAATATCACCTCAAAAGGGCCTCATTCACTTCCCTCTCTGAAGTGGTAGGCCCACAGCCACATCCTGGACACTAGCTAGCATGTTACTTTATTTTTTCTTTTTATTTGCTTACATTTTGCTTGCCAGAAAATATGCTCCATTACAACAGAGACCCCCGTATATATTCCAAACACTTGGTACAGTGCCTGGCACATATTCAATAGTTATCACACAGTAAATATTTGTTAGGTAATTTGAACATTGAAGGTACTATTTAGTACTAAAAGCACTTGCTCTACTATAATTCAGATATGCAATCAAAGCCTATGGGGGGAGGGGGAGAAAACTCAAGTTCTAAGATCTGTAAGACGCCTTAACTTATCACCTTTTTGTTCCACAAAAATACATAATAAACTAAAAGTAACATAGAAAGATAAAAGACATGAGAAATATAGATTAAAAAATTCAAGACTAGGTAAAAACATACCAAAATGTAAGTCATAAGGGCCTACAAATTCAACTTTAAATCTGACTTCATTTCCCAGCAGTCGAAGCCAAATAGGAGAGGCATGAGTAACATAACAGAAAGTATAAAAAATGTCATTTCCTCAATCAAATTAAATTTTGATCGAACGTATATCAATATGACAATGTTTTTGAACTAAGATAGAATACAGATATCAAAATGCAGTAACTCTAACATGAATTTTCTTAAAATATGAAACTTATCCTAATTAATTTTTTGCAAGAATCATGCTATTTTATAGGTTATTATAGCTAGGTACCACCTCAAGGATAAGAGTAACAAGATTAGAAATAGGAGAGTCAGGACAGAATAAATTAACAAGTGACAGAACATGCATGTAGCCACAGATTTAGATTTTGACATTCCTGAACATCTTGCCAAGAAGTATATATTTTCCCTCAAAAAACTGTTGTTATAATTAAGAACAAGCATTTCTGACCAGAGATTCCCTAACAAAAATCAGGTTTACTAATGGAAGTATTTCTTTTTCATCATTCTTACACCTATATCTGGGATGGTTTGGAATGCAGAAGCGAAGAGGACAGTCTGTGGAACCCAGTAATTATGATTTAGTTGTGCAACCAAAAAGGTAAGAAAAACAGTAAAAACAATGAAGAAATGAAGGGAACCACCAGACATATAAAATACTACACTTTCACAGTGTTCGGTACAGGTGAACACTCAATACAGAGTAATTTCTTGCCAACTTAGAGCTGGTTATGTTTCTGAAAAGTTGGCAAAACCATCAGCTGGCAATGAAAAAAAACCTCATAAAAAAAGGAGGGAAAGGCGGGGGTTTTTAATCCTTCTGGATGAGAGCCTCTGAGAATCTGATGAAAATATGGATTCTCTCACCAGAAGAATGTACATAAAAATTTTGCAGAATTTTGAATTTATTTTTAGAAGACCCCCAACATATAAGTCACAATAGAAAGTCATTTCTTTCCAGCACTGAAAAACCTACTCAGAGTTATCTTCTTCAAGAGTTCAGAAAAACTACACCTGTGATCTACCAGTTTTGGGAAATCGAGAGTACACTTATTCAAGTTTCTGACTCAGCCATTAAATCGTTTAAAATTTACTGTTATTTTCATCAGGGAAAAAAATAACACCATGACCACAAGGGATAGCACCAGTTAGGCAAAGTGCTATGTAACCACCTGGTTCTTTTTCAAATCACTGTGGTGCTTAAGGGCTTTTTGTATCAAAACAGTAAAATAGTGTCTCCATTCTTTGCTCCATCTCAAAAAATTAAAGAGAGGTGGCAGAAAGAGGAGAAAACAGAATATTTAGTTTTCATTTGTTTAAGAGGAATATAATAAACTTCACATTTACAAAAAAGATCTGATTTTTAAATTTTGGTATATAAATAAAGCACCGTGCTATCTCAAACTGTGGTTGGCAAAGATGTAGTTGGAGAGAGATTACTCTACCAACACTTAAAACAGATGTCTTTTGTGCATCCTAGAAAAGAAAAAACTAGAAGCTACATAAAGAAAAAACACTGAATACAAGATTCTGAAATAACAGAAATATTTTTCTTGAAAAAATGTAACCATGAAACATGGATACCAACTTATGAATAAACTATAGTTCACAAATAACTTTTCACTCAGAGCCAATAAGCCTGGGCATTATGCATACAAGTACACAATTCTAACTAAGAACCAGGGGCAAACTTGGTCCCTGACCTCAGGAAGCTGACAGTCTTTGACAATCTTACAGGAGGGATAGTCAACAAGCAAATACAATCAGAGAAAAGAACACATAGGATACTAAAGAACATCTGACATTTTTTTCATTTTTAAAACCTGAAGTATAATTTAATGCATTAAAATACACTGATGTTATGTTTGATTCAATGAGCTCTGACAATTTTATAATCTCATCAACCATAACTATCACCCAAAACCATCACTGCAGAAAGTTCCCACATCACCTTTAAAGTCATTTCCCCCTCCCACTTTCTGAGTTCTTTCATCATAGATTAATTTTGCTTGTTCTCAGATTTCATATAAATGGATATTTTATTCTCTATAGGTGTCTGGCTTCTTTCACTCAACATAATGTTTCTGATATTTATTCTTGTAGCAGCAGTTTGTTCCTTTTTTCTTGCTGAGTAGTATTCCATTTTATGAATACTACAACTCATTCTCCTATTGAAGAACATATGGGTTGTTTCCATTTGAGGCAATAATTAATAAGGCTATAACATAGTTTTCATAATGCTAATAGAAAATAAAGCTAGATCAAATTTTGTGATGGCAAGAATATACTAAAAAGAGAGAGAGAAAAGCAACCTAGGAAGAATATTTTAAAAAGTTGAGTAAGTCCTAAAGAGATACTTGGTGTTTCATTAAGTCTGTTAGATGCTCTTGTGGTATGCATCTTCACAGCATTTGCCATTCTAAACTGTTTCAAATCTGTCTCCCCCACTAGACTAGAATCATGTCTATCTGGGTTCACACCATTGTATCCACAGCACCTGGCAAATAGGTAACATTCAGAGATGGGAAAGGTTTTTTTAAGGGTATTTGTATTCGTTTTCTATGGCTGTGTAACAAATTACAACAAACTGGATGGCTTAAAACAACATATATCATTATCTCATGGTTTCAGGGGTCAAGAGTCCAGGCACAGCTTAACTGGATCCCCTGCTTAGTGTCTCACAAGGCTGCAATCAAGGGGTTACCAGGGTTGGACTCTCATTTGGACTCAATTAGGGAAATAATTCACTTCCAAGTTCACTTAGATTGCTGGCAGAATTCATTTCCTTGAAGACCCTGGTTTCTTGCTGGCAGTTCTCTGGAGCCTCATAAGGGTCTGTCTGCAGTTCCTTGCCACATGGACTTCTCCAACATGGCTGCTTAGTACTTCATAATGCCAACAAGGAGAGTCTCTGGTGTGAGTCCAGTAGTAAGACAAAAATCTTATATAACGTTAACATAATCATGGAAGCTACATCCGAACCGCCCAAACTCTGTCCACCACTCTATTCTTCAAAGACTATCAACAGATAAGCTCTTTCAAAAATAAGTCATTCTGTGAAAAGATTCACAGTCAATTATAATTCTAAGAGGTTTTTTTTGCAAAGTGTAGCATAAGATTTTACAAAATTGGCTGGGTTAACACGTATTCACCTCGTAAATGAGAAGGCAACCAGTGCCACCAACAGAAATGATCAATTATGGATGCCAAATGTAAGCATAAGAGAATCGAGACATAAAGGAAAGGAACAGAATTTCACAGAGATAATAAAAGTGAAAACCAAAGTGTTAGAACACCAATGATTACATCCAGGATTAAAGGTTATCTGTTCCTTCTCTTTACCTTGTCTAAGAACTTTCAGGCTACACAAGGTACCAGATCTACATAAATCCCACTAGTTAGGAGACTACATATATACTCAAAATTCACACTAAAGGGAATAGAAAACAACCAAGGCAAGGGAAGAATACAAAGCATCAGCTGAAGCTGGCATTTCAATCTACCTTTTATTATTCCTGCCATCTAGTGGCAGGATCAAAAACAAAAGCATGCCACAATGACATGCTAATAAATAAGTACATGAGAGGAAAAAAACCCCAATTTACTAACACTATTAAAATGAACAATCTAAATCCAATCCTACCATGTGATACATATAAACACTGTTTATATAATCATATTAAACACACAGCCAATTTTATAACTATGGAAACTCATATGTGAGGATATATTCAAGCCTAATACGATTATAGAGATTCATACCAATATTTAAGTAACAACAGCAAAACAATAAAATTTCAAAGGATTACTAATGATATAGAATAAAGAAGTCATTGTTTTTTTTCTTTTTTCTTTTTTTGCAGTACGCGGGCCTCTCACTGTTGTGGAGCACAGGCTCCGGATGCGCAGGCTCAGCGGCCATGGCTCATGGGCCCAGCCACTCCGTGGCATGTGGGATCTTCCCGGACCGGGGCACGAACCCGTGTCCCCTGCATCGGCAGGCGGACTCTCAACCACTGCGCCACCAGGGAAGCCCCAAAGAAGTCATTTTTTACTATTTTATTATTACTAGGTCAATTCTGAAGTTTGAAAAGACCCACAAATGCAGACTGACCACTACCACACCATCAAATCATGACTCATTTATGTAAAAGCAGTTGCTACTGGGTCATAAGAGAACTCTCACTAACCTCCCTGGCTCTTACAGCTGATGGGTGGGTCATTTTGACTCGAGGTCTTCCATAAGCAGAAAGCATGCTGTATGTATCAGATGGACAAACTACCTGTTTCTCTACTCCTGAGCAACACATGGAAAAAAAACAAGGGTTGTTCAAAAGCTGGAAATGTCCTGCAGAACTTCTCTGTACCATCCCACTTAAGGTGAAATGCATTACAAATGAAAAAGATATCAGATCTCACAAGAACACACAGAGCAAAACTACTTTCAAACATATATCCATATTTTAGTTCTCTCTCAACTTCTGCCTTAACTGGCAATGAGAGCTATCAGTTTTCTTAAGTATCCATGTGAAACAGGAGTATGTTGCGCTTTATAAAGGACACTTAATAAACTGAAAAAAAGGAAACAATGATGAGAAGCTGGCACCAAAAAATTATATCAAAATAAGTATCTTAATGCCCTTTAAAAAATCTAAAAAAATTTCTAGGATCACATATAAAAGAGTGTATTTGATAAATTAAAATTATCCAATGATACTTTTTGCTCAGTTAAATGCAATACAGACTGAAATCTAAAGAACCTACACGAAAGGCCGATGCACACACCTTCATGTATTCTTTCTCCCTACGTGTATGTGTAATACACATTTTAGTCAGGCACACATTCATACATAATTGCAACAAGATCTCCAACAAATGTTATATACATAAACATGTTGATTTACATTTATTTATTGTTATTAGATATTATCTAACATTGCCATTATATAATCATTATGTAATATACTATATAAATAAGATTTCCAGCTAATAAGCATTTGATATATAAATATGTATTATAATACATATATTTAAGTCAAGACACATATTCATATACTATAGAAATAAGATTTCCAACTAACAAGCACTATCTATAGTAGTAATATCCCATGACCCACAATTTGCTGTGATTAAAGAACCAAAGTGGTTTTGGTCAACTAATAAATTCAAAAGCTAAGCAAACATTCAGGGAGAAAGCAATACCAAGAGATAAACTAAAATAAAACAGTCACTCAAAATAAGCAATGTATACAGGCCTTCTCTGGACATCTTAATTTTTAAGACCTAAGGGAAGGCATATTCATAAGCTATATTGCAATGTTAAAATCTGACAAATTTCCAAGTACTGAAGAGCTGGGTGTCAAAATACTCAACTTAGTCACCAAGACAAATCGGGGTGATGGTATAAATGAGCAGATACTTGTTTACTTATGAAAAAATATATACGCTCCCATTATAATGTGGATATACTCGATGTTCACAATACAGTAATTCTTTCAAACCTGCGAGCCTGTCAGTCCTAGTTGTAGCTCTGTGACTTTGAGAAAGTCACTTAGTATCATTAGGCCTCAGGTTCCTCATCTATCAAATAAAGCAACTAGATCAGTCTTTCCCAAACTGCATTGCACTGAACACTAATTAAAAAGCTACAGTGATTCCTAAATTAAACATGTAAACACTGTATTAAATAAAATCAATACTGTGTTCAAGAACTTCTCAGATTTTAACATGCATTGTTAAATAAGTGTATGGGGTATTCAGTTTTTTCCAAATTTAAATTATCATAGGTTATTTAGTTTTGAACTACAATTCCTGGGATATGTGTTCTGCAGAATACACTTTGGGTAAGTACTCTAACAATTTCTGTGTTCTCTTCTAGGTATGAAGTTCATTCTACATTCCAGAGGGGGGAAAAAGTGATCCAGTTTACCTAGTTTTAGTCACCCCATTTTCAAACAAAGTGTCAGCAAACATACTCAAGCAGTTATGAAAGAATAAAAGGAGAGTGATTCAATTTTCTCCTCCCTTTTGACCCACATTTCAGGCTTGAGGAAGAGGTGCTAGGAAATAGTGGACTATAAGAAAGTTTTAGTGTCCTTCACATATGAAAGGTAATTTTATTAATTTCTATAAACTAATAACATGTATTGAACTCCTCAGAGAACAGAATGTTTTTGGTATACTCTTATTTTTAAAATGTGTTTATTCTGAGAATTACAAATGTTACAAATGCATTTATTGAATTTTAAATGAACTTAATTCTTTCCCTCTTTTCTACAAATGGTGTTGTACTATACTCAACCTGGTGGAATCTAGCTTTACACTTTTTGCCAAATTACCTGACACCTATACTTTATCATGGGAACATTATAGCAAATGTTATATGTCAGTTTACTTCTTGAGGAAGGGTAACTAATTCTCATGCAGGACACTGGAATTGGAAGAATATGGGGCTGGGAAAAATAAAAATGAATGAGAGGCTCAGCCTTGTGATGCTTGTATCACTGGTGGAAAAAAACACTTTTGCCTCAAAGTCCAAAGATGCTCTGAATTCCACTATATGTCAAAAATCCCTCCAGTTACGTACAACTACTATTATCACTTTCATTTCCGCCTTTGAATCTTGGACCCAAGAAACCTGAAGTGACATGAAAATAAGTCATGCTGCTTGAAGCATTGCTTTTACACTGGAGAGCTGTACTGAGGTGTCTGTCTTCAACATATAGAACTGTAATGATCAGAAACTGTACTTGTACAAAGAACAATTTCCCTAAATTTGAGGGTTGGGAAGAAGTGTCTACAAGTTTATTTCTGTATACTGTGCATTTGCTCAGGCATGAGAGAAAGTTGCCTCATTTTATTCAAAGTCTTACATTGTAGAATTCAGAATTGCTCTGTGGCATTTTCAGTTTTAAAGCAACTCAGCTGCGCTTGATGCGTGCCTACAGTGTTCTTTTTAAAGTACATATGGCAAATATTTGAATATTGTGAATAGCTTTATTAGAATTATTATTAAACATTCTTACCACAACACTTATGAATCTTAATTTTCATGATAAACTTTTTAAGTAGGGTTAGTCAAGGAAATCTCCAATATCAGCCAATTCCTTTCCACTGTGTTCTGAGAACTCCAGCAAACCCTTAAAGTGAGAGACTGAGTGCAGAACTAGTTTGGCTATCAACACAAGTGTTTGAAATGTACTGGCAGATCGTGAATGAATGATCCAACTGAATAATTTAGAGGAAGAAAAGTGAGGACTGGGGAAGGCAGCAAGACTAGAGAACTTGGACCTGAATGTACTGGTTCCAGCTCCGTCACTCTGGCATCACCAGGCCTGTTTCCTAACGAAAGCCAAACTTTATCTAAAACATTATAATTGACCATAAATGAATTTTAAAAACCTGTAAATTTTTCCAAGCATCAATCTTTTTTTGGGGGGGGGAGGTGTAACAAGCAGATTGATGTCATTTCATCATGCCATTTCATAATTGTACATGTTTGCATATGCTATTCTTTTTTTTTTTTTTTTTTTTGCTGTACGCGGGCCTCTCACTGTTGTGGCCTCTCCCGTTGCAGAGCACAGGCTCCGGATGCGCAGGCTCAGCGGCCATGGCTCACGGGCCCAGCCGCTCCGCAGCATGTGGGATCTTCCCGGACCGGGGCACGAACCCGTGTCCCCTGCATCGGCAGGCGGACCCTCAACCACTGCGCCACCAGGGAAGCCCGCATATGCTATTCTTTATACCAAAAATATCCCCTGAGGCTGGCTGACTTCAAGGCCTACTTTCTTAACATACTAAGCAGTACTGACTCTTCTCATCTGTAAAATGGGGGTAATAAAATATCTATCTCACAGGACTGCTTAAGGACCAATAAGCCACAAAATGCAGCAAGATTTGCAACAATTTTAACCTAGACTTAGTATCACCTCCCCCTCACACACCAAAATACAAAACAACCCAGTAAAAAAACTGACCAAAGACATAACAGATATTTTACAGAAGAGGAGATAAAAATGATAAATACACTGTGGTGGCCAGTGTCCTAAGATGGCCCGAAACAATTGTCCCTACTGGTATATGCATCTTCTCCCTTGACTCAGATTGGCCTGGCAACTTCCTCTCTCGGGCCACTCTTTCTCAGAACCCAGCCACCACGCTGTGAGGCAGTCCTAGCTGCCCCCCCACCCCAGGTATATACCCTAGCAAACATGTACACATATGCATCAGAATATATAGTTTTTAATGTTCACAGTAGCATTATTTATTCATAAAAGCAAAAAACAGGAAACCCAAATGTTAATCAACTAGAAAATGTAAAAATGCAAGTCAGAGAAGCTTATATGTAGGATACTATTTTTTAAAGCTCCAAACAAAGCAAAACTTAGGAATATACTGTCTAGAAATACATACATGAACTGTTTTTTTTTTTCCCCAAAGGAAATGTTAAATAGAACTCAGGATGATTGTTTCCTAGTGCTAAGAGGAAAACCAGGAGGATAGGCTAGAGAAGCAACATGAATAGATGTGAAATTGATAATGTTTTATTTCTATAGTTGGGTAAGGGTTTCACAGGTGTTTATCATATGTTCGTAATTACATATATGGGTATATATTGATACATTCTTTTATATGCAAGTTGCATTCTCAATATAGTTTGATTTACAAAAATTTTATTTATAATGTTGTGGCCAATTCATATCGCACAATTATGACATCCAAAACTTATTACACACTTTTTAAAAGTCCAAATGATTATTTCAAAAGGAAAATCTTTTTTTGTTGTTGTTTTAAATTGTTTATATCAGATACTTCATTTAAATGCAGTAAATTATTTTAACAACCAAAATAAAGTATCTTAGTTTCAAAAGATCTCCCTTTCTAATGAAGTGACTGACTCATTTTTAACAACCTTCATAAAATATCCTTATATTTAAAAAGATTTTAGTTGCGCCTCAAGTTCATTTTTCTACTTTGAACAAATGACTGGGCTTTACACAGTTTTTTTTTTTAAATTAATTAATTTTTGGCTGCGTTGGGTCTTTGTTGCTGAGCGCGGGCTTTCTCTAGTTGCTGTGAGTGGGGGCAGCTCTTCGTTGTGGTGCACAGGCTTCTCATTGAAGTGGCTTCTCTTGTAGCGGAGCATGGCCTCTAGGCACACAGGCTTCACTAGTTGTGGTGCGTGGGCTCAGTAGTTGTGGCACATGGGCTTAGTTGTTCCACAGCACGTGGGATCTTCCCGGACCAGGGATCGAACCTGTGTCCCCTGCACTGGCAGGCAGATTCTTAACCACTGCGCCACCAGGGAAGTCCTTTTACAGTTTTAAGATTACAGTTCATCTGCTGTTCATTGTTTCATTATCCTGTTCTTTCAAGTGTCAGAAAGCTGCTTAGCATATTAAAACAAAAGTCTTCTTTAGCTAACTAGAATAAAAATATTAAGATTGAAATTAAACTTCCATGAAGCAAGTTTATTAAATTTTTAAATTTAACATATTCAATAGTTTAATTGTCAATTTATTCAACAAACCCTACTCACTATAACAGATTTTTTTTAAAGGCACACTAATGGATGAAGGCTAAAAAAAAAAACATTTTTAAGCAAAAACATCTTGTGAGCTCATTACAGCACATCAGGTTTAGGACTCACAGGAATGCTGCTATTATTACATGGAATAATAGTATAATTAAAGAGCTGATTAGTCATTTTGTTAGAGCTCAATCCACAGTAAAAGAAGATAAATATATATCTTGGTTTACTTAACTCTTAAGATCTACAATATTCAATGATCCTCCCAATGACTAGACATAGACAAAACTATTTCCACTGCAGACACTTTAATGGAGACAAGCAACTTATTTCATCCCTAGTGAGTATTTTTATTTAGTATCCTTTAACCTCTTATGGTAAAGTTTAAATGAGATCAGAGCTGGGATGGCTTCCTAAAATGTTGCTTAATTGCCATATAAATTACCTATTATCATAAAGTTAAGAGCCAAGAAACTAAATGGATCATTAATCTAATCCCACCCAAACTCATCATTTGTATGATTTAGTATATTCTAACTAGTGCCTGTGTATACAATGATCATTTCTATTCTTCCACATCAAGATATTATTTCTCATGTTCAAACAAAACGCCAGCTTGTGAATTTTACTTTGGTTGCTGATATCTTTTTTCATTTATCATCTCAAAAGTTAACAACACTGGAACTTTTATCATTCATATGGTTATTGGATATTAACTTGTCTGTCTTTTCTTATTCAATGTTCCTTAACTAGTGAGTTAAAACTTGTGACAGAGCTTTTACTCAAGAGTTGTTTGTATTTGGAAGAAATACTTCTGTAACTAAAATCTCCCTCCCTTAAAGTTCTTCCTAAGGTATCCAGCTATCCAACTAACAATCTCTCAATTGCCGATGGCAATCACTGATGCTCACATAAACTACTTCTATAAGCATTACCACCTCCTTTCTTCAACTCTTTCCTTCTTAAGATTAAAATGACACTTTTATTGAGAGCAAGATTTTGATGTTCACTATAAGAGGTTCACCATAGCAATTCTAGTGTGTGTGTAGGGGCTGGGGGTGGGTGGTGTTTTTCAACACCACCAAGCAATTCTCTGACACCATCTGCATGTTCTACAATTCAACTGACACTATCTACCTGGAGAGAGCATCATATCCCACAGGTTAAGGGCTCAGTCCTACAAGACTGTGCACCCCATCAACTTCAGATGCCAATCAGAAGTCCACGTTGTCACCTGTGCTTCTAACCAACTGGCTACAGATGGGAGGTCCAAGAACCCCTTGGGTTGGATTAATATACTAATATACTAGCTCACAAAATTCAAAGAAATATTTTGTTAAGTAGATCACCGGTTTATTATAAAAGGGTATCAGGAACAGCCAGATGGAAGACATGGTATGTGGGAAGGGGTGCGGAGCTTCCATGCCCTCTCCAAACCCACCACTCTCTCTCAATCTCCACATGTTCACCAACCTAGAAGCTCTCCAAACTCTGATCCTTTTGGTTTTTATGGAGACTCCATTACATAGTCATGATTGATTAAATTATTAGCCACTGGTGATTCCAGTGATTAAATCACCTCCAGCTCCTCTCCCCTCCCCAGAGGTCAGGGGGTGGGACTGAAATCTCCAACCCTCTAATAACTGGGGTTGGCTCCACTGGCAACCATCTCCCATCCTTAGGTGACCCAGGGGCTTTCCAAAAGTCACTCATTAACATAACAAAAGACACCTTTAAAGCTCTCAACATTTAGGAAACTCCAAGGGGGATTTAGACCAAATATGTACTTCCTATTAAAAATCACAACATCCCAACTACACATATGATTTTCCCGACAGCACAGTCAAGTCCAAGGTTTATCAAGGTATTACACAATAAGCACTTCCTGTACTATTACTATCATCACCAAAACATAAAATGTGGTTATCATTAAGGATAAAGGATCCATGTTAATATAAATTGAACACTCACTAAGTTCCCAATATAATGTAGTTATCCTGGGAAGAAAATTTTCTTAAGGATCTTCCATTTGTCTTTCTATAGTAACAGTAACAATAAACTGTTGTTATTATTTTTCATTAGAGGGGGAAATGAGCACCATATCACCACAACAGTATCTTGCCAATTTAGGCAAAGAATGCCAATTTAGGCAAAGAACGAATAATAACTTAGTCTCCTTGAGTGTTTTTACATTACACGTGTTAAAATCCTCTTCAAAATAGCTCTGGCCTATTTAGTTAAATGAACAGTCATAAAATTTAACTGAAGTAAGTCTACTTTATACTGGGATTAATAAAACTTGTACCTATACCTCACGTAAAGCAGATAAGCTATACTGGATTGTTATTTCTGAAAGAAGTATGCTGGGCATGTTTCCTAATAGTTAATACATTTCAGAAAAATATCCCTACTTCCCTGAAGTCACACAAGAGGAATACTAGCGGTGTTAAAATAGCTTAAATCATTAAGTTGGACCATTATCCAAACAGAGCCTAATTCAAAGTTTCTCTCTGGCATGTGGATTTGGGGGAGAAAGGGTAATAAGTATATCTTCCTTATGATATTTGATTTAAATTTTAAGTTTGAATTCTTTAGAAATATTGATTGACTACATTGGAAGTTTGAAGAAAGACAGTCCTAGATTTAAATTCTTCTTCAACTAATAATGAATTAACCATACAGTCTTTTATTTGTTCACAAACGAAATCAACGGTTATCCATTCAAGTAGCATGGGTTCCATAGTAATGCACAGCAGAAAAATACCAACCAATTTGATCAAAATCATTCTGACCAATAGATAGAAATGCATTAGAAGCATTCATGTTTATTTCACTTAAGAACTGCTTTCTAATTAAAAGCTCATAAGCTGGAATCACGTTTCCAATAGTATCTTTAAATCACTTGCTAATATATAATGACGAATTCTCATATCCTAATAGATTCTAAGTTCCTACCTAAAGATCAATGACCTTTTACCATTCTTTGAATACAACTTTTTATCCCCTCAAGACAGTTTCTGAAAGGATCCTACTACTATCATACCTCTCCTATTCTTCCTGAAGACTAAGACAACTACTAAATCAATAGAGATAAAGATATTGAGACAGGCTGGGACCTGGGACCCTTTACTGCAGTGCTTGCACCTGGACAAACATCTCCTGGAGCAACAGAATACAAAGAAGCTGTAAAGGACTAAAAATAACGTGTGCATACTCAGTTGGGGCCAATTATGAACAACATGATACAAAACAGCCAAAACCCAACTGCCCTTTCTGAGGTGCCAGGACCAAAATCAGGTACTGCGAATGATCCCTGCACACAGCATCACCAAGGGGGTAGGAAGACCCCCTAAGCCACCCCTCTGGCCCGACCCACCAATCAACCCTACCGTCACCCCTAAGGGACCAGCTCAGGGAGCAAGGAGGAGCAAGCTCCCGCTCAGGGAGCAAGCAAGGGATCCCGTTACTTATTTTTGCTCCCTCCTGCTGCAGCACAAGTCCCAGTAAAGTCTTGCCTGAATTCCTCATCTGGGTCTGGCCTTGAACCCGTATCTACTGATTAAAGAGGCCTCGTATCAATTTCTACTGACTGAAGAACCCAGGTCGGTAACAATATGGGAAAAGAACAGAAGTGGTGGCCAAGGAAGATTGGAAGAAAGCAACAGGAAAAACAACATTCAGAGAAACGAAAGCTATTCAAGAGCCCATGATATCAACACAAACAAAATCACACACAACCCAGGGTCAACAATCCTCTACAAAAATACCAATACATTAAACAGTCCAGTCTTAGGGTTTTCCTAAATTCCTATAGTTCAGATCCCCTTTCAATATTCTCTTTCCTTCTTTCTTTCAAGAACTAACTACAGCAACTCTTTTCCTTACATAAATTTTAATATATATTCTTTAAAACGAACAACAATTGGTAAAAGCTACAGTTTAAAATCCAGTAATTTTGCATTTATGATTACTTGATTATCATTTGGCTCTTGAAAGTGATGTCTCCTCCCCCCAACAACCCTCTTCTTTGCAGTCTGTGTCTGTTGAAAGATATTACATCTCTCTGGCCAGTTAGTACCTTTAAAAAACTTGTCAAGATTATCTAGAGACAAGGTTGATTAGAGCTCAGTGTTCAACCATGAGACAATCTTTTTATCTCAAGTGAAGACAAGGATGCCTTCTCTTTCTAACAGATGCTTCCTTCCTGCTGCAAAAGAGCAGGCAACCTCCTCAGTGAGTGAGAAGCCTGGTTAATGAAATTATTGCTAAACCTTATTATCCACATACACTCAACAACCCTTGATCAGTGAAGATGAATCTTAAAAACAATGATGAGCAAAAAAAGCAAGACACAAAAGCCACAAGTGCGTTTTTCTAAAGTTTTTAAATAGGCAAAACTAAATTATATTACTTAGGAATGCACTCAGAATTATACCACCTAGGGGAAAAAGCAAGAATGTAATTATTGTAAAGTGTGTGACGCGGAAGGGGATGGATTGAGAAAGCACACACCAAGAATTCTGAGGTCATGGCAGTTTTCTTGATTACGTGAGTGATGGTCACATGGGTGTTTATTTTATAATTACACTGTATATTAGGTTTAAATACTTTTCAGAATGTGTTATATTTCACCATAAGTGAAAAAAATTTTTAAAGGCTGAAACTGAACATCTTCTCACTAATAAAAAGCCTCTGTAGAATACATTTCTTTTCTCATTTATGTAAATATTTAAGACATTTTCAAAGAATAACTCAAAAACTACAAGAGTGCTACCTTCCAATAACTCTGTACTCCATTATTTTTCCTGTGGATTACACAAGTAAGATCATATAATTTAGTTTAACAATAGAAACTTCTTAAATAGGGTGTATTTTTCTTTACAGGAGTTGCTGGTGTTATAAGAATAAGAATGAACTGCTAAGAGAGTAGATCTAAAAAGTTCTCATTACAAGAAAAAAAAATTAGGGGTAACTATGTTAAGGTGATAGATGTTAACTAGACTTACCCCGGTGATCATTTCAAAATGTATACAAATATTAAGTCATTATGTTGTATATCTGAAACTAATGTTATATGTCGACTTTACCTCAATTAAAAAAAAAAAAGCATTATGGTCACAAGTGAGTTTCCAGGCATGATTCTTTTCACCAACTCCACTCATCTGGCCAGCAACAAACAATAATTTCAGCTGCGCATATACTGGCACTTTAGAAATTAATTATGAATTAATATATTTTAATTTTTTAAATAGTATAGAAAACAGTATGTGCTGTAGTATCTATCCATCTATGTATAGAAAGAGAGAGAAGTCCAATAATTTAAGTTTAAAAACCAAATTCACTTGAAGTCATTTGCAGGTTGGAGAGTTTGCTAGATAACATTAAAGAACAGAACACCCATAGTATGAAGAAAAATCTTTACCTGAGAATAGCTAATAAACCTTTAAGGCATGAAAAAGATATTAAAAGGAAACCCCAAAAGAAACATTACCAACTTGGTTATCAGCAAATCGCTAATACTTTACTAACAGAAACAAAATTTCTTTATGTTTTTATGCATTAATATTTCCCTTGGGATAAGAATGAAGAAAAAATTAAGAATGAAGGGAAAAAAAAGTCAAAAAATAAAAGTTTGAAAAGTTAAACTGTGGAAACTATTAAGTTATGGAAATTACAGATAACTGATGCAGTTTTTAAAATCACTAGTTCTAAAGAATCCAAACTTCACACAAAAGCTGTTTCCAAGACTAAACTTGAATTGCCAACATCTCCCACACTGTCAATTTAAAGTGAACGGTAGGGGGCTTCCCTGGTGGCGCAGCGGTTGAGAGTCTGCCTGCCGATGCAGGGGACATGGGTTCGTGCCCCGGTCCGGGAAGATCCCACATGCTGCGGAGCGGCTGGGCCCGTGAGCCATGGCCGCTGAGCCTGCGCGTCCGGAGCCTGTGCTCTGCAACGGGAGAGGCCGCAACAGTGAGAGGCCCATGTACCGCAAAAAAAAAAAAAAAAAAGAATAAAGTGAACGGTAGGGACTTCCCTGGTGGTCCATTGGCTAATACTCCTCGCTCCCAATGCAGGGTGCCTGGGTTCGATCCCTGGTCAGGGAACTAGATCCCACATGACAACTAAGAGTTCGCATGCCACAACCAAAGATCCCACACGCCACGGATTTGATGACCCAAGACCTGATGCAGCCAAATAAATAAATACTTTTTAAATAAAGCTACCTCTAAAAAAATAAGTAAAGTGAATGGTAGACACTAACTTCCCCTCATCTTCTGAACTAACAATTTTCAAACAACTTCTCAAAAACTTCCTCTAATGCAAACACAGGTGCAGAGAAAATAGAAAAGAATCTAGCCAAGCCACAACTGTACCACCTTCGAAAAAGTACTTCACCACTCTGGCAATCAGCTTCTTCACCCAGAAAACAAGCCAATCCAACCAACATATACTCTAAAAGTCCTTTAGTCTATAGAATTCTGAGTCTACTCCAAAAGTTTAACTTCCACCCCACAATTCTCTTAACTCAAATGGCTTAATATTTCCAACCTCATTACTCTGAACTTTTTACGGACAAATGTAAATGAAAACAACATGCAGTTGGATTCAATCATCTTTCCCTCTCATTCAGCTATTCCCTTAAAAGCCCCTCTCTGAAAATTCCCTAGTCATTCAAGTATAACAACTTTAAGCCACCATCAACTCTTCTGTCTTCCCTACATCAAAACAAACAAAGTAATTAGCCATCATCCAACTAATGAGTGTGGTTAGCTTGAGCAGGGACTGTGCCCAGGGCATTTTGATAGGTCAATGTGTTAAGACTTAAATCAGGGCCGCTGATCAAAAAAACATTAAATTAAATGGAGGACACATTCATTTAAGCCTGCCTTGGAGGCAGAGAATGCAATAAAAAGGACATAGATTTTGTAGAACAGATGGAGACATAGATTTTGGAGAACAGGTGGACCTGTATTATTCAATCCTTGAGAGGAATACTGAATTGAAATATTTTTTATCTACAGAAATAAAAGATGTTACCTGATCTCTTCAATTCTAGGATCTAAAATCAAGTTATAAGACAAGGTAAAAAACTAAGTATCTACCACTATTTAGAACACATGTTAAAGTTACCCGGCAACACTAAGTTCCAAAGAAAGAAAAAAAGTCACAGATGATATGGTCAAGTACCAGTCACAATTTTCTAGAAATCTGTTTTCCTAAAAATAGTACAAACTTCTCTAATATAAAGACACCAACTTACATACAGGTTATACTTGAAAATATGTTTAAATGTCTTTCATTTAAAACTATGAAAGCACTTTTCCAAAGAAATAAAGCTCCAAATAGTAGTTAGGTTTCCTGGAACGTCTACAAATGCCAGTTAACGTACATTTATCAATACTAAAACATGAGAGCCTCAAGCAGTTGCTCCTATTTCTTCCAACCCTGACCTAACAACCATTTTTTTTTTAATCTTATGGTATTGGCACTTTCTATCAATTTCTAAATCCCTGGAAATTATTCATGTAATAAAAAGGTAAAGTAAGGACACAGAAACCTTCTCAGAAAAGAGTAAGAGGTTTAAAAACAAAAAATGTCCACCAGAATAAGGTAAAGCAAATAAAGGAGTGAAGATGGAGTAGCAGGTTAACCATTTACATTTTTTTCCCTTTCAATAGTATTAATTTGCCCATATAGTATAGTTGTGGGTCCTACATTATTTGAAAATGTTTTCCTATCTTCCTATTTATTGTAGGGACTGACAGAAGCCACTTTTGCAATCATACATAAAACTCCATTAAGCAGGGCTTCCCTGGTGGCGCAGTGGTTGAAAGTCCGCCTGCCGATGCAGGGGACACGGGTTCGTGCCCCGGTCAGGGAAGATCCCACATGCCGCAGAGCAGCTGCGCCCGTGAGCCATGGCCGCTGAGCCTGTGCGTCCGGAGCCTGTGCTCCGCAACGGGAGAGGCCACAACAGTGAGAGGCCCGCGTACCGCAAAAAAAAAAAAAAAAAACCCCGAAAACTCCATTAAGCATTCCATGTGGATAAAACATGGCAAAGAAAGAGAGTAAGACTCATCACAGTAAGCAACAGGCTGACCAATAAAAGGCTTCTAATAATTCAAAAGAGTTTAGGAGTTCCACATAAACTAAATCTAATAAAACCAACATCAATATCTTTCTAATAACTTCAGTTTCTCCTGAGACACCAGATTCAACAGTCATTTAACAGACTTGGGCTAATGCAATGACTTATGATGTAGGTTAGGTAAGTTACTAACCAAAACCTAGGATGATTGAATCTGGTTCTAACCTGCACTCCAATCAAAGACAATATATAAACAGTATTTATACTCATTATATTCAAGTATTATAGAAAATAAATGCTACCCAGAAATAAGAGCTCCTCTTTATCATGGAGTTGAGGAACAAAGATAACATTCATTACGTTACAGTGAACAGTACACTATCGGTATCCTACAAGTAAGATTTAAAAACAGTAATGGACAGATAAAAAGATACGATAAAGCAAATAAAGTAAATACTAACCGTAGAATCTACATGTTCAGTATGAGTGTTCATTGTAAAAATCTTTCAACTTTTTTGTATGCTTGAAAATTTTCATAACAATTAGCATTATACAGGTCTACTGAATTGTAAGGTGCTTTATAATTCAAGTTAACTGCAATATTGTCTTTCTCTAATAGCACTAAGTTTGCAATGTAAACAAATTGAGGAAAAAAATATGATTCAGTCACTGGAGAATATTAATCTTTCCGTTATTTCTGAGAGCACATATGCACTGATTAATAAGATATCACGATGAAGAGAACTTTTAACATTTTCTCTCATACCCCAAAGCACCCAAAACTTATTGAGAGCATAAAAATCAGAGACAGATCAGAGGCAGACTAGTAAGTTTCCTCATATTCATAACTGTGTCAGAGCCTATGATGCAATCCTTATTCTAAGTTTCTACGACCAATGTTGTCTTTATGCAAACTACTCATGGCAGTATGTGGTGTGCAGTATTATTCAAGTTAGCCCTCAACGTATGAATACTCTAAAGCAAGAAAAAGTTCCAAAGTGGTTGCTGACAGAGCCTAACTCCCCCAGGACATGCCTCAGGAAACCCAGGATTACTACCTATAGGAGCCACCACACTCACCCAATGGGAGGAGGTCCAATCCCATCATCCAACCCAGCAGCTCAAGGCACTCCTTTCACCTCCTCCCTGAGTGTTCCTACAACATAGAATGATCTCAAGAGCTCAAGGCTAGAAAAGTTTTAAATTACAATGAAATCAGTGACAGTATACAGTAAGTCCCCTACATATGAACAAACAAGTTCGTTCCTCCAAGAGCACGTAAGTCTAATTTGTTCCTAAGTCCAACAAAGTTAGCCTAGGTACCCAGCTAACACAATCAGCTACATAGTACTGTACTGTAATAGGTTTATAATACTTTTCACACAAATAATACATAAAAAACAAACACAAAAAATAAAGAAAACATTTTTAATCTTACAGGACAGTACCTTGAAAAGTACAGTAGTACAGTACAACAGCTGGCATACAGGGGCACGTTCCCAACTTGAAGGTTTGTATGTAGGGACTTACTGTACCTATTCTGAAGTGCATTTGGACTGCTGTTGCTAATGATTCCATAAAGTGCCTTTAGATTTAGGGATGTTTCTGATCTAAACTTTGTTTTGTTACCCATTTTGTCTTCTTCAGAACTGAGGTCAATAGCCTCTTTTTGTCATCTGCAAAGTGAAGAAAAACATGGAGACCTCAAAGTACAGGAAGTAGTCCCCAACTTACAAACAGCTTATGTTCCAAAGGTTTATCACTCCTTTGAAAACATGTTTGTACTAATTAACCTATTTATACCATAGTTTCTATGAAAAAATGCATCCCAATTTTCAATTCTAAATTGCAGCTTTCTGCCCTGCAAAAAGGCATCTGCTGCCCTTTTACAGCTAACTGCAGCCAGAACTCAAAGCTCAGAGAAGTCTCCTCCTAGGGCTCCAAGGAGAACCCCCTACAACCTGTGCAGGCAGGGAAAAATGCAACTCTTTTATAGGGAGCTTTTCCATCGTCTCTGTGGGAAAAGCTACCACAATTTAACAAGATAATGGTTATGGGAAAAGCACCTGGTTAATATGAAAGTATTAATAGTTACATCAAAAATAAGTAGGAACTACATTCTGCTCCAGATAAAAAGAAGATAAAATTAGGTGCTGTTAAACTAGTTGGTCAACCAAATGTTTGCCAAGTACAGACAACAAATTCTCAAACTGTGTCCTCATGTCTGATCAAGTCAACTGATAAGGGAGGAAATCACTAAAGTGAAGTGGTGGAGATCATTACCAAAAATGCGACGAAGTTCTAAAAAAGTGCAGTGTACTTTAAAATTCAATAAATACTGTTGAACATCACATACCAACCCTTATAACAACTGGTAAGATTTATAAAATAACTTGAATGACAAACTTAAAAAACAAGTAGAACTTTGTGACAATGAGTCACCTTTGGCAGCTAACTAGAGTCTTACGCAATTTAAGTACTAGTTAAAATTTACAGAAATAACTCACAATCAAACAGAGAAAGTAAACTTTTCACTAAAAAGATTTCAGAAGTGAAGCCAGTACAGAGACATGAGAAAAAGGGATCAGGGAAAGCCAGAATAAATTGGTTTGTGGATACACAACCTGAGAGGAACATTTAAACATTATTAAAGGTTCATGTTACTACTACATGTTAAAACAGTAATCTGAGAGACTCCCAAGATAGTATAACACTAGAATGCTTGTAGAATCAAAATGCTGGTACTATTAGTAGCTTTGAAGGAAAACCACTTTTAAAATTCAAATTTTTCAACAGGAATGGATTATAAAAATAAGAGGCCTAACTGAGATCTTTGAAAGACATGAAAAGAAAAACATAAGTGAGCAAACACGGGATTTTTTTTTTTTGACTGAAAATTCTCTCATTAAGTCACCTGAATTATACTTAAGATATTAGATTTATACTGGCAAATCTCCATTCACAATAAAGGATAGGGACAATTCATTTTTATAAAAGGCTATTTACTACTAGTCAGAATTACCTAACATTATGAACATAAACACATAAACACAAGCCAAAAGCCTACATTAAGTAGGTCTTTAAGACTGAAGAGGTTTATATACCTTTACAGTATATGAATTAAAATTCGAATGTAGAATGTTATTCGTTCTACTAAAGGATGTTTCTGAAATGTGTTTTATACACAGAAAGATGCAAACAAATTTTTGTGTGAGTAAAAAAGGGTTATGCCCTCCAAGCATATTCTTGAAACTAGAGAAGAAATCAACTTTTAATTTTTTTGCCATATTGAAAAAAAAAAACTTATCTGTGAAGCAACCCGATAAGACTTTTCATGATTATAATACTCAATTTTAGTAGAAACTCTTTGGCTCACCTGATGCAGATTTCTAATCTTCCTTCAAAATTAGGAAAAATATCAATCATCTCATCATTCAGTTGTGAATTTTTCTGCAATCCTTAATTTAAGCCTCAATGTTACTACTAAACATTATGCAGCCTTCTGTTTATAAAAATGATACTCTCCAGAAATATTATTCACAATTTTTGTTACCCATAATGTTTGGTCAACCATGCACTTCTGCTCTTGTAAACTGAAAAAACACAACTTTCTCTTTTTACATGTTCAGCAAAACATTAGCAGTTTTCATTTTCTGGTTTCATTTTCATTTTTATCTAATTTGCTTATGTGTTTCAAAGCTAAGACTAAGAAAACTCTGTCTAGTTCATAAGCGTCACAGTAATTTATTTTCTTCTGTGATTCCAAGTAACACAGTTGTTTTTTAAAAAAAAATCAAACCTCTAAAATGGAAAGGAAACGTTTCATGGAAGCATGTCACAGCTGTTAACTGTCTACCTAAATTGGATTCTCCAGAAGTGGACCCCTCTGGTGTTCAACAGATGATGCACTACCAATTTTTCTATCTGTAACAGAACTTCAATTGGTATTTTAACATATGGGTAACTCACTCCCCCAAATATTTATTATCCATATATTTAGTAACTCTCAAGAAGATTCTCTCTCTGTACTTCCAATGACAAATACCCTCAAGTTTAGTTGGGCCTAATTATAAGGAACTAAGATGAACTCAAGGGTGATGGGTCAAGAAGATGAATTAAGTCAGCTTAAAAAGCATAGACTAGGGCTAAAACAAAAAACAAAGAAAACCCAGGTTGGTCAAGTTGGAAAAAAAAAATAAAGCACTCTTCCTATCTAAATAATTCACAGACCAGTGAATTAAGTTAGCTAAATTAGCTAGTGCTCTTTATGTGGTAATTTCCTAAAACATTCAGGTCAGTCCCTGATACCATGTGAAACTTCAGTATTACAATCCAGGGCTCCCCATCACTATGGTACTGTTTGTTCTCTAATCCACAAACCTTCCTGCAAAGACCAATGAAGGAACTAATGCAACGCTTTCGGATATTGTGCATAACATACTGAGAGTGACAGTTTGGCTCACAGAGTAATGAGCCTGCTCTAAAAAGTAGCCCAAGATAATTGTGGACCGGTGAGGTGCAGAGTGCACTTAAAAAGGCTTGAAAATAAAGCCACTCTTGAAAATATCTAACATTAAATAAGCGTCCCTAGCTTTCAGATCACTTTTAGGGTTCTTATTTCCTTTCCTCCAACACCTCACTCCCTCGCTTTTTCCCTTCCCGTCTGAGAGCCAAGAGAAACACGATAAAAGCGTGCAACCGCGAGGCTGCGCCGACGAGACTCCTGCACATCTGGACTCACCTCCAACTGCAACAGGGCACCCCCTGGGCGAGCCCATCCCAACCGGCCGAAAACGCGCGCGAGAAACTGAGAGCAGGCGAGAGCCGCGGGCGGGGAGGCGAGTAGTCCGCCGCCCGGCGCGGCGGGTCGGGCTCCGCGGGCCGAGGCGGCTACGAAGGAAAGCGTTCGCCCTCCTGGGAGTCTGCAGACTCGCCCGACCCGAGTCAAGGTCCCGCTTGGGCCCCGACGCCCCACCTCGAGCGGCGCGGGGGAACTTCGCTTGCAGGCGGGGGCGCGCCCGAGCTCGGGACCAGTGGCGGGTCCGGGCAGAGCGCGGGGGGTGGGGGGGGAGGGAGGCGCCGGTCCCGGTCCCGGGCCCGCGGCGGGGGAGGGGCAGCGGGCACTTACCACGGGTCGAACTCGTGGATGATGCTTTCGAAGCGGATGACGGCGAAGAGGCGCGAGCTGAAGCCAGCGAGCCAGGCCAGGAAGAGGATGGTGAAGGAGAGCAGCGACTGCCAGCCGGCCGGCTGCGACAGCCCCCCGGACAGCCCCGCGGGGGCCGGCTTCGGTGCCGCGCCGCCCGCCGCCTTGTGCGCGCACTGGGCTCCGGGCCCGTGGTGGCCGTGCCGGCTGTTCCCCAGGGCCATGAGGCCGCTCCACGGGGATGAGTTGAGGGACGACTTGTGCTTGCTCTCCGGGGCCGAGGGCTCCGCCATGTTGTGCCCCGGCGGCGGGTCTCGCTCCGCGCCGCCGCCGCCGCCGCCGCCGCCTCCTGGTCCGAGGGGTGCTGGGCGGGGACCCGGAGGAGGAGGAGGAGGAGGAAGAAGAAAGAGGAGGAGGAGGGAAGAGAGCCGCGCGCGCCTGCCCTTAGCGCCGCGAGGCCGGGGGACGGGGGGTGGAGGCGGCGGCGGGGAGTCTCCGCCTCAGCACCGGCCGCGACCGCCGCTCTCTCAACTCGGATGGCCCCTGCGCCCCTCTAGCCATCCGTCTTCCCAGTGCAGTTGCGGCAGCGGCGAAAGCCGACGGGACGAGGGCGCCAGAGAAAGAGCAGGAGCAGACGGAGGCGGCACCACGGCTCGGAGCAGCAATGACATTCCCCCCACACCCGCCGCCCGCCCCGCCGTGAGGAGCAGGAGGAGGAGTCCCCCGGAGTCCGGGCGGAGCTCAGGCTACCTCTGACTCCGCCCCCGACCCAACAGGAACTGGCCCCTACGCCTGTCACAATGCGACAGGTCCGTTAGGGGGCGGGCCCAGAACCGCGGTGCCAGCCAATGGGGGCGCGAGCTGGGGCGGGGCTTGGCCCCACCGTTCTCCCCTCCCCCTCCCGGCCTCGCGCTCGTTCGCCCGGAGCGGCCTGGCTGCGCGGTTACTGTTTCATTGTCAGTTGAAAGACGCAGTTTCTCGCGCCTGTATTGGCGGCCAGGAGGGGCGCTAGGCGACTCCGCGCGTTGCTTTGAGCTGAGCCGGGTCAAGGGGGCGGGAGGTGGTTGAGGACAGACGGGCGGCCTCCTTTAGAACCGGTTTAGGGAACGCAGGCAGCGCCGCGCCGACTGGCCGGCCGCTCGCGGGCGCTCTGAGGTCATGACTTTTAACCCGCTTTGCGTGGAGCGCCCATCACGTGACCGGGCGCGCGGGCGCGCAGGCGCGCAGTACTAGTGCCCCGCGCGTGGGTCTGGCGCGTAGGGATCTGCCGCCTGGGGCTCCCCGCTCCTGGCGCAGCGAATCACCAGCCAGCGGCCGCGCCACGACCAGCCCAGCGAGCTGCGCCAGGCGGACTGCCTCCGAAGTCCCGGGCGAGGGCACGTTTGTCGGCGCTGGGAACTGGTCGGAGCCGGCAAACAAGCCCCTAGCTCGGGAGGGACCCCGTGGGACAAGCGAAGTGCGACTTTCTCCGGCTTTTTTCGCTTCTTGTATTTTCCTGATTGCAAAGATAACGTTTGTTCACTGGAAATGTGGGCAAAGGTAGGAAATTGTTAACAGTTGCATACATTCCATCAGACGAGTGAAACTTTCTGTGGACTTTAAGCTGTTACCCAATCCTCTCTTCGTTAGGTGATAGCGAACTGCAGATCCCTGTACACGAATTTTTGCACGTCTAGTTTGTATTTTTACACCTTTCTCCCCCTTTACCCAGTCCCCTGCCCCCCAAAAGAAAGTGCTACCCGGTAGACTAAACTCAAAGCAAAATGAGTTTAAATATAAGTGGAGTAATCAACTTTATTTCAATAAAAATTTATATATATATATAATATATGGAGACTAGAAGTGCTCTGATATAAGCCCCAGGAAAGGCACGGAGCTTTCAGTATGATCAACACTCCGTAAATACTTGATTAACTTTTCATGTAAATTAATATTTACGTAAAATTGTCCATTTTGTTAGGTAAATAACATCTGAACTTAAAAGCGTGTATTCGCGTAATATTATAAAGGCACTCAATTATTAAGTCATTAAAAAATTTAGTAAAGAAAATGTAAACACATCTAGAAGTTGTATTTAAATAGTAGGTCTTTTCAAAATGTTAGCTAAATGAATAAGTAGCCTTAGTTAGCGGCTGCTCTTTGAAACAACTGGACCCAGCTACGTACTCAACCTGCTAGGTGATTAACTTTTCTCTCATTTCCTTACAAAATTAAATAAATAAATAGTCTCATTAAGGAAAGGATGAAAAGGTTTCCAGAAATAGACTTTCCCACTAATGATTTAATAGCCGACATTTATTGAACATCTAAATTTTAATGAGAATTATGATAGAATATTAACTGAGTCCTGTTGTACCAGAATTATAGGTGACTTGCTCTATGTCAGAGCCCAAACCTTCTAGGCTAAAATGCCAGCATTTAGAGAACTTGTGCCCGTGTTCCATGAACCAAAGTTCTATCAGCCTAAAATAAATCTTATTTTGTATTTTTATTTGGATATCTCTATTTTATTGCCTTTTGTGTAGATACTGCCTATTAAGTTGTACGTTATCTTCTTTTGCTTCCTTTTTGGTTGTTTAATGGCCAGAAATGGTCATTTTGGTTGTTTAATGGCCCTGGTCTGAAAAGTGACAAAGCTTGGTTCTGGTCCCACTGTTTTGCTTACTAGCCGTGTAACATTGGACAAGTCACCTGCATGGGTTACCATTTCTACTCTTCGAGTCAATTGTTAATATCAAATTAGATCGCTTATCTGGAAATATTTTGAAAATTTGTTGAGGTACATATGCAAATACAGAGTAGCTGTGAGGGTAAAAGCAGCAGGGAAAACTCCTGTTATTCTTTTTCCCCCCCCATTTAACATCTTTTTTGGAGTATAATTGCTTCACAATGATGTGTTAGTTTCTGCTTTATAACAAAGTGAATCAGTTATACATATACATATGTTCCCATATCTCTTCCCTCTTGCATCTCCCTCCCTCCCACCCTCCCTATCCCACCCCTCTAGGTGGTCACAAAGCACTGAGCTGATCTCCCTGTGCTATGCGGCTGCTTCCCACTAGCTCCTATTTTACATTTGGTAGTGTATATATGTCCATGCCACTCTCTCACTTCTTCCCAGCTTACCCTTCCCACTCCTCGCGTCCTCAAGTCCATTCTCTACATCTGCGCGTCCTCAAGTCCATTCTCTACGTCCTGCCCTTAGGTTCTTTAGAACCATTTTTTTCTTTAGATTCCATATATATATGTTAGCATATGGTATTTGTTTTTCTCTTTCTGACTTACTTCACTCTGTATGACAGACTCTAGGTCCATCCACCTCACTACAAATAACTCAATTTGGTTTCTTTTTATGGTTGAGTAATGTTCCATTGTATATATGTGCCACATCTTCTTTATCCATTCATCTGTTGATGGACACTTAGGTTGCTTCCATGTCCTGGCTATTGTAAATAGAGCTGCAATGAACATTGTGGTACATGACTCTTTTTGAATTATGGTTTTCTCAGGGTATATGCCCAGTAGTGGGATTGCTGGGTCGTATGGTAGTTCTATTTTTAGTTTTTTAAGGAAACTCCATACTGTTTTCCATAGTGGCTGTATCAATTTACATTCCCACCAACAGTGCAAGAGGGTTCCCTTTTCTCCACACCCTCTCTAGCATTTATTGTTTGTAGATTTTTTGATGATGGCCATTCTGACCAGTGTGAGGTGATACCTCATTGTAGTTTTGATTTGCATTTCTCTAATGATTAATGATGTTGAGCATTCTTTCATGTGTTTGTTGGCAATCTGTATATCTACTTTGGAGAAATGTCTATTTAGTTCTTCTGCCCATTTTTGGATTGGGTTGTTTGTATTTTTGATACTGAGCTGCATGAGCTGCTTGTAAATTTTGGAGATTAATCCTTTGTCAGTTGCTTCATTTGCAAATATTTTCTCCCATTCTGAGGGTTGTCTTGTTTATGGTTTCCTTTGCTGTGCAAAAGCTTTTAAGTTTCATTAGGTCCCATTTCCTTATTTCCATTTCTCTAGAAGGTGGGTCAAAAAGGATCTTGCTGTGATGCACATATGGTCACCTTATCTTTGATAAAGGAGGCAAGAATATTCAGTGGAGAAAAGACAGCCTTCACAGTCTTCAATAAGTGGTGCTGGGAAAATGGACAGCTACATGTAAAAGAATGAAATTAGAACACTCCCTAACACCATACACAAAATAAACTCAAAATGGATTAAAGACCTAAATGTAAGGCCAGACACTATTAAACTCTTAGAGGAAAACATAGGCAGAACACTCCATGACATAAATCCTGTTATTCTTTTTTTTTTTTTTTTTTTTGTGGTACGTAGGCCTCTCACTGTTGTGGCTTCTCCCATTGCGGAGCACAGGCTCCGGACGCTCAGGCTCAATGGCCATGGCTCACGGGCCCAGCCGCTCCGCGGCATGTGGGATCTTCCCAGACCGGGGCACGAACCCGTGTCCCCCGCTTCGGCAGGTGGACTCTCAACCACTGCGCCACCAGGGAAGCCCAATCCTGTTATTCTTGATCTTCACTCACTCACTCACTCGCGGATTCATTCAAGTATTCATTGAGCTCCTCCTTTATGCCAGGCTCTATGTGGATCATGGGATGCAGGAGAGAACATGAGGGATGTGGTTCCAGCCCTAGGGAGGTGGACATTGAACCATCACATTACTAAGTACCAAAAATGGAATGTGGCAAATACAATGGAAGGGAGATACACAGGGGATTTGATCTTCAGAAGAGGAGAACATTACCCTTAGCAAGCAGCACTAGGGTGAGGACTGGGGGTGAGAATGAATGGACCAGGGGAAGAAGAATGGAAAGAATTATCCAGACAGAGAAGCACATGCAAAGGCCCTGCCGTGGGGCTGGGTAGGCAAGTACAAGGAACCCAGAAAAGGACCAGTGTGGCTGCAACACGGATAGTGGAACAATATGGGATAGGAGTTGAAGAAATGGCCAGATAGTGTGGATCATGTTAAGAGGTGTTTTTTATTTTGTTGTAACTGCAGAGTAATACGCAACCATGAAGGGCTTTAAGCAGGATGTGGTGTGTGTGATATGGCGTGAGAGATGATCATTGTGCGGTTTGAAAAGATTACTGGTGTGCAATGTGGAAAGCACCTTGGAGAGGGGACCAGTGAGAGATCTCATCAGTCTATGAGGGCCAATATCTGAGATTTCCGAGGTTCCTTCCGTGAGGAATGCATTATTGAAGAACTACTAAGGAACCCACAGACATAAATTGCAACACGGTTCATTCTCAGTTTCCAGCTCACCAACATAGAAAAACTGGTTTCCAGTTTGTGCATGAAGCTTGGGTGTACTGTTTTGCCTCTCTGCACTTAACTTCTTGATCCTGCTAGGTGCTTATAATGTCCTCACTGAGTTCAAATCTCCGAGGGGTTAGACAGTCAAACATAAGTGGTACAGCGTGATGAGTGGAGTGGTGAAATAACAGGAGCAAAGCAGAAATTCACCAAGACACACCAGGCAGAGGGATGCGGGGATTCCAAGCAGAAACAAGGAAGTCCTTGGAAGTCATACTCGAAATTCAGTATTAATGAAGGTGCGTTGGAAGATGAGGCTGAAAGGGAGATAAGAACCACATTATCAGTGATTTGTCTGCCTGGTTAAGGAGTTGAGATATTAACCTTTAAGCAGCTGGGAGTCACTGAAGCATTTAGAACAACAGTAAAACCATCGGACTTGGTTAATGGAAAAAAATGTTTGACAGCAGCGTGGAGAGTATACAGGAAAGGATGAGAGTAGAAGGGTGGGGTCCAGAGAGGAAGTGCTAGATTGGAGAGGTATCACGGGAGCAGAATCCAAAAATTGATGGTGGGAGTCAGGGTTAGGATGAGCCTGGGGTGGGAGGTGGTGTCACACAAATGGGGAGCACAGGACAAGGCACAGGTTTGGAGGGAAGATGATCAGATCAGCTTTGGACATGTCATGTTTTAAGTCTCTTTAGGATACGCAAGAGGAGGTGTCTAACATAGAGACACATACATAAAGAGATCCGATGCTCAAGAGGTAAACGTTTTTCTGGGGATAAAGGTTGAGGACTTCTTGGCCATGGATGAAATTTTGGTGGAACCTAATTTAGAGAGAATGATAGAAGGGTTGAAGACAGAATCCTAAGGATCCTACTCCCAAATTAAGAAGATCGAAAATGAGCCTATTAGGGAGGCGAGACAGGAGCCAAAGAGATGGAAGAACCAGCAGAGAGGGTGATGTCCCAGCAGCTAAGTGCAGAAAGGGGCAAAAAACGAGGCTAGCAGTGGCACGGAGTGGAGAGAAGTGCAGTGTGACACTGCTGGAAAGTGTGCTGTGTTTGGCAACCAGGAGTTGGCCAGTTCCTTTCGCAAGGCCGGTGTAGGGAAGCAGCAAGGAGCAGAAACCAGATGGCAGCGGGTGAGGGGGGATCGGAAGCAAAGGACGCAGAGGCAGGGAGTGTAAACCACCCTTTTTAGAAGTCTGGCTTAGAAAGCACACAGAGGATCAAGTCAGGTTAAGAAAAGACAAAATGACTGATCCTCAGGGCCTGGCATTTCCTCTGTGGTCAAGAAAGACCTAAGTGATGATTCTGTGTCTCGGGAGTGGCACAGGTCTTAGAGGAGTTTTCATCCTTCCTAGAGGAACAGAAATGGCATGACACACATTCTTGTACTAAACACACCACAGGAGGAGGTGGCCAGAGCCTGGTATTTAATTGGCATCTATAAATATTTGGTGACTGAGGGACTTCACTCTTACATCATCCCCTTCTGATAAGCATCAGACAGAGTACCTGTCTGGTGACCTGCAGCCCCAGAGGGGAGAGGGAAGCAGAGAGGGAGAAATGTGGGAGAAAAGTGATGAGGTTGTGAGCTCCTAGCTGGGCTGCCTAGAAGCAGTGTTACGTGGTGGTTTAGAGAGCACAGGCTCTGGAGACATCCTGCCAAAGATCAAATCCCAGCTCGACTTCTGAGTCACGTGGCCTATGGCAAGTTTCTTCGCCCTTCTGTGCCTTGGTCTCCTCATCTGTAAAGCATGGATAAGGATTGCACCTTCCTTTTAAGGGCCTAATGAGGAATAAAGGAAACAATCCAGGAGAACTTGGACCAACACCTAGCACAAAGGAAGCATGAAATCCATGTTGGTTTTTGACACTATTACTGGGACTACTTCTATATCTAGAGCAATGACAGATGGGCTGTGAGACTTACCTCTGCAGATCTCCTTAAAATAATCCCCCATGACCTGAGCCCATCTCAACACTTCTCTGTTTCTTTAAACTAGGAAGTACCTGCCTCAAATCAACCACCACCTAGGAATGCTGTTTCACTGAAATACCTGCTGGATAAACTAGTGGGGAGCTAAGGTGGCAAGAAAACCTCAGAGGGCAGGTGTGGTAGGCAGCTTCTAGTGATCCTTGATTCCTGGTGTTCATACCCTGTGAATCTCCTCCATCGGGTATGGGCTGGATGGAGTGACTACTTCTAAGCAACAGAATATAGCAAAAGTGATGGGCTGTTGCTTCCAAAATTAGGTTACTAAAAACTTCTTCTCCCCCGCTTCTTCCCCCTCTCCCCCTCCCCCTCCCCTTTTCTCCTCCTTCTTTCCCCTCTCAGGAAAGCAAACAATAGTACTGTGAGTATCCCCGCAAAGGGGCCCCACATAGCATGGAACTATTGTCTCTGGCCAGCAGCCTGCAAGTACCTGAGGCTGTGAACAGCCACAAGAGTTTGATTAGCAGCAGATACTTCCACAGCCCAGCCTTGAGATGGATGTACCCCCAAATGACACCTTGACTGCAGCCTAATGAGATACCCTGAGCCAGAAGACTCAGCTAAGCTGCACCCAGATCCCTGGCCCACAGGAACTGTGAGAAAATACATGTTTATTATTTTAAGCCTTGTGTAATTTGTTACACAGCTATGGATAACTAATACAGGGGAATGATAATGTTATCAGCAATCTTTTGCATAATTTTCCTAAGAATGTACCTAAATAACCTGCAAAGATGGAAAGAAACAACCCTACTGTCACCACTTAACCACCCAAAGAATATTCTAAGGCACACTCATCCCATAAGATACTTTGGGAGAAAAAAAAAGTTTTCCCGGTCAAAATAACCAACATGCTTTATTTCCCCCTTGGAAATTTATGATAAACGTTGCCATACTCAATGCTCTGGAAAGTTCTGCAGTAACTCAATTTTACCTCTGCACTGCCCAAGCCTATTTGACCTGTTTCCTCATAACACCTTTTAACAGGCTATGAAACATTCAGTCTTCAGACATAGTTTGGAAAACACTGCATGAGATTAAAGTTGACACTTCAACCTCAGCTCTAGAACTACAAGCACCTTTCGTATGGAAGAGCCCTGGACGGGCAGCTGAGAGTTGCATTCTGGGTCAGGTCTTACCAGTAAGTCAAGTGACCTTAGGCAGGTCACTGAAGTTGCCCACAGGCACCTGTCAAATAACTAGAGCATCAGCATGTTTAACTCACCACAGCCCTGCAGGGTTGGTTTTCATTCTCTTGACTGCTGTCTCACTATCATAAGATAGCTGCTGAAGCTCCAGACATCACATCAGCATTTGAGGCAGAATGTCAGGGGAAGAGGAAGTGTCAATCATGTATGTCTCCCTTTTTTAGGAAAACAAAAATTTCCCAGAAATTACCTTAACTTACCTTCTCTTAGGTCATTGGCAAGAACCCACTACCACCCCCTCCACCCCTGTGATCACATTGAGTTTCTATCGCCCCAGGGCTCCAGCGTCACTTCTTCAGGCATGTCTGGCTGTGCTGATAGCTCAAACAAAAATCCTGGAATTGGGTTTCAGTGGGTCTGATTGGCCTGACTTGGATGAAGTGTCAATTCCTGACCAAATGCCTTGGCTAAGAGGATGAGAAACACTCACTGATATAAACAAATGAGGTGGCTGTGTTCTAATAAAACTTGATTTATCAAAACAGGTGTCAGGTCGGATTTGGTCTGCAGGTTGTAGTTTGCCAACTCCTGAACTAGAGTATTCCTTATCCCTGAAATGATGCAAACTGGAGAGCTTGATTTATTATTATTATTATTATTATTACTACTACTACTACTATTACTGAATGCTTTACAGAGGTAATACAGTTATATGAAGACTCTGCCTCCCTCTCTTTGTCCTGAAGCCAAATTCCTTTCTTTTCTCCCTATAGGTAATCATTTTTATTATTTCCTTTTGTATCCTTTCAACATTCTTTATGAAAAGGCAAGCACATATGAACATGTTTTCTTATTTTTCCATTCTTTTTCCATGCTCTACACACTTCTCTCTTGATTATTTTTTCTAAATATTTATCTTCAAGATCTTTCCACATCAGCTCATAGAGAAAATTTTTATTCCTTTTTATGGCTGCCTGATATTCCATAGGATGGAAGTATCATATTAATTTAATAATCCATTGGTGGGTGTTTGAGCTGTTTCCAATCTTGTGCTACTACAAACAAAGATACAATGAATAGACTTACAAGGAAGCAATTTTTCCCAAGTGCAAGTGTGTGGGTTGGAGAAATTACCATACATGAAACTTGGTATGAGTTTATTTGTAATTTCAATAGATAAATTGTCCTTATATGGGCTTTTATCTATTGCCTTACCACAGTGTGTGAGAGACCCATTTCACAGGGCTCACCAACAATGTATGTTAAGAAACGGTTGGTTTTTTGCCAACAAGTGAGATGCAAACTCATAGTTTTAATTTGCATTTCCCTTATGAGTAAGGCTGAGGATACTTGATTTTATATTTAAGGCAATCTTTTCACATCCTCAATGAGGCAGAATTGCCATCACTGATTGTGTACCTTTAAGCATACTTATTGGGGTAGTAGCTCCAATATTATGGAGACCATTAACAGGTATAGTTTTATTTGCTGGTTGCTCAGAAAACGAGGCCATCTACAGTGAATTCATGCAAATCTGTTCCTAAACCACCCCCGCCCCAAACTCTTCTACTGTTCAATTTAGCATATCCTCTAGAATATCTATTCTACATCATGTACTTCATGAAAGTACCCCTGAGGTAATGACGGGATTTTTTACGGTGCATTAAGAAATTCAGATAGAATTTTTCTAAAGAACAAGTAACTGTTTGCAAATGCCTCCCCTGAAAGAAAGATGGTTGTTTCATTTTGTTTTAATGTCAGGAAGTTTTGTGCCTTCCTGATATGTAGCTAACTGTCCACCTCTTCCTGAGAGTCTTATAGGAGCAGACGAGTAAATAGTTTACTTTACTAAAAAATATTTTCTTTTAATGTATTTCAGGTAAAATCACAGTGATCTGATCACCAATCCTTATACACTGGGGATTTTTTTTTTTTTACATATTGTAAAATGATCACAGAATCAATAACTGCATTATATTTGTAAGACAATGTATTATATTCTTATATAAAGTAAGTCAGAGTGATGTTCAAAGACGTTTATAAAATATGAAGTTGCTGTTATTTCACCCTACAGGTGTCCGGAAAACAGGAAAAATTGACATAAGGACTTTTTCTTGCTTAACCAGAGAATTTAATATATATTGAGCTGCAGAGTTCATGTATTCATTTTTTTTAAGTCTCCCCACTTCTTTCTATTGTAAATTGTTCATATCTCAAACATTTAATTTTAAAATTAGGTACAATAAATATTATGCTGAAGAAATGTCTTCCACTTAATAACTACACAAAACAAACTCATTTACCAAGGAGTTAGAGATTTTGTTGGTTATTAAATTAGTGACATAATGAAGAATGGAAGGCACATTAGCTGGAAATTATAAAATTGAAAACTACATTATAATTTGTATAACAAAAACAAAATTAAAAGGAGCTTAAGGGATATATTAATTGTAAAAATATTCTGAACATCTAAAGCATTATAAATGCATTTACGATTGGGATGTTCATTTCATTTCTGATAATGTGGGTTTCTTAGGCTCTTTCAAGTTTTCAAAGAACAGAGATGTATTTGGGTTCCGGGTAATGGAACTTATTGAAGGGATGCACAGAGGAGTAAAAGAGAGACAGGAAGACTTCTCTGCAGATGCACAGCCAGACTGCAGAGAAAACAATAAGTTATTTTGGAATGCACAGCAATTCTAGTGTCTCAACAAAACTCTGCTAGGCCAGTCATATGACCTGTCATCTTCCTTGCACCATGTCCATATGCTGATGCCACTGTTCTGTCTTGGTTTCCATTGTGCTGCCTTTCCTGTCTTTACCCTCTAACACACTCACTATTCTTGTTCTCAAAGACACTTACTCATGCTTCCTTATGGCTCCTATTGCTCTGCCCTCTCTTGAACATCTTTCCTTTTTTATTTTTGAATTGTATTTTATTTATTCTTTTATACAGCAGGTTCTTATTAGTTATCCATTTTATATGTATTAGTGTATATACGTCAGTCCCAATCTCCCAATTTGTCACAGCACCACCACCACCACCCCCGCCGCTTTCCCCCCTTGGTGTCCATACGTTTGTTCTCTACATCTGTGTCTCAATTTCTGCCCTGCAAACTGGTTCATTTGTACCATTTTTCTAGGTTCCACATATATGTGTTAACATATGATATTTGTTTTTCTCTTTCTGACTTACTTCACTCTGTATGACAGCCTCTAGATTGATCCATGTCTCTACAAATGACCCAATTTTGTTCCTTTTTATGGCTGAGTAATATTCCACTGTATATATGTACCACATCTTCTTTATCCATTTGTCTGTCGATGGGCATTTAGGTCACTTTCATGACCTGGCTGTTGTAAATAGTGCTGCAATGAAAATTGGGGTGCATGTGTCTTTTTGAATTATGGTTTTCTCTGGGTATATGCCCAGTAGTGAGATTGCTGGGGCATATGGTAATTCTATTTTTAGTTTTTTAAGGAACCTCCATACTGTTCTCCATAGTGGCTGTATCATTTTACATTCCCACCAACAGCGCAAGAGGGTTCCCTTTTCTCCACACCCTCTCCAGCATTTGTTGTTTTCTGATGACGCCCATTCTAACTGGTGTGAGGTGATACCTCATTGCACTTTTGATTTGCATTTCTCTAATAATTAGTGATTTTGAGCAGATTTTCATGGGCTTCTTGGCCATCCTGTATGTCTTCTTTGGAGAAATGTCTATTTAGGTCTTCTGCCCATTTTTGGATTGGGTTGTTTATTTTTTTAATATTGAGCTGCATGAGCTGTTTACATATTTTGGAGATTAATACTTTGTCTGTTGATTCGTTTGCAAATATTTTCTCCCATTCTGAGGGTTGTCTTTTCGTCTTGTTTGTAGTTTCCTTTGTTTTGCAAAAGCTTTTAAGTTTCATTAGGTCCCATTGGTTTATTTTTGTTTTTATTTCCATTACTCTAGGAGGTGGATCAAGAAAGATCTTGCTGTGATTTATGTCAAAGGGTATTCTTCCAATGTTTTCCTCTAAGAGTTTTATAGTGTCCGGTCTTACATTTAGGTCTCGAATCCATTTTGAGTTTATTTTTGTGCATGGTGTTAGGGAGTATTCTAATTACATTCTTTTACATGTAGCTGTCCAGTTTTCCCAGCACCACTTATTGAAGAGACTGTCTTTTCTCCATTGTATATCCTTGCCTCCTTTGTCATAGATTAGCTGACCATAGGTGTGTGGGTTTATCTCTGGGCTTTCTACCCTGTTCCATTGATCTATATCTCTGTTTCTGTGTCAGTACAACATTGTCTTGATTACTGTAGCTTTGTAGTATAGTCTGAAGTCAGAGAGTCTGATTCCTCCAGCTCCGTTTCTTTCCCTCAAGACTGCTTTGGCTATTCAGGGTCTTTTGTGTCTCCATACAAATTTTAAGATTTTTTGTTCTAATTCTGTAAAAAATGCCGTTGGTAATTTGATAGGGATTGCATTGAATCTGTAAGTTGCTTTGGGTAGTATAGTCATTTTCACAATATTGATTCTTCCAATCCAAGAACATGGTATATCTCTCCATCTGTTGGGATCATCTTTAATTTCTTCCATCAGTGTCTTATAGTATTCTGCATACAGGTCTTTTGTCTCCCTAGCTAGGTTTATTCCTAGGTATTTTATTCTTTCTGTTGCAATGGTAAATGGGAGTGTTTCCTTAATTTCTCTTTCAGATTTTTTATCATTACTGTATAGGAATGCAAGAGATTTCTGCAACTTTACCAAATTCATCAATTAGCTCTAGTAGTTTTCTGGTGGCATCTTTAGGATTCTCTATGTGTCATGTCATGTGTCATGTCATGTGTCATGTGTCATGTCATCTACAAACAGTGACAGTTTTACTTCTTCTTTTCCAATTTGTATTCCTTTTATTTCTTTTTCTTCTCTGATTGCCATGGCTGGGACTTCCAAAACTATGTTGAATAATAGTGGGGAGAGTGGACATCCTTGTTTTGTTCCTGATCTTAGAGGAAATGCTTTCCGTTTTTCACCATTGAGAATGATGTTTGCTGTGGGTTTGTCATATATGGCCTTTATTATGTTGAGGTAGGTTCCCTCTATGCCCACTTTCTGGAGAGTCTTTATCATAAATGGGTGTTGAATTTTGTCAAAAGCTTTTTCTGCATCTATTGAGATGATCATATGGGTTTTATTCTTCAGTTTGTTAATATGGTGTATCACATTGATTGATTTGTGTATATTGAAGAATCCTTGCATCCCTGGGATAAATGCCACTTGATCATGGTGTATGATCCTTTTAATGTGTTGTTGGATTCTGTTTGCTAGTATTTTGTTGAGGAGTTTTGCATCTATATTCATCAGTGATATTGGTCTGTAATTTTCTTTTTTTGTAGTATCTTTGTCTGGTTTTGTTATCAGGATGACAGTGGCCTCATAGAATGAGCTTGGGAGTATTCCTTCCTGTGCAATTTTTTGGAAGAGTTTGAGAAGAATAGGTGTTACCTCTTCTCTACATGTTTGATAGAATACACCTGTGAAGCCATCTGGTCCTGGACTTTTGTTTGTTGGAAGATTTTTAATCACAGTTTCAATTTCATTACTTGTGATTGGTCTGTTCATATTTTCTATTTCTTCCTGGTTCAGTCTTGGAAGGTTGTGCATTTTTAAGAATTTGTCCGTTTCTTCCGGTTTGTCCCTTTTATTGGCATAGAGTTGCTTGTAGTAGTCTCTTAGGATGTTTTGTATTTCTGCAGTGTCTGTTGTAACTTCTCCTTTTTCATTTCTAATTTTATTGATTTGAGTCCTCTCCCTCTTTTTCTTGATGAGTCTGGCTAAGGGTTTATCAATTTTGTTTATCTTCTCAAAGAACCAGCTTTTAGTTTTATTGATCTTTGCTATTGTTTTCTTTGTTTCTATTTCATTTATTTTGCTCTGATCCTTATGATTTCTTTCCTTCTGCTAACTTTGGGTTTTGTTTGTTCTTCTCTCTCTAGTTCCTTTAGGTGTAAGGTTAGATTGTTTGAGATTTTTCTTTTTTCTTGAGTTAGTCTTATATTGCTATATACTTCCCTCTTAGAACTGCTTTTGCTGCATCCCATAGGTTTTGTATCGTCGTGTTTTGATTGTCATTTGTCTCTAGGTATTTTCTGATTTCCTCTTCGATTTCTTCAGTGATCTCTTGGTTATTTAGTAACGTATTGTTTAGCCTCCATGTGTTTGTGTTTTTTCCGTTTTTCTCCGTGTAACTGATTTCTAATCTCATAGCGTTGTGAACAGAAAAGATACTTGATATGATTTCAATTTTCTTAAATTTACTGAGGCTTTATTTGTGACCCAAGATGTGATGTATCCTGGAGAATGTTCTGTGCGCACTTGAGAAGAAAGTGTAATCTGCTGTTTTTGGATGGAATGTCCTATGGAATGTCAATTAAATCTATCTGGTGTATTGTGTCATTTAAAGCTTGTGTTTCCTTAGTGATTTTCTGTTTGCATGATCTGACTATTGGTGTAAGTGAGGTGTTGAAGTCCCCCACTATTATTGTGTTGCTTTCCTCTTTTATAGCTGTTAGCATTTGCCTTATATATTGAGGTGCTCCTATATTGGGAGCATATATATTTATAATTGTTATGTCTTCTTCTTGGATTGATCCCTTGATCATTATGTAGTGTCCCTCCTTGTCTCTTGTAACATTCTTTATTTTGAAGTCTATTTTATCTGATATGAGTATTGTTACTCCAGCTTTATTTTGATTTCCATTTGCATGAAATATCTTTTTCCATCCTTTCACTTTCAGTCTGTATGTGTCCCTAGGTCTGAAGTGGGTCTCTTGTAGACAGCATATATATGGGTCTTGTTTTTGTATCCATTCAGCGAGCCTGTGTCTTTTGGTTGGAGCATTTAGTCCATTCACGTTTAAGGTAATTATTGATATGTATGTTCCTATTACCATTTTCTTAATTGTTTTTGGTTTTTTTTTGTAGGTCCTTTTCTTCTCTTGTGTTTCCCACTTAGAGAAGTTCCTTTAGCGTTTGTTGTAGAGCTGGTTTGGTGGTGTTGAATTCTCTTAGCTTTTGCTTGTCTGTAAAGTTTTTGACTTCTCCATCAAATCTATGAGATCCTTGCTGGTTTTAGGTTCTTGGTTTTAGGTTCTTCTCTTTTATCACTTTAAATATATTGTGGTACTCCCATCTGGCTTGTAGAGTTTCTGCTGACAAATCAGCTGTTAACCTTATGGGAGTTCCCTTGTATGTTATTTGTCATTTTTCCCTTGTTGCTTTTAAGAATTTTTCTTTGTCTTTAATTTTTATCTATTTGATTACTATGTGTCTTGGCATGTTTCTCCCTGGGTTTATCCTGCCTGGGACTCTCTGTGCTTCCTGGACTTGGGTGGCTATTTCCTTTCCCATGTTAGGGAAGTTTTCGACTATAATGTCTTCAAATATTTTCTCAGCTCCTTTATCTCTCTCTTCTCCTTCTGGGACCCCTATAATGCGACTGTTGTTATGTTTAATGTTGTCCCAGAGGTCTCTTAAGCTGTCTTCATTTCTTTTCATTCTTTATTCTTTATTCTGTTCCGCAGCAGTGAATTCCACCATTCTGTCTTCCAGGTCACTTATCTGTTCTTCTGCCTCAGTTATTCTGCTATTGATTCCTTCTAGTGTATTTTTCCTTTCAGTTATTGTATTGTTCATCTCTGTTTGTTTGTTCTTTAATTCTTCTAGGTCTTTGTTAAATATTTCTTGCATCTTCTCAATCTTTGCCTCCATTCTTTTTCCAAGGTCCTGGATCATCTTCACTATCATTATTCTGAATTCTTTTTCTGGAATGTTGCCTATCTCCACTTCATTTAGTTGTTTTTCTGGGGTTTTATCTTATTCCTTCATCTGGTACATAGCCCTCTGCCTTTTCATCTTGTCTATCTTTCTGTGAACATGGTTTTTGTTCCACAGGTTGCAGGATTGTAGTTCTTCTTGCTTCTGCTGTCTGCCCTCTGGTGGATGAGGCTATCTAAGAGGCTTCAGCAAGTTTCCTGAGGGAGGGACTTGTGGTGGGTAGAGCTGGCTGTTGCTCTGGTGGGCAGAGCTCAGTAAAACTTTAATCCTCTTGTCTGCTGATGGGTGGGGCTGGGTTCCCTCCCTGTTGGTTGTTTGGCCAAGGTGACCCAACACTGGAGCATACCCAGGCTCTTTGGTGGGGCTAATGGCGGACTCTGGGAGGGCTCACGCCAAGGAGTACTTCCCAGAATTTCTGCTGTCAGTGTCCCTGTCCTCACCGTGAGACACAGCCACCCCCCGCCTCTGCGGGAGACCCTCCAACACTAGCAGGTAGGTCTGGTTCAGTCTCCTATGGGGTCACTGCTCCTTCTCCTGGGTCCTGATGTGCACACTACTTTGTGTGTGCCCTACAAGAGTGGAGTCTGTCTTTCCCCCAGTCCTGTTGAAGTCCTGCAATCAAATCCCACTAGCCTTCAAAGTCTGATATCCTAGGAATTCCTCCTCTTGTTGCCAGACCCCCTGGTTGGGAAGCCTGAGGTGGGACTCATAACCTTCACTCCAGTGGGTGGACTTCTATGGTATAAGTGTTCTCCAGTTTGTGAGTCACCCACCCAGCAGTTATGGGATTTGATTTTATTGTGATTGCGCCCCTTGTACTGTCTCATTGTGGCTTCTCCTTTGTCTTTGGATGTGGGGTATCTTTTTTGGTGAGTTCCAGTGCCTTCCTGTAGAAGATTGTTCAGCAGTTAGTTTTGATTCTGGTGTTCTCGCAAGAGGGAGTGAGAGCACGTCCTTCTACTCTGCCATCTTGAACCAATCTCTTGAACATCTTTCTGCTTCTCATAAAATATTTGTACATGAATCTTAGATCCGTTTCCCAGGAAGAAGTCCGTGAGATGGGCTTGTGTGTGATTTACTAAGGAAGTGCCCTCAGGAGAAATTGGCAAGGGAGGGAAAGGTCAAGGAAAGGGAAGAAGCCCAGCAAGGACGCAGCTAGAAAAAAAAAGACCTGAGTGCAAAGGCAGCAGCCAAGCTAAACTGTGAAGCTGAAGGTGAAGGACTGGTAGAAGAACGTCATCAAGAGACTGATGGTCAGCAATTGTGTTCTAGACACAGTGTGAGTGTGTGTTTGGTGAAATGCTGACCAGTTCAGCACTGCATACTTGGGCCATGTGGTATACTTGGGCCACGTGGTATGGCCAGGAATGCTGTCCTTGATGTAGGATAATCTGAGCATATCCATGGAATTTTGAAGTATTACTTTTGACCCAAGTGAGAATGCAGGAATCAGATGGGACTGAAGTGCTGTTATATCCAACTTGTAATGCAGACCTCGCTTGTCAGGACTTGGAACCAGACTTCCTGTGTTTGTATCCTGGCTCCTTTTACGTGCTGTGTGCCCTCGAGTGAATTACTCAACCTCTCTGTGTATCAGTTTTGTCCATCTGTTAAAGAGAATAATAATGATATTAATAATAGGATCTACATAAGAGGGTTGTCAAGATTAAATGAGTTCGTTGAAGTAAAGCATGAGGACAGTACTTAATATGGTGAGTGCTCAATAAATCTTGTCATTATTATTACCAAACCACTTTGCTTTTCCCTGAGAAAAACTGTTTCCCAGCTGCAACATCTAACTTCAGCCAGAAATTTTGGACACATGTGCACTGGGTCACAAAGGCAAACCACATGAGAGGGAATAATAATGCAAACCTCAAACCACTCTTGGAAAAACAACTCAAAGGTCATGTTCAGTTGAAAGTGGTCGGGCAGTGTGGTATTTAGTGGCAAGAGCGAGGGCGTGTGCATGCAAAGTACAAAATGTCAAGCAGCGAGACGTTTGAGAAACCACACGTGAAATTAAATCTTGAGAGTCCCTCCTCATGTATCCTGTACATAATATAATGTGTTTAGACAGGGTCTTGTTTTTTTTTTAATTTATTGAAGTATACTGCATTTACAATATTGTGTTAATTTGTGCTGTACAGCAAAGTTGACTCAGTTATACATATATATACATTCTTTTTCATATTCTTTTCTATTATGGTTTATCACAGGATATTGAATATAGTTCTCTGTGATATACAGTAGGACTTTGCTGTTTATCCATTCTATATATCATAGTTTGCATCTGTTCATCCCAAACTTCCAATCCATCCCTCTCCCACCCCAACTCCTTGGCAATCGCAAGTCTGTCTTCTATGTCTTTGAGTCTGTTTCTGTTTCATACAGAAGTTCATTTGTATCATATTTTAGATTCCACATATAAATGATATCATATGGTATTTGTCTTTCTCTTTCTGACTTACTTCACTTAGTATGGTAATCTCTAGCTCCATCCATGTTGCTGCAAATGGCATTGTTTCATTCTTTTTTATGGCTGAGTAATATTCCATTGTCTATATGTACCACATTTCTTTATCCATTCATCTGTCAATGGACATTTAGGTTGTTTCCATGTCTTGGCTATTTTGAATAGTGCTAATAGTGCTGCTATGGACATAGGGGTGCATGTATCTTTTTGAATTATATTTTTAGACAGTCTTGTATATTCATGAATCAAGAATTAAAACTAGACTAAAACTATAGATTTTACTTAACTGACTCTCATCTCACACACACACACACACACACACACGAAATGTATTCGATCTCTCCTTGGCTACTGAGACTGGAGAACATTCTAGAAAACCCCAGTACTTCTTGAACTTTTATTCGTTCTTTTCTAGACTGTCTCTGTGGGGAATGTGATTTCTCAGTGACTCTGTGAAGGATTCACAGGCATGATTACATCTTACTTTCTCCGCAGGGATGTGAGACTGAAAACAAGCTACCAGGAGTTAGCCCGCCCTGCCAGGGCAAACTTCTCCCACCTGCCAGCATCCCCTGGATGCACTCGACTCCCTTTCATTTCAACACTGAGAACCCAAACATTTGTGAGAATAAAATCTTATTCAGGTATACCAACAAAACTGGAGCATTAACTTTAAAACTAAATTCACTTCTGCTTGAATTCACGTGTTTTTTTTTTCTCTACATCGACAGTACTCATTAAGTGTCTGCAAGCTTACTATGTCACAGAGATAAGAAAAACACTCAAGAGTCTGAGTACACTTCAGAAAAGTAAGTAATTTTGAAAGAAGACATTCAAGTCTCCTTCTCTGTACATTATTTAACAAAAATCATGAACGGTTAATGGTAACTTCTATGAGTATAATGAGAGCTTAATTTAGTTTTCTCCTATTTTCCCCTATTCATCTTTGTGCTCTTTAAATAAAAGAGATTTATTTTATACTCTACACATAATTATGGTTTTGTGCCTTGTATTAGTAGTAGGGAATGCCTTGTTCCATCTCTACTTAAAAAGAAGGTTTTATAATTTTAGAGAAATAAATAAGCATCATAAAGGCAGAGCATGTGAGCACAGATTATAAAGTAGACACTGACCCAATACTCTTGATATTAAGATGTAGGCAGAAATTCATAATGCTCAGGGTAAGTAGCAAGAAACAGCCCTGAGAAGTCTCAATAAGTTTAAGAGGTTTTTAACTCTGCAGACCAGGATAAATGTAAGGAATATATTCAATGAATATTTATGCTCCTCTCTACCAGGTACAGGGCATTTCCACCAAGTCAATAGCACATTTATTATTCTAGTTTTGTTTGGGTTCGGGTTGAACTATTCATTTTCCAAACAATAGCCTATAAGAATGAACTCTATTCTCTCTTTCTTTCTTCTGTTTTTTAATAACTATTTCTGGTTCTCCACATCAATTTCCTTTGCCATGTTGTGTACCTGATCTATATTTTAAAAAGTGACTTCCTCTCCAAAAAAACACTAATTTGAAAAGATACATGTATCCCCATGTTCATAGCAGCACCATTTACAATAGCCAAGATATGGAAGCAACCTAAGTGTCCATCAACAGATGAATGGATAAAGAAGATGTGGCACATACATACAATGGAATATTGGCCTTAAAAATGAATGAAATTTTGCCATTTGCAGCAACATGGATGGACTTGGAGGGCATTATGCTTAGTGAATTAAGTCAGACAAATACTGTATGATAACACTTGTATGTGGAATCTAAAAAATACAAGAAACTAGTGAATATAATAAAACAGAAGCAGACTCATAGATTTAGAGAATGCACTAGTGGTTACCAGTGGGAAGGGGGAGAGGCAATATAGGGGTGGGGGAGTGGGAAGTACAAACTATTGGGTGTAAGACAGGCTCACAGATATATTGTACAACACAGAGAATGTAGCCAATATTTTATAATAACTGTAAATGGAAAGTAAACTTGTATACAAGTTTTTAAAACTTGTATACAAAATTAAAAAATTTTTAATGATTTCCTCTGAAGTTATAAAACCTGCTTGAGGTCAAGAAGGCACAACACCTTGGGCACATTTTACCCTGGGCTGAGATGCTGTTGTACAGGTTTAAGTAGAGGGATGAATTCTGGGTGGAGTCTGAGCACCACACACCTACAATTTTGAAGGAGTGGGGGTGGGTTTTGTGTTTAAAATACAGTAACACACCGGGCCCCATTGTTTCTCTTACCCTAGTAGTTCCTGTTCAACCTTTCTTAGAAATTTGGCCTTTGGAATTTAAATTATACCGCAGCACCATTCTATGTGAGGAAGAGATGTGAAGGGAGAGAAAAGAGGAATGGAAGGGAAAGAAAGAAGTGATGTAGTTATGGGAGCAGCTGTTGGAGAGACAGAAGAGAAACTTCTAGGGAGTAGGGAACATGGAGTCGGGGAGGAACATCTCCTATAAATGCTGTTTTCAAATAATCATAGTAACTAAGAATAAAACCACAGCTAACTCTACCTGTGAGATGTCAAATGACTGAAAATAGGAAATTTGTGTGCCAAGGGAAGCAAGGCAGCCCAGGTGCTGACACAGCAGACAAGCTTGGGCAGCAGGGGAAGCTGGGCATAGGACAGGGAACCATAGTGTCACATCATCCATGGCTTTCTTTTACACCTTGATCAATATTTTGTTATTTTTCCACTATTGCTAATGGATAGAATCAAAGCTTATTTTTCACAAGAGGTGATTAATGTACTTTAAAATTTATTTGTATTTATTTATTTATTTTAACTGAAGTATAGTTGATTGACCATGTCATGTTAGTTTCAGGTGTACAGCAAAGTGATTCAGTTATATGCACACACAAACACACACACACACATCTCTATTCTTCAGATTCTTTTCCCTTATTGGTTATTACAAAATATTGAGTACAGTTCCCTATGTATTTGTATTTATTTTTTAATTTTTTATTTGGAGATTCCAGAAGTGTACCACAACAGAGTTCCCATATGCTCTTTACTCAGCTCCCCCTGATACTAGCATCTTACATAATCATAGTACAATGATTAAATGAGTTCATTTGTACCATTTTTTAAGATTCTACATACAAGCGATATCATATATTTGTTTTTCTCTGTCTGACTTGCTTCACTCAGTATGACAATACCTAGGTCCATCCATGTTGCTGCAAATGACATTATTTCGTTCTTTTTTATGGCTGAGTAATATTCCATTGTATATATGTACCTACTGTATAGCACAGGGAACTCTTCTCAACACTCTGGAATGACCTATATGAGAAGAGAATTTTAAAAAAGAATGGATATATGTATATGTATAACTGATTCACTTTGCTGTACAGCAGAAACTAGCACAACATTTAAAATCAACTATACTTCAATAAAAATTTAGAAAAAATAAAAATAAAAAACAAAGGAATGAACGTTGGTACCTGATTATCACTAAACTAGAGACTTTCTTTGGATTTCACCAGTTTTTCTATTAATGTCCTGCTAAGCCTATCAGAGCCCTGGGTCACAGTGATCAGCTCAGGGATTGGCCTGTGACCCGATCAGAGCCACCGAGATGCTTAGATGCATCTTTGGGCTTTTGAGGAAGAGGAAGGCATAGTATCCTATGGGGCTTTACCTCACAGGATATAAGCCTGGAACTGTGGTAAGCATTCTGCTATGTGTGTTAATTAATATTAGGTTTTGCTAAGAGACAGAAATCTCACATTTTCAATAATCTAAACAAGATAGGGATGTATTTTTTTTCTTAACATGAATGAAGTCTGAGGTAAGCAATTCAGGGTGGCTCAAGGTCAGCAGGGAGTGGTTTCTTTCTTGCTCTGTCATCCTTGATAACATGGATGGTCCCAGATGGATGCTTGAGCTTCTAGGCTGCAGGGAGGAGGAAAGGGTGAAGAGGGAGCCTTCAAAGACACTTGCTGGAAATTGCCCATGACGCTTCTTCTGCTTGTATACTATTAGCCATGCTACTATGCATAACTGCAATAGAGGTGTGGAAAATGTGGTCTTTACCTCAGGAGACTGTGCGCTCAGCCACAGGTGAGAGGTTTTATGATAAAGGAAGTAAAGGGAAAATAGCTGTGGGTGAACAATGAGCTTTTTCTGCTGCTCTCTCCACCAACCAAGAGCCTGACTGAGAATAGAGCCTGTCCTGAAGGAGCAAAGTTGAAAGATGAAAATAAATCAATCTTACCCCAGTAGTATCTTTGAACCTCTGGATCAAACTGCACCTGAAGACAGACCACCCCTGCTACTTAAGCTAATAAATCTCCTTCCCTTCCCTCCCTCCCCACTTCCTTCCTCCCTTCCTTCCTTCCTTCTCATTCTTTTTTTTTTTTTTTTTTTAACTCTGAAAAAATCTCGATGGGTACAGAAAGGAGGATTCTCCCAAAGAGTATTTAAAGTCATTTTTATTTCTTTGTCCTCTCAAGCTCTCCATTCCCCTCACAGTTGCTCAGAAAGACAACTGAATTTTCCCTTATATCTCCTAAGGGCCAAATTATGCGTCTCCATGCTCTATTTCCTTTCAGCCTAAAGGAGAAGGAACTGCTGGTGTTTCCTAGAACTTGCCTTTTTGGATTTGATTAAAAATTTCAAAATATGTTGGCTTGTAAATCTCTACTAAGACTTGTAAACTGGAATTCTCAGCTGGACCTATTCTAGGTATATTTACTTATCTTTATCTTTAGCAAATGCTTCTTGGAATTCTTTCCCTATTCAGTAAAAACTCCTCTGTCCAATAGCTTGGCTACATACATACACCTCCTCTTTCTCAGTTCTGACTTTTACTAACATTAATAGCATCTGTGAGAATTAGAGCTTAATGGATTACTTTCTGTTGATCCGAGAATCCTGCCATAATAGATCTCATTTTAAAGGATTCCAAACAATTGGTCAGCAGTCCAGCTTTTTTTTTTTTTTTTTTAAAGTAACTTTGCTAGTAGAATCAATTTGCCCAGACTGTTTCCTTGGCATCTTTTTTTCTGGGTCTTTGCTTTGAAGCAGAGAAGATCTAAAATATTGGGTTTGGAAGTTTTCCTTTCAGATTCTGAAAGCATGGTTTTCACTTAAATTATTATGCTTCTCTGTCCCTACTTATATCAGTAAAGTGATTAAGAGTGTCTACCAACTGCAATTCTCAAGCTCTGAAATTTGTCCTTTGGAATTTAAATTATACCGCAGCACCATATGGCAGAGGAGAAAGGAGTGCTCAGTTTCTTGTCTAACAGAGAGCTTCTCTCAAGCAAGGGGTATTGCGGTCCCAGTCCAAGTTTCCCCGGCCCTCTGAGTCTTAGCATCTCCTGCTGCCTCTCAAGGCACATGTGCACAGGATTTTCTAAAGCAGCTGTGAGAAAAGTTGCTACAAACCAGAGAGATGAGTAAGAGCCCACCTGAGTCCACCATCACCCATATTCCCACCACTGATACTGACACAGCCATGAAGCCAAGCCCTGGAAATGGGAGAACTCTAGGTGTCCTTCACTTATATGCATTAAAAAAATGTATTTAACTTGAGGCATATTCAGAACATCATTCCTTTCCCTGAGGGCATGGTAAGCAGTGGCTACCAGCCTAATGCAGTTTTGCTTGGGAGCACCACGGAGACCCCTAAAGCTTCTGAAGCCCAAGGTCAAATGCTACAAAAATCCAGGTGTGTGGGGCGGGGAGGATGCTGCTAATTTATGATTATGGAGACTCTTATCTCTGAATCTGTCACAAGTAAATGGGACCCAAGGAGCTACACATCCTCTCTAGGATTATAAATGGGATCCTGACGTTTTAGACTCACTGCCACCTTTGTGACTGAGTGTCCTTTCTCTCACTCCCGATATTAGGGGGCACCTTACCACTTACTGAGATGGCGAACTTGTACTTGCCTTCTCTCAAGTCAGTTTCGAGACTGTTCAGGACTACCCAGGGGTGGAGATCGCTCTTGTTTAGTTTGCATAGGAATTGAGCAAGGTCCTCTGATATGCTGGTGGCACTGGATATCTGCTCTTGTCCTCCAGACCCGCTCTGCACATGCGCTCTGCTCCTGGTGGCTGACCTGGATGGGTGACATCCACGGGGCCCTGCCCTTCGGCTTCTAGTAGGGGTGTCCAACAGCGAGTACACGCAGGGAGGTTGGGGTGCTTGCTTCCCTGGCCCCCTTTCTGTGGGGTCAGCAGTGCTGACACACCCACAAAGCTCCTGACACGTGGCCCTCTCCTCTCTGATTTCTGGTAACCTCTCTAACTGCCTGCCCCTCCGGGCTCTGAATCTCCTCCCTGCTGTCACTAGCCCTGAATAGTAACACCATCCATGGTGGTTTCCCTGATCCTGCCCACACTTTTATAAATAATCCATTTCTTAAACTCTCTCCAAATTTCTCAATTCCAGTGTGCCTCGTGTTTCTTGCTGTAACCCTATGTGTTAAAACAGCGTTGTCTTGATTTATCCGTTTTCCCTTCTGCCTCTTCCACATGCTCTGACTCAGTCTTTCCTCTTAATTGTCTGTAAAAGACCACCATCTTTGTTTGCTTGTGCTTGCTTACTTCATGCACTTTTGCCTTGCCTGATTTCCAGAAGGATGTGATGATGTGCCTGTTGGCTGATTGTGCCCCAGCGCTGACTTTCCTCTGCCCATTTTAAAATGCACTATATCGGGCTTCCCTGAGGGCGCAGTGGTTGAGAGTCTGCCTGCCAGTGCAGAGGACACGGGTTCGAGCCCTGGTCCAGGAAGATCCCACATGCCGCGGGGCAACTAGTCCCGTGAGCCACAACTACTGAGCCTGCGAGTCTGGAGCCTGTGCTCCGCAACAAGAGAGGCCGCGATAGTGAGAGGCCCGTGCACCGCGATGAAGAGTGGCCCCCACTTGCCGCAACTGGAGAAAGCCCTCGCACAGAAACGAAGACCCAACACAGCCAAAAATAAAGAATTATTCTGCCTTCCTAATTGAATTACTTATTTAAAAAAATGCACTATATCTTAGGTCACCCACACAGTCTTTTAAAGAAACTCGGGGGAAACCTTCAAACTGGCTATTCCCTGTCACGAAGACAACCTCTAAAACTAGATTTTATTGAATTCAGTCCCTTAAAATAGAATTTGATTGACCCTTTTGGAATGGATATAACCTCAGAAATATAATATGCACTTGTCTGGTAACATTGAAGTATGTCCTATTTCGGTTAGCACAGATGTCACTTTGATTCTTTTGAGATAATTGTCTTCTTATAGAAAATGGAAAATTATTTTCTTAGGTACCCATTGCCCTATCAGAAAAAAAAAATGCCAAGAAAAATAATGCCAATGTATCACACTTGTGATAAAAAATAATCCAGATATGGGTGCTAATTTCTAGGTTACTCAAAATCAGGATAGGTTATTCAAGACTCAAGTAGACACAACATAATTTGTAGTACAAGAGAAGTATATGGTGCCTTTAAATAGTGGTAAAATGTTTTGAATCCTAGATATTCTGATGATGGCTTTGGACCAGAACGTTTACCCAAATGGGAAAAGGAGATGTGGCAGATGCTATGAATGGCCCACTCACCTCCCCGTCACCCCTCCACCCCCAGACGTCACCTGCTGCTTCCGTGGAGAATCCCTCTACTTGCACAAAGCTTCCTCTCGCCTGTATCTCTCTGCCATTGGGATGTGCTGGGCCTGGGTGAGGCGGATGCCCCAGTAGCAACCCTCAAGTGTATAGGGACAGGAGCTGCAGGATAAATATCCACATACCTTTATCCATCTGGGAGAAGGGACAATTCTGAGGTGTGCTCTATGCAGGCACTAGTGGATCCCCAGCAGGACTGAAACCCTGTTGCCCATGTCAGTAACATCTTCATTAGCATACCCTTTATTGGTTTTCCTCCCTTTCCTGTCTCACTTCGCTACTCTCTCTGTGCTTCTTGTGATCGCCTCCCAAATAAACGACTTGTACACAAAATCTTGTCTTAGGGACTGACTTTTGGGTGAATGCATTTAGGACAGGAGACTTCAGAAGGACAGTGAGAGGAGAACTACAGAAGATGAGATCAGGTCATTCTTAGCTACAAGAGAATCATTGTCTTTTATGTTCTTCTGAATCATCTCTGTCTTTAGATTATAAACTATTGAGAACACCGGCTGTTTCTAATCAACTCTATACATCTCTACAGTCTATGTGTGCAATGAAGAAAGACTCGATAAATATTTGATAATAATGACAATTCTAAGATCATGCTATTTATGGTAGCCATTACCCTAGTGAAGGGATATAATTATTGCAAAAGAGCAAATTGAATTCTGCCTTTTATAAAAGGTAAGTGCTGTCAGCTCCCTTTGAGTCATCTCTAGAAGCTAAAAAAAATATAATGTCTTCCTCAGATGAGAACTGTTAGGGGGTGATAAGTTTATACCGTTGTGTTCAAGGCAAACTGAATTTCTTCTCAGGTAGCTTGTCAGTTTTTCACATTCCTCCACTCATGTTGCACATACATGGAGTGATTGCAACATCTCTGCGTAGTTCCTTAGACAACACAGCTTCACCAAATGCACATTGAGGGTCTGTATCTGCATGCACAGCTCAGTCTTAGCATTTAGAACTGGCTGCAGACCTTTCTAAATCTTATTGGAAGGAGCCCAATCCAAACACAAATGGCAGAGAATTCAATGGAGAAAACAATAATGAAACAAGAATTATGTGCATTATTTAACTCTCAGCAACTCCCCAAATTCTGGCCTTTATTCTTTGACTTGTCATCCACCCACTTATTCAGTGATATGAATAATGTTTTCTGCATATTGTTTAGGACTTTTTTCCCATAAATTACTCACCAGCATTGATCATATAGTAGAACAGTGAAGAGTCACACCCAGGATGGTACCAGACAATTTCTTCATCTAGCTAATATTAAAGAAATTGAATAGGCTCCCACAAGCCGCATGGTGCAGCCAAAAAAAAAAAAAGAAAAGAATTGGAATACTGGAATAAAGTTAATTGGTCAGCCTAAGGGAAAGTGAACCTAGGTGTGTGTTTGATTACCCTTGAGACTTTTCTGTGAGTTTGGCATTTTTCAACACAAAAAGTTGGAGAAAAAAGATGTGATTAGCTAAATAATCACTAAAAAATTTGGTGGAATTAACTGGAAACAGTTAAAAAAAACCAAAGTGAATTGTGCTTCAATACTAAATTAACTGCATAGCACAGGGAACTATACTCAATATTTTGTTATAACCTATAAGGGTAAAGAATCTGAAAAAGAGGATATATATAGGTACTGAATCACTTTGCTGTATACCTGAAAGTAACACAACATTGTAAATCAACTATCCTTCGATAAAAAATACTAAATTAACTAATTAATTAGTTAATTGAATAAATGAATGAACGATCTGATCTCCAACCTTTTAGTTTTTATTTAGAAGAAAATACTGAAAGTGAGAACTATCAGATGGAGAATTTGTTACCAGAAAGACTTCAGAAAATGGAGGAGTTGGAGACTAAAATGAAGTTTTCTTCTTGCATTGTTGAAACTTGCAACCAATTAATTTCCCCAAAAGCTCCCCATTCTATATTAACCTCTAAATAGAAAACCTGTTTCTGCTTTCATTTCCAGTTAACCCTCCATTGTACAGTAGACAGGGAGCGATACTGTGGACCAATAAAAGCAGCAAGAGGACAGACCACAAAAGATAGCAGCTGGTTGTGCTGTTCCTTTCTCGTTACCCTCAGAGCCCACAGTCCCTTTCTGCAGAGGATTTTACCTATGAAACCTCATTCTCTGTGCCATGCGCCCCCGCCATCCAGGCCACATCCTACTGGAGTAGTGAAGGGGCCCAGGTTCAAAGATGGCCAAAGTTCAGCAATCTTCCAGGTGGCCTGCATCTATCTTGTTTTGTGGCTGGCTTCTCTGAGGATGTTGGAAGATGAGACACACACAGACATACAGCAAGAGGAGGGCAGCACGGAACCAGGGAGGCAACAAAGAGATGCCTCTAAGTGTGGACGCTTGTCATGGGAAGAGAAGTGAGTCCTTAGACAATGGCTGCAGCAGTGGAAGCAAAAGCAGAAAATTATTTGTCAAGATTCTTGTCCCTTGTTTTCAAGGGACAAAAACCCAACTTGAACTTACTTAGGCAAAAAAGGGAAATTTATTGGCTGACATAGCCATGAAGATTGGGTATGTGGGGTTTCCCTGGTGGCGCAGTGGTTGAGAGTCCACCTGCCAATGCAGGGGACACGGGTTTGTGCCCCAGTCCGGGAAGATCCCACATGCCATGGAGCGGCTGGGCCCGTGAGCCATGGCTGCTGAGCCTGTGTGTCCGGAGCCTGTGCTCTGCAACGGGAGAGGCCAGAGCAGTGAGAGGCCCGTGTACCGCAAAAAAAAAAAAGATTGGTTATGTGGTTAGGTAGGATGAGAAGCAAGAATTGATCCCAAGCAGAAATTACAGTCTTTGTCTTGTAAGCTTGTTTCCCTTGTGTCTTGTGTGTTTTATTTTCTCTTTTTGTCAACAGGCATCATGAATACAGGGAGAGGGGACATGACAGCTGTAACACTAAAACGTTTTAGGGAAAGGCTCTGATTGGTCCTGCTTAGGTCACATAACCATCACTGGACAAATCAGTGTGGCTAGGAGGGCTATGTACTATGGTTGACATTGCACAAGAGAAAAAACAGACCTTCAAGAGAAAGAAGGTAAATTTCCCCAAAAAAGGGGGAAACTGGGTAGAGTAAATCATTGATACCTACCTTAATAGCCATAATGGCAGAATGTTAGAGAAGGAATCAGTGGACATCTATTTCGGAGCACAGTAGCACTTAAGATTTGGTTGTGTCATCAGAGCATCTCCTAATCTCCTAAGGCTACAGCTGTTCATGTGTATTAGCCAGCTATTAGCATAATAAGCTGCATAACAAACATTCCAAAGATCTCAGTGGCTTACCACAACAAACATTTATTTCTCATTCATGAATTGGGGGTCAGCAGGGATGACTCTGCTTTGTGCTTTGATCCCGGTTTTCTCTGTGCATCTTCTCATTCTGGGATAAGTGCTATCTGGGGCATGCTCTTTTCATGATGAAGGGCAAAAGCTCAAGAGATCAAGCCAAACTCTGCACTAGTATTTTTAAATGTCTCTGCCTCTATTTGCATCATGTTTATCAACATTCCCTTATCCATGCCCATCATCAGGGCCAAAGGAATTCCACAGAGGTGAGGAAGAGAAAGTGGATACTTGCTGGATAATAAGACAATCTACCATAATCCTGAATGGCATTGAAAGACATTCTAGGAAGTCTGCTGAAATTGCTTTTTCTGTTTTCTTGTTTTTCTATATATTTATTTAGTGGATCTGTATCTCAGTTCAGAAATCCAAGCGTTGAAGTATACTTTATTTCCTCTAATGCAACTTAATTCTATTTGGAGCCCCCATTCAGCTGAGTGGCTGAAACTTGACCTCCTTGAATTCAGAATCATCTGTGTCTTTTTCCCGATCGGATCTAAATCCTGGGGGTTTATGTATTATCAAAACATATCTGGAGAGCATCTGGTCTTCGAGGCATCTTTCTGCACATACAGCCGCTGAAGTGTTCATCATTCTTCTGTCTCAGAAGTCAATCCTTGCAAATGACCACTGGGAGCTCACATCTGTGGCTTGCTTTACATGAGAATCGTTCAGCTGTTTCTGTGCTATGGTGGGCTTTTTGGGGCCAGGAATGACCAAAGTTCTGCCTGCTTAGATGCACATGACTCTCCCCAGTCTCTATAGACTGTGCTGCTACAGCTCCAGGCAGCTCCATTCACATGGGCAACAGAGGTCAGGTACCCATCCCTTGGTCCTACAAATCTATCTTAAGTTTGCTGCCTACTGGGGGCTCTGACTAGGAAAAAGGGTACAAAGCCACAGTCTTGAGGACTTGCTCTTTTCCAAATATTTAATTTGTCCCTGGATTTCTCCCTTTCAGCCAATCAAGAATTTTCCAACTTTGAAGAAACCCTAGTCTACCCAGTGACTTTCCCCCAACTCAACCCTGTTCTCAACCATGGAGTTTCTCTCTGTCTGCTGAGGATGGTCTCCATCTGTCCTCTCCTCCTTCAAAACAGAGCCTAGGACTTTGGAAACCCAACCCAGGAAAACACCACTGTTTCAGCTCTCCACCAGGGCGTGTCCCTGCCTGGAGGCAGTGAGCTCAAAACAGCCTAACTGAACATAGGGAAGAAATGAACTACTGGGGGAAATAGCTTAAAAATATGACCTTTACTACATTTACAGGGACGCACTGATCATGCACCAGTTCTTAGGAATTTGAAGGAAATAAAAATTTAACAACACACTTTCATAAGTCATATCAGTTAGGCTTTAAATGGATTTTGGTACTTATGTTAAAATAGGGATTTGTTTGACATGGTGGAAAATCACAACATTTCTAACTAAATAGCAAACCTATTCACATTATGAAAAAAGGTTCAAGAGGAACTAGAAAGTTGTCCAAAATCCCTGTTATTTTCCCTGTGACAAGCTGGAAAGTGTGGCCATTCCCTTGCAGAATGTGAAACACTGGCCTAAAAAGTTCCTCATTTTCCACCCCAATTGCCAAACTTGCTATTGCACACCTTCTGTGGGTCACAGAGTGTTTAAATATTTTGGTGTATATATATATACACACACACACACACACACACACACACACATATATATGCTATTCTTTGGTGGACTCTTTTGGAGATGTTTGATCAGCTAATGAGACTGCAACTCCCCATTTTCCCAGGAACGACTCTCACCCTAATAGTTCGTTCTTCAGCCACCATGATTATTCTGTGTAAACCCATCTCTAGCTATGCCACCTGGACCAGAGTTGGATATAAGCTCTAAACTTGACAATCTCCTGGGCCTCTGGGGCTGACACTGAAAGGTGAGTCTGTCTCTTGGCTGAACCTTAAGGTCCTGGAAAGCAGATGAAGCTGGTTTGGGGAGAGAACATAGACGAAGCCTTTGCTGAATGTGTCCTCCTAGTTTTGTCATTGCCAAGTCCTTTCTCTCCTGAGGTCATGTGTCTTGTTCCCTCCAGGCCTTTGAGACTCTGCACCATCTCACAACAAAGTGAACTTCCTTTGTGAACTTGAGCTCATCTAATTGTATTTCTCTTGTTTGCAACTAAAGAACTTGAACAAATACACTTTTCCTTTTGCTGAGCTCAGTTAAACCAGAACCTTATTTATATCAACAAAGGACTTAATTAAGCTGAGTGGGTAACAGTGTCAAGAAGAACTTGGATAACCAGGAGTAGCTGATCAGAGTTCCTTTAAAGGAAAAGAGAACATAGTGGTGGCTACATGTTGAGTCACAAAGTCCCAAGCTATAATTCTGCATGCATCAAACTGCCAGTGTGTAGTGCTGGTTGTTTATATGAGAGCAGGATCTGAAACATTTATGCCCCTAGTTATTGAACAGTGTGAACAAAGGAAGGGGAACTTTTACAGCCTGCAAGGAGCAGCTGAGGGTTCACAGGTGGAGGGAATACACAAGAGCAAAGTTTTCACTTCAGACACAGGAAGTTTTTGTCATGCTTATTATTTTAGGCTACCAGACTGCCTGCTTTCATGTATTGATATATTGACTTTGCAAAAATAAAATCATTAAAAAAATGTTTGATCACATGATTCTAGCCATCTGCTTCTGGTGACGAAGTTGGGGGGTGCAGAAAGCCAAGAAAGGATGTACTTATCTTTTGTCAACCAAGGCAAAAATAAAATTCACAGATCAAAACTCGGAACTTGGGGGAAGGAACATCCGGATTTCTCAGATAAGTCGAGAAATACGCAAACTGTAGACCTCCCTCGAATTCTGGAAAAATCTAACTTTGGGGGGTGAGTTTTGCCTGCTTTCTAGAAGATGAACTCGGGTCAGCGGATGTGGGTGCTATAGGAAGTGACTGGAGTTTGAGGCCTCAGATTCAAGCATCACTGAAGAGGAAATTTCCTCTTTCTCTGGATAACCTCTGCTAGAGGATAAAAATAGAAATGAGTCTATTTGAGCACCCTTGAAATTTTGCCTGATTTCATTTGTTGAGTATTCCATTTAAAGGCCCCAGTTTCCTGGTGTAAGCCCCAGAAAAACACTTGCCCTGAAAAAAGCTGTATTCCACGATCACATCTCACAGTATCGGCCGACAAGAGCATCTGGCAGTTAGCTTTTTATAGAGCGGGGGAAACAATCTCTCTTTTGAACCATTTTTCTGGTTCTTTAAATTAATAGAACTTCTTTTTCTTGAGGACGTTCCTGGAGTGTAGCAGCAGGGCATTTATTCTTCATTCTTCAACTTCAGAATTTATTTAACTTCTAACTCCGCTAAGTCTGCCCTCAGCCTTTGACCTCCTTTCTTGCTGTTAAATTGAGCTTTCTGTGATTGCTGTGGACAAGATGACTCTAGACAAAATTGGAAGGAGGTCACATTTGTCATTGGCTCCCTTTCACCCCCCCATTAGCACGATTCCCTTTCTACTTCCCATCCACGCCAAGTCACTCACATTGCCTGGGTGATCCATCTTATGTAGACCCAACTTTCTCTGTAGTGCCCAGAAATCCCACTTCTGTACTTAACTATGAGCAAAACCATATTTACTTATTTTTGTTAACTTAAAACATACGATTATTGAACATATATTGTGTTAGGCATATAGATACAAAAGCAAATGCCAGGGGCTTCCCTGGTGGCGCAGTGGTTGAGAGTCCGCCTGCCAATGCAGGGGACACGGATACGTGCCCCGGTCCGGGAAGATCCCACATGCCGTGGAGCGGCTAGACCCGTGAGCCATGGCCACTGAGCCTGCGCGTCCGGAGCCTGTGCTCTGCAACGGGAGAGGCCACAACAGGGAGAGGCCAGCGTACAGCAAAAAAAAAAAAAAAAGGAAATGCCACAGGGCCCCTGTTTTCAAAGAGATCACAGTCTAGGCAAGATAGAGGCATACAAATGTACGTATGTGCAATAGCAAAGCAAGCAACTATCGTAATAATCCCTAGGTAAATGATAGAAATGTGACATGATAGAAATGGATGAAGGCCCTTGGGAATTAGAAGGAAAAGCAGAATTGGGAGTGAGGGAAGATTTGGGAAGGATTCAGGTTAGCTGAATCAAATCTATTCCAGAAAAAATGTGAGATAGCAGATTTTCAGATTGAGGGGAAACTGTATTTCCTTATTTTAAAGGGGAAAAATAAGAATGCATTGTCAGAAACAAGGGTGAACCTCAGACCAGGACCCAAAGATGACAACTGAAAAACATTTGAAATCGGGTTGACCCTGGAAGATCTAGGCTATGTGGTCACTGAATCCATATTTCTTAAGAGATTAGGAGATTGGATCATAACCTAAAATGTAAAATGTTGATTGTTTCTTACAAAAATAATGTGCAATGAGTTGAATATCAATTTTGAAGTTAGAACTGGAGAAAACTGGAATTGAGATGAATCACGTGGCATATTTATTGATCTGCTTTGGCTTAGAGGCTTATCCTTTGCAATATAGGTTTTCATAAAGAAGGAGAGTAATATGATAGGTTTCTCCAAAAGTCTATTATGAAAATAGAAAATGACATTTTATTCCTGGGTAGAATTAGCCTGATCCCGGTAGATCTGTCGGGACATTGTTTCGTGCACTGTCCTTATTGAAGAGCTTGATGGATGCCATTATGGGGTTAGTGGGTGATGGGGCTGGGGTGGAGGTGAACTTAGAGAAACACCAGAGGGCAAAACAGTGAACACTCACCTTTTAAATTCACATGGAAACATGCCATCAAGGAGAAAAACTCAGAAAAACGTGACATTTCCTAAACTGTGGTATTTAAATGCTGTATTTATCCTAGTCATTTTTTCTCCAAAGAAGAAATACAAATGGCCAATAGGCACATGAAAAGATGCTCAACATCCCTAATTATTAGAGACATGCAAATCAAAACTATGATGAGGTACCACCTCACATTGGTCAGAATGGCCATCATTAAAAACTCTACAAATAACAAATGCTGGGGATGATGGGGAGAAAAGGGAACCTTCCTACACTGTTGGTGGGAATGTAAATTGTTAACAGCCACTATGGAGAACAGTATGGAGGTTCCTTAAAAAACTAAAAATAGAGCTAACATATGATCTGGCCATCCCACTCCTGGGCATATATCTGGAGAAAATGCTAATTCAAAAGGATATATGCACCCCAATGTTCATAGAAGCACTATTCACAATAGCCAAAATATGAAAGCAACCTAAATGTCCATTAATGGATAAAGAAGATGTGGTACGTACATACAATGGAATACTACTCAGCCATAAAAAGAATGAAATAATGCCATCTGCAACAACATGGATGGACCTAGAGATGATCATACTAAGTGAAGTAAGTCAGAAAGAGAAAAGACAAATTTGCATTTGGCAATCTGCCTGTAGGAGGAGAGCTTATAACTAGAAAGAGTTATAATTCTGTGCAAACAGAATTGTAGACTCAGCCCCTGGGAACGTGTTTCTTAGTCTTACAAAGATGAGGGTGGCAGCAATGAGGTGGTTCTCTAAGTGTGAACTCTGAGCTACCTGGGGAAAGTTGTTGAAAACACAGATGCCTGTAGAGAACAGACGTGTGGTTGTCAAGAGGGAGGGGGTTAGGGGAGGGACAGAGTGGGAGGTTAGGAGATGTAAGCCATTGTATATAGGATGGATAAGCAACAAGGTCCTACTGTATAGCAAAGGGAACTATATTCAATATCCTATGATAAACCATAATGGAAAAGAATATGAAAAAAAAGAATATAAAAAAACCCCAAAACATAGATGTCCGGGTTCCACTTAGACCCTCTGAATCAGAATCTCTGGTGGAAGGGCCTATGAATCTGCACCCCAGAAGACTCTGACACCTACTACAACCTTGCTGCTTAAAGTGGAGTACAGGGCCAGCCTCACCTGGGGGCCCCATCCCTGATCTCCTGAATCAGGGTCCGCATTTTAACATGTTCTCCCACGTGATTCTTCACGCAGTCAATTTGAAAAGTCCTGGCCTAATGGTTTGAGAAACATTCATTTCCCCCAAAGGATTCTTTTCCTGACAGATTCTGAGAAGTGGGAGGGAGAGGCAAGTCACAGAGTATTCGTTTGATGCCCAGGTGAGGCAGCCTGGCACACAGAGGCCCTCCGACAGGGCGCCCAGATGATTCTGCTGCAGTGGGGACTCTAGGGAAGGGGTATCAGTCTGCCATCTCCAGGGCTGGCATCTTTAAATGCTCCTGGAGGCAGCATGGACGTCCTGATGGGCACTGGCAGCAGTGCTATGCGGGTGTCCTCAAATGGCTTACCAGGTGACAGATACCCAAGGAAGGGGGAGAGGGAGGCGGGCCACCCTGCTGAGTCCCAGAAGGAACAGGGGGAGACTGTGGGGCTTTGAGAACTGACAGTCTATGTAACATCACTGTGAGCAAGATCCGCAAGTACAGATCAGAGGCTGGGAAGGCTGAAGGAAAGCAGGTCACATTACAGTGTGTTACACCAAACAAATGCGATCAGAGGCAGTGTTTATGTGCCCCAGTGGTTCTCAACCAGCAGCTATTTTTAGACCCCTGAGGGCATTTGTCAATGTCTGGAGACTTTGACATCTCGGAGGTGGAGGCCAGGGTGTACGGCTAAACATCTACAACACATAGGGTAGCCCCGATAACAAACCGTATCCGGACCAAAATGTCAGTAGTGCCCAGGTTGAGAAATTCGGAAGTGTATCCCAGAGATGGATTTACAAAAAAACAGTATTCCCCACCAACTTTACAACCATCGTTGGTGATATTTAAAGATTTACCACACAGGTAAGGTACTGAGGGAAGTGGGAACCCTTCTAGCTGGCAATCAGTTGACTACAGCATCATTTCAAATTGACTCTTTTTTCAAGTACCTTTGCAGGTATTGAAGTTAAACTGATTAATCTCAAATAGCCAGTGGAGTCTTCTGACCTCTTAAAACTACTGGACCCTGTATTTGTCCCATTTCCTGATTCTTTTTTTATTCAGTACTATCAGTTCTGAAAAATAATGACAAGTGACTCAGCAGTAAGGCGACCAATTCCTGCCGAGTGCTGAGAACCGTGTTATCAGGGCCCAGCAATTGGAATACTCTTGTTTTATCACACACTAGGCCTCCAGGCTAGAGGAGGGGAGAAAGTGATTACCCATCACACACTGGTACCCAGCGCTTGCTCTTCATATCTGACCAATTATGGGCTTAAAAAACAAACTACATATATATAAAAATACATTTTTGGAATAACCAGTTATTAGGTTTTTATTCCTGTTATCAGTGGGCCATATTGAGAACTCACCCAAAAAAGGAGAAAAGTGATTCTAGGAAGTCAAATTTCTGGGCTGGGAAAAGAAGACACTTTCTAGGGAGGGCTATGGACCTTAGTAAAAATCAACCAAGAGACACATGAAAGTAAAAATAAAATTAATTTTGTTTGTTTTTTGGAAAGAGGAATATAAAGTTTCAAGAAGAAGCATGCTGTAGGTAAAAGAGCATTGGAGTTTAGATTAGACAGACTTTTGTGTGAATCCTGGCTCTGCATAATACTAGCTGGGCGACTACGGGCTTGTTCTTATTCTGTTTCCATTTTGGTTAAAAAGGGATATTACTATTTACTTCATAGGCTTGTGCATTGGTTAGCTATTGCTGTGTAATAAACGCCACAAAATTGCAGTGGCATAATGCAATAAAGCTTTGTTTATGTTGTGTGGGGTCAGCTGGGAGGTGGCTAATCTGGGTTAGTTTTTTTAAAAATTATTTTTATTGAACTATAGTAGATTTACAAAGTTGTGTTAGTTTCAGGTGTACAGCAAAATGATTCATATATATATATGCTTATCATATATGCATATATATATATTCTTTTTCAGATTCTTTTCCGTCATAGGTTATCACAAGATATTGAATATAGTTCCCTGTGCTATACAGTAGGTCCTTGTTGTTTATCTATTTTATGTATAGTAGTGTGTATCTGTTAATCCCAAACTCCTAATTTATCCCTCCCGGCCACCATTCCCCTTTGGTAACCATCAGCTTGTTTTCTAAGTCTGTGAGTCTATTTCTGTTTTGTAAATTAGTTCACTTGTATGAATTTTTAGATTCCACATATAAGTGATATCATCTGATATTTCTCTTTCTCTGGCTTACTTCACTTAGTATGATCATCTCTAGGTCCATCTATGTTGCTGCAAGTGGCATTATTTCGTTCTCATTTATGCCTGAGTAATATTCCATTGTGTGTATGTACCACATGTTCTTTATCCGTTCATCTGTCGATGGACATTTATGTTGCTTCCACGTCTTGGCTCTTGTAAATAGTACTGCTGGCTTAGAGTGATTTTGTTCTCTGAGAGCCTCATTCCTCTCCTGGGACCAGAGGGCTGCCTGAGAATGTGTTGCCCTATTTCAAATCTTTGCTTGTATCCCATCTATTAACACACTATTGGTCAAAGCTGATCACATGACTGAGGCCAAAGCCAAGGTGAGGGAAAATACACCCTGCCCCATAGAAGCAAAAGCAAATCACATAGGCAAACTCAACATCCCTGGAGCAGAAAGTCTACACTTCCTGGGAAAGTGAGGGGCAGGGAGTGAACATTTCTGAAAAATAATCTAATCTACTACTGCTGCTAAAGTGATTAAGTGAATTTATGTCCTCAGAGCACCTTGCATAATGTCTGGCACCAAAGTGTTTAATAAATGTTAGTTCCTTTCTCCTCCTCCAAACTCTGATTTTACAATGAAGAATGGCGATTATGAACTTAATTTCAGAGATACCATGACTAGTTAAAAATAAACTTGGGGCTTCCCTGGTGGCGCAGTGGTTGAGAGTCCGCCTGCCAGTGCAGGGGACACGGGTTCGTGCCCCAGTCCGGGAGGATCCCACATGCCGCGGAGCGGCTGGGCCCGTGAGCCATGGCCGCTGAGCCTGCGGGTCCGGAGGCTGTGCTCCGCAACAGGAGAGGCCACAACAGTGAGCGGCCCATGTACCGCAATAACATAAAAATAAAAATTAAAAATAAATTAAAAAAAATAAACTTGAATTCTGTAGTATGATCAGCTGTGAGAGAAGGTATAAAAGGAAAGGAAGAGGTATTGAGAAAATATGGAAACAGTCAGAAGAAGAATGAGGGGAGAAAGAAACAATACCTCCTCAAATTTGTAAGGCGGGGGATAAAAAAGTTATAGCAATACAGCCACACAACAGAGGAACAATAAAGAAGGAGGGGAGAAAATGACTGAACAAGAGAATCACCATGAAATCCCGGGAGCCTTTTCAAAATATAGACACCGTTCTTCCCTCCCCTCTCTCCCAAGTTCTGAACTGCATGTTTTTCACACGGAATAGGCTAGGAAACGAAAAGGAATGTGCATTGTTTTATGGCCTCTCTCAAGGTTTTATGAAAGACTAATTGGCGTTTTAACCACCGTTTACAAGGTCATTGAACGCACTCTATCCTGATACTTCAGAAGCTCTAATCTGAATGTGGCTATTATTTCGACCTGCCAAATGAGCGATCATTTATTTCCTGGGAAGGTAGTGTGAGGGAGAGAGAAATGGTATCATAGAGATCAAGTGAAATTGACTTGTGGTTTTCGACTCATGACTTGGTCCATCCAGAAAAAAGAATATTCTCTGCACAACCCATCTGATCATAAAGTATTTCACATCACCCCACTGCTCAGTGTTCCATAGTTGGAAAAAAATGTGCAGGAATTATTTTCTAGAGCCTTCAATATAATACTCTGCCTACAAGTACTTCCAGAAGAAGAGAAGAAATGCTTTGGTCAAATTGGACTTGGTTAACAAGAAACAAAAGGAACCCCTGTTAAGATGAAAAGTGTTAATATTTAACCAGGCTCTCCTTGTAAAGAGCAATGGTGAATGGTTTTAGCTACAACACATACTTAGGGAAACAAAGATATACAAATTCAACCCTCTTTATTTTCCATAGTGAAACTCTTGTTTGCTTTTTGCCTGAGCCATCTTGTTTATGGTCACACTGCCAACAGCCAACACACAGGAGATGCTTAGATATTGGAGTAAAGTCAGGAAAAGGCCGTTTTCGAAATTATAATTAGCAAAAATCTGACTCGTTGTGGACATTAGCGGGAATATGGAGGGGACAATCCCTCCACACACGTTTCTTTTAAAAAAAGAAAGCTTGTACTGCTTGAAGAAATGAGAGCATTCTAAGAAAAATATTCAGCGTTTCATATCAAAAAGATAGGCTTGGAATGTAAAGGTGTAAAAACAAATGTTGAATGGTGCTGTCAGCTGGTAAACTGACATAAGGAGTGACTTAAAAAAACACCACCACCACCACACTGATTCTTAACTGAAGGGTTTCATGGAACCTGGAAAGAGGAGGCCAGAATCCAAGAATTTTCTGGTATTTTTCTTCTACCACTTTCCACTCACTCCTGCCAGCCTCTTTGCTCTTTCTCATCACATCAAGTTCATTGCCACGTCCAGGCCTTTCCACACGCTCTGCCCTGGGCCTGGGGAGGGGCTTCCCAACCTAGATACTGGCTCACCTCACCTCCTCACTTCCTGTACTTAGAGCTGCTTAAACATCACGCCCTCACCGAGGCCTGCCCTAACCATTTTCCCTGAAATTGCTCTCTGTTCCCCTCTATCCTCTAACTTGGCATTAAAGTTCTTCCTATCATTTCCTACTACCTGACATTACATTATACACTTATTTGCTAATCTGTTTCTTGTCTGTTCTCACTAGAATGTAAGCTCCCTGAGGCCAGGACCTTTGTTTTACTCACCACCGTATCTTCAGTGTCCAAGGCAGCGCCTGTGTCTGGCACACAGCAGGTATTTCGGTAAATTCTGCTCAGTGAATGATTGCCTGTAAGGAGGAAAGGACATCATTTTGTACTATTCAGCACAGTTCTAAAGATGAAAATATTCTTAACATGAAGAAGAGAAACCCTTGGCTACCACTGCTTTGTGAAAAATTCTATTGGACATATACATTCACTCCTTGAATAGCCAGTTGGACCTACCGGGCGTGGAGCACCTTGCTAGGTGTCATATGCAGAACCGATGCAAATAAAGCTGGTCCCTGCCCTCGAGGAATGATCATCTAGCGGTGGAATCGGATCTTCCTGTGTGATCGTTGGGGGTGCCATTCACATAGACATGACATAAATCACACCTTTCTAAAGCTATAAAGTACCCAACCTCTCCAGCTGAATACAACAAGCTAGGACACAGCATTTCTCTTCCCTTCAGCCAACATGGTGCTTTCTAACAACCCAGATAGCAGGGGACTTTCATTCATTCATTCAACTAACATTTATCAAACACCTGCTACATACAGTAAGTCCCCTACATAAGAACATTCAAGTTGTGAACTTTTGAAGACGCGAAAGTGCTTTCCATCAATGTCAGGCGTGAGTGAAATTGCAGCTTGCCCTCCGTCTCCTGTAGCTGACGATCCTTCAGCTCTACCATCTCCCACCTCCTCTCCCTCCTCCAGTCAGTAATTCTTCTTGCCTGCTCACTCGATGCCAGCCCCTGTATGCCAGCTGTTGTGCTGTATTACTGTACTTTTCAAGGTACTGGACTGTAAGATTAAAAATGTTTTCTTTATTTCTTGTGTTTGTTTTTTATGTATTATTTGTGTGAAAAGTATTATAAACCTATTACATTATAGTACTATATAGCCGACTGTGTCAGTTGGGTACCTAGGCTAACTTTGTTGGACTTAAGAACAAATTGGATTTACGAACCCGCTCTTGGAATGGAACTTGTTCGTATGTAGGGGGCTTACTGTAATGGGAGTGGGAGTGGCAGGGTTACAGAATAGAGGTGAATAGGAGAAATTTGTACAACACTTTGTGCTTTAGGGTGAATAGGAACAAAGCAAATCGAATGCAATTTCTCTATTTTGATATGCTATACATAAATACATCCCCCAAATCATTTCCATAGTTATGCAAACAAGAGTGACATGAACAGAATACAAAACACAGGAAAAAGTTCACCTACATTTTTACCACCCAAACAAACGAGTACTTTCATTTTTGCATCTTTCCGGGCCTTGCAGGCAAACCTATGAATGTTTCTATCTTTATAATCAGAGTGTTGATACGATTTTATGGTCAGGCCATCTTGGGTTTGAGGCTTTGCTTGTCACCTCTGAGCTTGGAGGATGTTATGCAGGGAACATCTGTACTTCTGTCTGCAATGCCTTCAGCACACAGATACTGGATTTTATGACAGGACCGTAGTGAAGCGGCATAAAGGGGGGCGTGGAGGTGCAAAGAGCCAGCTGGCTTAGAGCAGCATAGTCGTGTGCGTGCATCTTGTCAGCTCTAAAGCACTGAGCCAAAAATGTGCACGTGGCAGAAATAAAGGAGAAGAGAACAGGTTATAATGAAGTGGTTGCAACCTTCCTCCTTCATTAAGGAGGAAGGATTCTAGCTTGGTCATTCTAGAGTCTTTCTTTTTTATTTTCTGGAATTGGGAAAATTGAACAACCCCCCCAAAAAAAGAAAAACAAGCAAAAATAAATTAAAAAAAAAAAAACCCTCAACCAGAGAGCTACAGAATAAAGACCTAAGGTGAAGGAAAGACAGGGACACCATAAAATGGAATGGTTATCTTGCAAACATCACAGCGACATCATAGTGATGCAATGCTGCTAAATGTTTAATACAGGCTTTCTGAAAAAACAAAACTGTGTGTGTGTGTACACATACATAAGTTTATTATATATTTTATTGTGTCATGCACAATTTAGATAATAAAATATGTAATACTCTTTATTATAAATCCTTTATAAACAATTGATTCCCACAGAATGCTTTCATTGATTTTTGTTGAACTCTTAGATCCATTGCAACTGATAAATGAATATTGTTCTCACATAAACGTTGGTTAATATTTTCGTTTATTTTAACAAGTTAGACATACGAGAGTGAAACAACAAAGAATATGTTTAACTTGACACATTCATCAATGATGTGAGTGACTGACTCTTTTGCTAAGTTGGATAACAGTTTTGGAGCCCCGAGAGAATCTTTTCTTAATTTTTTGTGCTGTTCACAGTGTAAGGCATAACACAGCTTTAAGTTTAATCTGTGTCACTAGCATTTTTTCCATGACTTTCTGAAGTCTTGACAACCAAGAAAACAAAAAATCAAGCCTTGGTTTGGAGTGCCTGCTGATTTCCATGGTGCAAACACGCCCATCATGGCCAATTTCAAGCTACCAACATGAGGTCACTGAAAATGGAATTGGGAACACAGGCCAGAAGCACTATTGTATAGTATCCCCACATTACAGATACAGAGTGTAAAGAAACCTTAAGAGTATATAGATAGTAGTAAAATGTAGTAAAATAATTAGAGAGTGATGGATTTCTAAGTCTTTATTACAGCTTCTTGAAGTATAACTGACATACAGTAAATTGCATGTACTTGAATTTGATAAATTTTGACATTTGTATATACCTGTGAAACTACTACCACAATCAAATCAAATACCAGCAAATCTCCTCATGTCCCTTTATAACCTGTCTCTTCCACTGCCTCCAAGCCCTGCCCTCAGATGACCACTGGTTGGCTTTCCATCACTATAAGGGTGATTTGTTTTCTATAAATGGAATCACTCTGCATGCACTCTTTTCTTGTCTGGCTTCATCATAACTATTTTGAGATTCACTCATGTTGTTGCACGTTCATTCCTCTTTTTCCTCTGAGTATTGCATATTTATCACTTTGGTGTATAACTTATTTTGTTGTAAGTTTCTATAATTTAATTTTTAATAATGGCTGTGTTGAACAACCAGCTGGCAAAATTCCTGAAAATTGACCAATTGGCTCTTTCAAGCTGGTGCAAGCCGGCTCTGGCATACCGCTGGTGGGCTGTGTGCAAGTGTGTGTGTGTGTCTTGCTTTAGGGAGAAGGTTGAGAGCCTTTGGGACAGTTGCAGGGTTTGAGGAATAATTGGAAATGAATGAAAGGGAAGAGAGAATTTCTAACAAGTTCTGTGTTCCCTCTTTGGCGTTCTTTGAGAGTAACTGCAGTAAAATGCTAATTAAAAATTACTTTTTGGGGGCTTCCCTGGTGGGGCAGTGGTTGAGAGTCCGCCTGCCGATGCAGGGGACGCGGGTTCGTGCCCCGGTCCGGGAGGATCCCACCTGCCGCGGAGCGGCTGGGCCCGTGAGCCATGACCACTGAGCCTGCGCGTCCGGAGCCTGTGCTCCACAACAGGAGAGGCCACAACAGTGAGAGGCCTGCATACCGCAAAAAAAAAAAAAAAATTACTTTTTGGTTGCTGGCTTGTTGTTGTTGTTTTAATGTAGGAATCTTTTAAAAATTTATTTTCCTTATTTTTTTGGCTGTGTTGGCGCATGGGATCTTAGTTGTGGCACGTGGGATCTTTGTTACGGCGTGCAGGCTTCTCTCTAGTTGCGGCCTGTGGGTTTTCTCTCTCTAGTTGTGGCACGTGGGCCAGGGCATGTGGGCTCTGTAGTTGTGGCATGCAGGCTTAGTTGCCCCACAGCATGTGGGATCTTAGTTCCCCGACCAGGGATCGAACCCGTGTCCCCTGCATTGGAAGACGGATTTTTTACCACTGGACCACCTGTGAAGTCCCACTTGTTGTTTTAAAGAATGCATGACTGGACCACAATAGAGCTGGGCTTTGGGGGTTTTATGGGAGGGACTTTTATTCCTGAGGTTTCCAAGAGAGAATTCCAAAAACCAGAGTCAACTTGCTTCTGGTTCCTCAGGGCAAACTGGTAGAGAAGGATCTGGAGCTGATGCCTGAGCACAAGGATGCTGGGAGTTGGCTACTCACAGACCACTTCACCTCTCCCCGAATGCACTAGACAGGCAGGTGTGTGGGAGAGGGCTTGGGCTTGGACTTCATCCTGTGTCACTGGCACATTGTCATCAGGAAGATGCAATTTAGGATGTGATACTCACTGTGTACATCCCTGAATATATCCTTGGGTAGAGGCCGAGGGGTGGGAGGTTGTTCAATGTTTCTTCTGTGCTGTAACAAACTAAAAAAGCTAGTAAGGAAAGCTGCAATGCTAACTATTTATTGAGTGTTTACTACATGCAAGACACTCAGCCAAGGGCTCTCTGTACAGTATCTGATTTAATGATCTGAGCAACCCAAGCTGAGTCATAGGATCATACCCATTTTACAGGGAAGTTAAGTGCTTTGCTAGAGATCACAGCAGGAAGTGGTGGAGACAGTATTAGAAGCCAGGTCTGTCTGATTCCTCTGGTCTTAACCCCTACACTGTGCAGCCTTCTGGTTGGCTGACCTGTAGGAAACTCAAGAGTGTAAGGAATTAAGACAAGAGTTACAGGCCTAGTTGGCAAAGGGTCTTTTCCCAACTAAATGACAGCATCCCCGGCTGCCTAGAGAGCATGCCTGGAGGTGACACTGGGGTCCAGTCATCTGGGGCCTTTTAAACTTTTTTTTGAAACTTGGATTCACTCCTAAGGGTAATGGGGGTACCATTGATAAATTGTGGAGTGTGGGCTCAAGTATGTATTAGAGAAAAATAGGTTGGAAAGTGGTCGTATAAGTTAAGATATAGGCTAAAGACATCCCAAAATACAAGGTAGATGTGCCTGTACTCTCTCATTTTGACAAATCCTTCCAATTATTATTTTGCAGATTAGGTTCAAAGAAGGTAAGGAACTTGCCCAAGGCCATACTGCTCCCCAGAAGCTGTGTTAGGATTTAAGGCTGTACTTTATGCAGTGAAGGAAGGACAGCTCATCCTCTGAAACCCGAGGAAGAATGAAGGATGCCTGAAAATGGAAGGAGTGGGAGTGGATAAGGGGAGGAAGGCGCCTGGAACAAAGACATATAAACTATAGTGGCTTAAGTAAATAGGCTTATTTATCTCCCAAGAACAGTCTAGAATGAGCTCACTTGGGCTGGTAGGGTGGCTTTGTTCTATGAGGACATTCAGAGACCCTGGTGCCTTCCATCTTACTGCCCTGTAATCTCCTCGAATGTCCTTAGGGCTGATGCTGGCTCATTTCCACATTGGTGGTCTAGCCTGGGGCAGGTCAATCTTTTAGAAGACCCTGAAGTTGGCTACATCCCATTGGTCTAAGTAAGCCACATGGCCACACTTAACCACAAGGGAGTCTGGGAAATGTAGTTTCTTCTTGGGTGGCTAGATTTCTAGCTAAAACTCAGGGGTCCTACTACTGAAAAGGAGAAAATGGATACTGTATGATCTGAGTCTTTTATTAGAATTGCTCCTAGGCAAGTCATGTGGGAAAACAACAAAGGCTGCCTGTATAATAGACACACAAGACAATTAATGAAAACAGTATTCTGCGACAATTTAAAGTGTGTCGTGTGGCAAATAGTGTTTCGAATAGACGGAGAGAATACATTCAGTGTCCTGTATCTGTGTCATTCCTCTGTGGCTCTCCTTTCTGCCCAGCAGGTGGGCATCTTTTGGAGATGGTGGCTGTGGCAGAGTGGGTATTTCCCATGGCTCGGGTCTTCTGCAGATCGCTCAATTGGTTGTAATATTCTGCCTGTTCTCATGAGAGGTGGGAACCAGTGGATATTTATGCTAAAAGGAACTGGGTGATGCTGATGGGGACAGTGGTGGGTGGAGACAACGGGCCCTGGGCAACTACTCCTCAGCTTTAGCTATTCCTTCCTGCCAGGAAGGAATGTGGCCAGGGTTTCTGGGAATTTGAGAGTCTTAATAGAATCCAGAAATTCAGGTCTTAGCATGTCATCCAATCTTTAAATGTTGGCTCAAATATTTCAATACTACTCTGTGGGCCAAAAGAACATCCCTGTGAGCTGAGAGCAGGCTCTGGTCTCTGACTTAATCTCTTAGATCCTTATGTCCTCATCTGTCAAATGGGAGCAATACACAGCTCAAAATGTTACAGGAAGGATGGAAGGCAATATATGTCTGGGCAGATAATCATTATTGTACCTGATCTTTTTCATGATGAATCTGCCTTAGAACTGGGAAATTCTCGTGCCCCATCCTATTGGATGGGAAGTTCAGGATGGATGTTTTGAAGAAGCTAAGAGGGTAGAGTCTATAAGATTTACTGGAATTGGCTGTTGTGACTCAGGACTTCACAGCTATCCCAAAGAACATTTTGCAACATTGCCTTTTGGAGGTGTCATGCTCAAGAGTTGGGTCTTGCTTGATCAACAAGCTTGAATTAGAGAGTAAGATAAATCTGTTCTCCACTCAGCCCTTGCTACTGTGTGACTTTGGCTAAGTTATATTATATTTCCTGTTTTAAAAATGAGAATAATAATAACTGATAAAATAATTGTCAGGACTCAATGAGATGATACATATAAAACCCTTAGTGTATACTGCTGGGCATATAGTAAGTATTCAATAAACATTAATTGTAATTAAATATTATGTCTTACCCAGGTGGAAGATTATATAAAATACGTTGCTTGTTATTTTTATTTCTGATAAAATTTGTATTTTCAGGCAAATCATTTTACTTAGTCAACATCTTGAGGTTTTTTTTTTTTCTGGGATAATTGCAATAATATAATAGATAAAATCTTAGGAAATATTGCATAAATCATCTTTTGTGCAATTCCCTACTGCAAGAAGATGGTGCCAGGTGTAAAGTGTTCTAAAGCAACAAAGTGACCTTTAAAGAAAAACAATTTATTCTTAAAGTAAATCACTAAAGGAAAGGGGGAAAAGGTCTTGTATATTGCTAGTATTGGATCTTTGGGCTAGCGCCTTGTTTGGCATCATTTGGGTTGGTTACATGCTATGTATAAAGACTTATTTCAGAGCTGATAGATCCTGTGAAAAAGGAATATTGAAATTTACTACAGCAAGGGATACATGATCTCTCCTACAGAAAGCCCCACAGGCAAAAACAGTGGAGGCAAAATGCAAATGGTGAATGGGTCCTTCCAAAAAGTTATCAACCAGCAATTAAGCTCTTTTTTCAAAAGCAGACAAACTCCCACAGGATGGTTAGACCTATTGATCATCTTTATCTGTATCACTATTATTATTACTAGTAGCAGTAATAATAATTACTGATGCTTATTAGGATTTTCCTATGGACCACCCATTGGATAAACTGCATTACATGCTTTATCTCAGTGAATTCTCTCAATAACTCTATGAGTGAGGGGATATTACTATTCCCATTTTTCAGATGAGGAAATTGATGCTTAGGAATGTTAGCTAACTGGCCCAGCTTCATTCGTCAGTGGCATGGTTTGGCTTCTAACCTAGCACTGCATGGCTCCAATGTTCATGATTCTGTGAGGGAATGGAAATTCTGGTGAATGAGATGGAAAGAGAGAAAGAGATTTGATTTGGAGCTTTAAGCCCTTTCCCAGAGGGTATGTCCGAATCGAGTACCTTATTGTGGGTCTGTGGGGAGAGGGGGAAGGGAAGCCGGAAGGTCCAGGAGGGGAGCGAAGGAGCAGTGGAGACTTTGAAGACCAACTCTGAGTGCTTTACAATTTCAGCAGCTGGGTGGCTATCTCACGCTCATTCTTTGATAACCTGACTTATTTGCTCTGACTGGTGATGGCTTTTGTTATCCACGTTGGTGATCACCATTCTGGAATTCCCGTGATGTCCCCAGAGGTACATTCACACTTGTCAGCCTGGGTTTGGGGACCGTGGTCTTGCAATTACGATGCAGTTTCCAGACCCACAGTTCCAGCTCACTGACCCCAGCTGGCAGGGTGGCCCCTCTCTCCAGGTGCAGTCAGCCTCTGTCAGAAGATAAATGTCTTCGTGACAGCTCTGACAATTGTCCACTCTCCTGTGTGGAGAGGAAATGTCATTTACAACTCTGTGCTGTTGGTTATTTTCTTCGCAGCGTCATCAGACTTCAGCCTTCTTGTTGAATCAAATAGTCTACATCCCTTTCATGATAATAATTTAACATATATCCTCACTTTGATCACATTTATTTATTTATTTATATTTAAAAAATTTTAAACATCTTTATTGGAGTACAATTGCTTTACAGTGGTGTGTTAGTTTCCGCTTTATAACAGAGTGAATCAGCTATGCATATACATATATCCCCATTGGTAGCTTGGTTGAATTTATCTATAATTACATAATGTTGTCCTTGACTATGTTAAGGGAGATTTTTGACAAAGAAACTACTTCAATTATGAAGTTGCTGATCTTGAATGGGATAAGATACAAACTAGATATAGACCCATAGAAATAAGAGAAAAAATATTTTCAGGTGTAATAGGCTGGGGAAAAACTCCAAGAGTCCTGTCCTAGTAAAAGCAAAACACTATTTCCATTTTTTCTTGTTAGCTTTGGAGCCTACCAGCCACATCCTGCTGGGTAGAGCTATGGAAAGAACAGTGGACATTGGGACAGCTGGGCTCTACTTTTGGCTTTGTCATTGTATAGTCCAGAATTCTTTGGCTTGTGTATCGCAGAAAGGGTAACTCAATCACTTAAGCAAAAAGGGAATTTCTTGCTTAAGTAACTTAGATGTTCAGGGGTAAATCTGGCTTCAAGTAGCTCAGAGTTATAAATTATGTCGTGAAGGCTTCTTTTCTCTCCACCCCTCAACTCTACCTCTGCTTCTTTCTCAGACTCCAAAAGGCAGCTTACATCAACTCTGGTCTCATCTTCTCCCAGGCTCTAGACCAGCAAGAAAGCACAGGACACTTTCCCAGCAGTCCTAAGGTTCACTCTGAATTAACAGGCCTAGGGATCCATGTTATCCCTGGACCAATCACTGTGGCGCTTTAATTGATCATGTCTGGATGGAGCCTCATCCAGATCCCATAAGAGTAGGGAGGGTGGATCCCCAGACAAAAGTGGGGGTTATTACCAGGAGATGGGGAAATTTACACAGGTGAGTGTCAATGCTACTCACCAATCATGTCACCTTAGAAGGATAACTAAACCTCTGTGAAAAGTAGAGTTAATACTGCCTACTAAAAGTGGATTAAAAATAGTTTGTAGACCAAATAACAAATGCTGGAGAGGGTGTGGAGAAAAGGGAACCCTCCTACACTGTGGGAATGTAAGTTGGTGCAGCCACTTTGGAAAACAGTATGGAGGTTCCTCAGAAAACTAAAAATAGAACTACTATATGATCTAGAAATCCCACTCCTGGGTGTATATCCAGACAAAACTATAATTCAAAAAGATACATGCACCCCAATGTTCATAGCAGCACTATTCACAATAGCTAAGACATGGAAGCAACCTAAATGTCCATTGACAGATGAATGGATAAAGAAGATGTGGTACATATAGACAATGGAATACTACTCAGCCATAAAAAAGAATGAAATAATGCCATTTGCAGTAACATGGATGGACCTAGAGATTATCACACTAAGTGAAGTAAGTCAGAAATAGAAAGACAAATACCAGATATCACTTATACGTGGAATCTAAAATATGGCAAAAATGAACCTATCTACAAAACAGAAACAGACTCACAGATATAGAGAACAGTCTTGTGGTTACCAAGGGGGAGGGGACTGGGAGAGGGATGGACTGGGAGGTTGGGGTTAGCAGATGCAAACTAGTATATTGATATATAGGATGGATAAACAACAAGGTCCTACTGTATAGCACAGGGAACTACATTCAGTATCCTGGGATAAACCATAATGGAAAAGAATATGAAAAAAGAAGGTATATATGTATATAACTGAGTCATTCTGCTGTACAGCAGAAATTAATACAACATTGTAAATCAACTATACTTCGATAAAAAAAATAGTTTGTAGACTACATATACCAATAACAGTGCTTTGTAAATTGTGAAATGCTATACAATTTCATGTTATTAACTTTAGAATTTTATCTGGGATCTATACGTAGGAGTGAGCTTGATGAGTTATACACAGACCGTGTACATCTTCAATCTCACCAGGGAAGGCCAAATTACTTTCTACTATTAGCAGTGAATAGAGTTCCTGTTGATCTACACTGTTTCAAGCACTTGGTATCAGACTTTCTAGTTATTTTAGGTATTAGACTTTAGTTATTTTCCAATCCAACGTGTATCTCATTACAATTTACATTTTCCTGATAATATACAAAGACCATCTTTTTTCATATTTATTATAATGTGGTATTTGTTGGCTATATTTAGAGTTGTTCACATTTTTTACTCACTTAACAATTGTTCTGTTTTTTTGCTTTCTCAACCATTCGTAGGGAGCTCTTTTTATTTTCAAGATACTAATACTTTGTTAGTTACCTTATTACAGATACTTATTCTCAGTTTGTGGCTTGCCTTTTCACTTTTTTTAGCGTGTAATTTGATGAATATAAGCTCATAATTTTAACAGTCTAATTTACCAATCAGTGTTATCCTATAAGGTTTGTACTTTCTGTGCTTTAAGAAATCTTTCTGCCCTCTAACCCCTTGGGTCATAAAGATACTCTCTTCTAAAAGTTTGAATGTTTTGCCTTCCATATTTGAATTTTTAATCCACTGGGAATTTATTGTGTTTGTTGTAAAGTAGTTGCTCAATTTCAAATTTTCCATATGGACACCCACCACCATTTAGTCAATCACTGTCTTTCTCTACTGCTGTGAAGTGCCACCTCCATTTACACAAAGTATCCTTCTAGGCATGCACCTGTTTTTTTTTTTTTGGCGGTACGCGGGCCTCTCACTGTTGTGGCCTTTCTCGCTGCGGAGCAGAGGCTCCGGACGCGCAGGCTCAGCGGCCATGGCTCACGGGCCCAGCCGCTCCGCGGCATGTGGGATCCTCCCAGACCGGGGCACGAACCCGCGTCTCCTGCATCGGCGGGCGGACTCTCAACCACTGTGCCACCAGGGAAGCCCTCAAGAAGTTTTATTGAACTCTACCTACTAGATATCACTGCTAATCCCTGTCCTCGTCCACCCATTTGTAACAACAGCATTGCTGGGTTTTTTTTTTTTTTTTTAAATCACTTGTGGTATTGGAATTAAATGAAATTGAGCTTAAAAATCTGAGGGATTTGGGAAAGGTTATATATTTCTTTTTACCTGTAGAAAACCTGGAGAGTGAAATATAATTTGGAGAGAGGACCTGAAAGGTTAACAGTTTCAAAATGGAAGGTTCATGATGAGTGAAGCTAGGTGAGAGGGGAAGGGGGGTAGGGGCTGCTCAGAGCTAGGGTTTCAGGACAGAAAACCCCAAAGGAAAAGTATCCTTATGGCTCTTTTAGCCTATGGCACATTATTGATACTTCAAGAAGTATACTGGGGGGACTTTCCTGGTGGTCCAGAGGTTAAGACTCTGCACTTCCACTGCAGAAGGCATGGGTCTGATCCCTAGTGGGGGAACTAAGATCCCGCGTGCCACTCGGCACTGCCAAAAAAAAATAAAAAAAAAATAAAAAAGAGAATGGGAATAAAGGCAGATAAAAGCCAGACAGGATGTAGATAAAATATATATTTTGTGAATATGGCTTTTTAGTCTACAAAATATTTTTTTCTCTCTCTGTGAATCGGTTTAACTCTTAATATATGTACTATCTCAATGTGATTTTATATTAACAATACAAAAAGAACATGATTCTTGGCTCCGTACTTTAATTTTCTGTCCCTTCTCCAGGGGCAAGTGAGCACTTTTGTTGTTCCTCAAAGAAATTTCTTTGCCCGCAGCTCTCCCAAAGCACGGGTTGGAGCAAAATTCACGGAGAGGGGAATTCAAAAGGCTACTTGCTTCACATCAGCTAACTGTATTAGAAAAAAGTAGGGGAGTAAGATCCTAGAGCTCCATGATTAAAACAGAAACTAAGCTGTTTAGCTCAGAGCTCATGTCTTTTCAGGCTGTCGTGATTGGCACACTGTGTGTGTATGTGGGGTTATTGGTAATAATTATAAGTATTACTCAAAGAATGTGTAGGAAAGCAGCTGCCCTTAAGATGAATTGGACCCAAGCCACAGCACACAGTCTGATGAATTAAAAACCCTGGTGCTTGTTCAAATCACCATTCCCTTCAACAGAAGCCAGCCAAGGAAATACACAGCAAGGTTAAAGGCTGCAGGTGCAATCAGACATCAGCTGTGCTCTTGGCCTTTGACCTCCGCATGGAACATGTTGAACATCAGCCAACTTGGATGCAAAAGTCAATCCTTGTCCACTTCTCCAGCCAGAATCCCCTCCCACAGAAGCATTACCAAGCAGAGAAGAATTGGTGGCAACATTTTGTAGGGAAGGTGGAGAACTGGGATTTACATTGGATACCCTACAACAAACTAGTTTAAAAGTCCCCTTAAATACTTCTGATTTCCCCAGTCTTTTGAGCCCATCCCCAAGGGAAGAACTTTCTCCCTGGGTCCTCTCAGGTACCCCCCTGTGATGCTGGGCCTTTCTCGGTACACCTTGCCTTTGTTTTTCTTTTCCTCTCTCTTTAGAGCATGTCGAGTTCTCCCCATTATCTTAAGCCTGGCAGGTTAGCTACCACATTTCATCACTTGGTCATGTCCCGAAACGGAGGCTCTTATAACCACGCTAAGGGGCTTATTCATTCATTCAAGTGTTTATTAGGTGTTTACCATGTGCTAAGAACTGTTCTAGGCCCTGGGGATTCAGCAGTGAGAAAAACAGACATAAATCCTTACCATCAAGGAGCTTATATTCTAGCAGAAGGAGCCCAACAAAAATAAATCAATAAAACAACTAAATAATAATTAAAACATATAAAGTGTATAAAATGTCAGATAGTAAGAGCTATGTGCAAAAATGAAGCAAAGAGATAAGGGATTCTGGAGAGGGGGTTGCACTTTTTCAGAGGGTGGTCAGGGAAGATTTTGCTGGCAAGGTAACACATGAGCACATTCCCAAAGGAGGTAAGGGAGTAAATCTTGGATAAATCAGATGAAAGAGTATTCTAGATAACAGGAACGGCAAGAGCATGGACCCTGGGGCAGAAGTGTGCCTGACTCGTTTCTGCAAGAGCAGGGAGGCTGTTGTTGCTGAAGCTGAGGAAGGGCGAGAGTAACTAGAGATGAGGTTGGAGAGATAATTGGACAAGATCCTGAAGGGCCTTATCCTGTGAAGAGTTTGGTTTTTACACTGAGTGAGATGCGGAGACATTGGGGAATTCTGGGCAGACAAATGACATGATCGGATATATGTAAACCTCCCTCTGGCTACGGGGCTGAGAGTAGATGATAGGAGGGAAAGGGAAACTGGTTAGAAAACTCGTACCATAACCCAGCCTAGAAATAAGTGGTTTGGAGAATGGTGAATGGGGTGGAGGTGGTGAGAAGTGTTGGATTCTGGATATATTTTAAAAGGAGTGTTAATAGACTTTGCCGATATTTTGGATGGGTGTATGGGGGGAAGAAAGAGGGAAAGTGAAAAATGTCTCTAAGGTTATTGACTTGAGTCCCTGAAAGATGGATTTTCATTTTCAGAGATGAGGAGGATTGTGGGGGCGGGTGAGGTGTGGGAAGAGCAGGAATATGATTTTGGCCACAGTAAGACTGAGACGCTATTAGCTATTCCAGGGGAGATGTTGGCTAGGCCCTTGGGTATAGGATGCTGAAGTTCAGGGGAGACATCTAGACTGGAAAGACAAATTTGGGAATTGTAAACATAAATAATAATTAAGAGTGAGGGTTCTTGGGATCACCAAGATGGCTGGCATAATCTGATGACATGACGTTCAAAGCTTATCAGGACATTCCGTTAAAACAAATAAGATGCTCTCCTAGGGACTTCGCTGGTAGTCCAGTGGTTAAGACTTCACCTTCCAATGCAGGGAGTGCAGGTTCGATCCCTGGTCGGAGAGCTAAGATTCCACATGCCTTGTGGCCAAAAAACCAAAACAGAAAACAGAAGCAATATTGTAACAAATTCAATAAAGACTTAAAAAAAAATGCTCCACATCCAAAAAAAATCTTTGATTGGGATTGACATACATACACTGATGTGTATAAAATAGATAACTAATAAGAATCTGCTGTATAAAAAAAATAATAAAATAAAATAAAAAAAATCTAGGGCTTCCCTGGTGGGGCAGTGGTTGAGAGTCCGCCTGCCGATGCAGGGGACACGGGTTTGTGCCCCGGTCCGGGAAGATCCCACGTGCTGCGGAGCGGCTGGGCCCGTGAGCCATGGCCGCTGAGCCTGCGCGTCCGGAGCCTGTGCTCCGCGACGGGAGAGGCCACAGCAGTGAGAGGCCCGCATACCACACACACAAAAAAATCTAAACCAAAGGGGGGAAAAAAGAAAGATGCTCTCCTAAGTGGGCGTCTCTGTGCACGTGACTCTGGCAGGGTGGAGACACATAGACCCTATGTGATCTGACCCTGTATTTCATTCTGTTCCTGCTACACTATCCTCCGTGCTGTTCCTTGAACTTGCCACACGTGCTCTGATTTCATGGCTTTGACACTTGCTTTTCCTTCCTCCTGAAAGGCAGGAAAAGGCAGGAAAAGGAAGCTTCATCTTGCTTCCTTCCTTCAGGTTGCTTACCTTATGTATTACTTATCTTTTGCTGCCTAACAATTTACTTCAATGTAGAGGCTTTATTATCTCAAGTTTTCTGTAGACCAGAAATGTGGGACCAGCTTAGCTGGGTGGCTCTGGCTAAGGGTTTCACATGAGGCTGGAGTGCAGACTTGAGCTGGGGCTTCAGTCATCTGAAGGCTTGACTCGGGCTGGAGGTTCCTCTTCCACGGTGCTTTATTTACACGTCTGACAGATTAGAGCTGCTGGAGGGGAGGTCTGAGTCCCTCTCCATGTGGTTCTCTCCCAGGACTGCTTGAGTGTCCTCCTGACATGACGGTTGGCTTGCCCCAGAGGGAGTCATCCAAAAAAGCAAGGTGGAAGCTTTGACACCTTTGATGACCCAGCCTCAGAAATCAAATACCTTCATCTCTGCTGTACTTTATTACCCAGAGACCATCCCCAATTTTTTTGTGGGAGGAGACTACATAAGGGTGTGAATATTGGGAGGTGAGGCTCACTGAGGGCCATCTTGAAAGCTGACTGCCGCATCTTATCAGAGATGCCTTCTCAGACTATCCTGTATATTACGGACTGAATGTATATGTCCCCTCCTAAATTCATATATTGAAGCCCTAACCCTCCAATGTGGCTCTGTTTGGAACGAGGAAGTAATTAAGGTTAAATGAGGTCACATAGGTGGGACCCTGGTCAGATAGGATTAGTGTCCTTATAAGAGACACCAGAGGGCTCTCTCTCTCTCTCTCTCTCTTCTCTCTCTCTCTCTCTCCCTTCCTGCCCCCACCCTCCATGTGCACATATTGAGGAAAGGTCACGTGAGGACACAGAGAAGGTGGCAGTCTGCAAGCCAGGAAGAAGAGCTCTCACTGCAACTGAATAGAGTGCAATCTTGATCTTGGACTTCTAGCCTCCAGAACTGTGAGAAAATAAATTTCTGTTGTTTAAGCCACCCAGTCTGTGGCACTGGGTTGGCTAAAAAGTTCGTCTGGGTTTTCTGTAACATCTTACGGAAAAACCTGAACAAACTTTTTGGCCGACCCAATATTTTCTTTGGACAGCCCAAGCAGACTAATAATACTGTATAAAGGAGCAACCTTCTTCCTGAGCACTTTCTATTCCCTGTATTCTGCTTTATTTTTCTCCACAGTATTTATCACAACCTGACATTTTCTCAGTTCATTTGTTTATTGTCTGTCTCCCTTACTGGAGTGGAAGCCCTCCGAAGCAGGGACTTTGTCTATTTGGTATACTGTTGTATCCTCAACTCTGAAACCAGTGCCTGGTACATAAAATGTGCTCTGGAGAATTTCCTGGCAGTCGAGTGGATAGGACTCTGCACATCCACTGGCAGGGGGCACAGGTTTGATCCCTGGTCGGGGAACTAATAAGATCCTGCAAGCTGTGCAGCGCGGCCAAAAAAAAAAACGGTGCTCTGAATTACTTGTTGAATGACAAAAGAATGGATGCATATCTGACCTTATTTTATGTCTCCTCCTCACCCCGTTGGTGGCCAGGATTATCCTTACTTTAGGTAAACGTGGGGTTCATCATATTCCAGCACCATTTCTGAAATCAGGCATGAAACAGAATATTTTAAAAATCTCTGTTTATCTAGTGCTTGGATTATTCATTATAATGAGTTATTTGAAATTTAACCCAGTGAAATATAAGCCCATCTGAGGTAATTTTGAGGTGGCTCTCACCTAGAGATGAGAGCCTAAGCAATTTTTTTTTCCTTATTTTTGAGGTTAAGCAACTTGCTTGAGGTCACACAGCTAGAGAATGACAGGGGAAGATCTGAACACAGGAGGTCTGGCTCCAGAATCTGCCTACAGCCCCAGCCATTGCTGCTTCTCCATGTCACTGTGGTGGTCGTTCCAGGTGGAGCCCCTGGAGCACACCAAGAAGCTTCTCTACCAGTACCAGTACGAGGCCATATGAAACTGACGAACGAGGAGAAGTTGTCCAGGCATCAGGCCTGGGAGTTGGAGCCGGAGGTCGGGTCCCCACGGAGAGTAAGCAGACGGGAGGTGGCAGGGGTAGGGGTGTGTCTTAACCATGTCTGCCCCTACTTCCCAATTCAGGTGCTGGAGATCCTGAAGCTTTGGGAGGAAAAGGAGGAGGGGCATGCGCTGACCATCTCATGGTCAGCTTATTACCTAAGCAATTAACTGTGGGAAACCTTCCAGTTCTTGGGGCTGTTTTTCCTGCCTGAGGGTGAGAATTCTGCACTTTGTAGAGCACATGTAATGACTAATCCTGATGAAATGCTACATGTGTTTTTTGCACGCATGTAACAATAAAAGAGAGTGAGGTTGAAAAGAAATGCAAAATACATTTCTGTGTATTCCAATTTTCCCATCACACTTATGCACTTACTTCTATAGTTAGAAATGCAAAAGTTATAGAAGATGAAATAAAAAGAATAATCTTGAAGTACGATAAACTCATTCATATCTGTGCTCTGCGTCTTGCGGATGGGATTAGTTATTTAATCTCCCTGACTCTTAGCTTCCTGCTCTGCAATTAAGAAACAATAGTATGGAACTTCAGCCTTGACGTCGGTAGAAAAATGTCCCAGTGTTGGAGTGTGTTGGCTCATTCTTGTAGCTTTCAGTCAAGTCCTGAAAGAATGGGACAAAGTTTGGTCCAAGATGGCTCTTATAAGAGGAAACAGGATATAACCTTGATACGAAAAGTCCTTTCTGTTTGCAAAACCAGGGGCGGCCAGATTGGCTGACCAAGGATATCACTTCACTGCCAAGGACAGGAGTGCCTGCCAGTCTTCTCTGGCTGGATAGAGTGTGCTCAGGACTGGGTGTTCTGGGTGGTTATATTTGATTTTATCCAAAAAGGACTCTTAACTTATTTTTTTTCTACCACTGTTGAAATATGTAGATGTTGGGAATATTTAAATTGATCGTTGCTGGACTCTGAGAAATTATACGTGGACCTGACTTGGAAGAAGAGACAGTCCCAAGGAGATGCCGGGCTTGGAGCTAGACGGAGTAATGGGGTGAGACTTCTGGTTGCCTCTCCCATAAAGCCCCTTAGCCCATACTAAAAGCTGCTACCATCGTCATCATTATTATTAATGCCACTGTTTCTTCTCCCTCTGCAGTAACACAGACGCCCCCATTAATCTCAGTTCCATCTGGGTTTGCTTAACCCTGTGGGTCTGAGCTTCCATGGAAGCATGGCTATGCTGACAGCTGAGATTTTAAAAAGCTAGAGCAACTGGAAATCAGCACACTTTCAGCCAACAGGCGGCTGGGAGGATCTCAGTCAGTAGGGATAAATTAGTTATAATGCAGATATCGATGGACACAGGCAATTCTAATGAAGCTAGAGTGGAAACATAGGGGATTCAGAAAGGCAGATCAATAAGCAAGAAAACCCACTGGAAAAGACTACCTTATAATGATTGGACTTCCAGTCTTTGGTCTCTTTCCCATCCTCCCAAGGGGGGCAGTACTGTAGTCCTCTCCTTTAACTGCCTCCATCTGGGCTCCCCTCTCTGGCTGCCTTCCTGGGTCTGCCCAGCCACCACGTTTAGAGCTTTCTCCCATTCTCATCCCTCACTTTTGCATGGGCCTGGCAATTTCTCATAGCTTTTGAAATCTGTTAATCAGTATACACTGCCAAGAGAAGTTGGTTTCAGACTTCACTAGCTGCTATGGTCTGAATGTTCATTTTCCCCTCAAATTTATAGGTTGAAATCCTAACCACCCCCAAAGGTGCTGGTATTAGGTATTTGGGAGGTGCTTCGGTCATGAGGGTGGAGCCCTCATGAATGGGACTAGTGCTCTTATAAAAGAGGCTCCAGGGGCTTCCCTGGTGGTGCAGTGGTTGAGAGTCCGCCTGCCGATGCAAGGGACTCGGGTTCGTGCCCTGGTCCGGGAAGATCCCACATGCAGCGGAGTGGCTGGGCCCGTGAGCCATGGCTGCTGATCCTGTGCGTCCGGAGCCTGTGCTCCGCAACGGGAGAGGCCACAACAGTGAGAGGCCTGCATACTGCAAAAAAACCCCAAAAAACCCATGTACATATGTTCCCATGTCACTTCCCTCTGGCGTCTCCCTCCCTCTTTTACTAGATTTTTATGTACTCCTTCCCAAGAAAGTCTACACTTGTATACAGTTAATATATATCTCCTTTCATGTTATACCAAATGATAGCAACCTGCAGACGGTTCTGCATCTTCCTTTTTTCACTTAATGATACATCTTGCAAATTACTCCACATCAGTGTAGATTTGCCTCGTTCTTTCTAAACACTGCAGAGTATTTCATTTTATTCATGCCCAGTGATTTAAGTTTATTGGTGGGCCTGTAGATTGTTTTTAATCTTTTATGAATACAAACAACACACAATGAACATCCTTGTACATATTTGGGATGGGAAAAATATGGCAGCGTGTCTGCCAGCTGTGTTTTGAGAAGTAGAGTTGCTTGGTCCAAGGATACAAGCAATAATGTGCTGGAGTCAGTTTATACAGGCCCATGAGGACCAGGTCAAACGCAGCTCTTCCCCGCTCCATGGTCAGTGACATCACACCGGTAACTTGAATTGGCCATAGTGAGAGTATTTACATCATGGGAACCTGCAATCATTACACATGAGGGCTTCCCTTGTCCCTGGAGAGATGGTTGTTAAACACTGCGGTACCTCAGTTCAATTCTGCCACTACCTGGAGTTAGTGCACACTCCATGGGTTAAGGGCACAGCCCCCAACAAGGCTGGCCTCACTTCAGATACCAGCTGCAAGTCTGGAGGTCCCCCGGCCACCAACACTTCTTAGCTAACTAGTTACAAATGTGGGGGCTCCCATGACCCCTTCTGGTTTGATCATTTACTAGAATGACCCATGGAACTCAGGAGACCGCTTCACTTATTACAGTTATACTATGTAAGATGCAAATCAGGGCCAGCCAAATGAGGAAACCTATTGGTGAAGGCTGGCAGGTTCCCAAATGGAGTTTTTGTGGCTGCAGGGATACATCATCTTTCTGGCATATCAATGTGTTCATCAACCAGGAAGCTCCTGGAGCTTCAAGTGTTCAGAGTTTTTATTGGTGTTTCAATATGGCAGCATGATTGATTAAATTATTGGCCATGTGATTGAACTCAGTCTCCAGCCGTGTCCCCTCCCAGGGGAGGAAGGTTGGGCTAGCAGCAGGTGGCCTAAAGCCCCAACCCTCTAATTACAGGATCAAACTCCCTGACACAGCCAGCCCTCATCCTGAAACTTCCTAGGAGCCCATCATAGTCACCTCATTAACATAAACCCAGGTGCAACCCCAGGAGCCCACCATAAATAACAAAAGCACTCCTAACGTTCAGGAAATTCCAAGGGTTTAGAGATTCCATCCCAGGAACCTGAGACAAAGACTATTCAAATTCTTTATTATACAACAAACACTTAGCATATGACTGGGTATAAGCATTTAAAGTGTTGACAGACATCTCCAAATTGTCCTCCAAGGAGGCTGGACAAAATATTCAGTCCCACTAGCATGTATGAGCTTTTGGAGGGAAAATTCTGACCACAGTGACTCATCATACTGGACCACTAGACTATACCAGTTATTTCTTAGAGACCAAACATGAGGAACTCAAAGTTACTTCTCCGGGAGAATACATTTCTATGCTCGCTGAGTCTTCAGTGAAACCCAACACTTGCAAACCTTTCTTATGGCTTTATGCTCCTGCTACTTAGGCAAATAGTTATTGGTGAAATTTGCCAGCTATTGACGGAAATAAGATGACTTCAAATGCCTCATACTTGGTCTTTAACCTTTTTATAATCACTACTCTATTAGAAAATTTCCCTAAAGATTGTCTTTTAAGAGTAAATTCCATGTATGATAAAAACCTTACAAATCTGGGGAAAGGTCATTCTGACCTAGTGACAAGTAGGAATAAGAAAGTTTTGAAAATGTCATCGTGTACTTCTGTTTTCTTACACATGACAATGCTAATTTGTTTCAAAGTATTGTCAGATCCTATTGGGTAATGCTTTAGTAGAATATAAAGAAAATAAAAAATACATAATCACTAAATAAAGTGACTTAGTCATTGAAATTTAATGAATGTTATTCATATAAATTCTAAGTGATTGACACATTAACTCCTCTCATCCTCTCAACAACCATATGAGATAGGTAGTAACGCTATTCCTATTTGACAAATGAGGAAACTGAGGCATAGAGATTGAGTCATTTGGTCAAGGTTGCACAGGTGGGAAGTGGTAGACCTAGTACTTGAACTCAGAAATCTGGCTTCTGAGACCATGCTCTTTGCTGCAACACCACACTGCCTTTACATTTATATGCAAAGAGGATCAAAGTCATCAGTGAGCAGTATCTCTGATTCCCCAAATGAGCACTGAGAATTGACATGAGTCTCAAGGAAGCTGGGGATGGGGGTGCTAGGGTGGGAGGGCCAGAACTGGGGTGAAGTAGAGAGGTGAGGACTTGGCCTAGAACCTTCCAGGGCCAGGCTGCTGCCTGGAAGTTTATCCCCCCCCTCCCCACCTGTGGACCACCCCTTTCCATTTGATGGAGCACATTATGGGGGCCACATAGGGTGCTGTATCAACAGTTCTTCCTGGTATGGCTGGGAGAATATCCACCAACAGTTTCCTGTGGATATTCTAGCGACAGAAGACCCACCCATAACCTGAGTTTGGTGATACTTTATTAAAACAGTTAGGCTAGTTGTCTGGATTGTTCTGTCATTAACACAGTTCAGCTGGGACTACATTTCCTAGAATCCCTTTCCCCCTGCGATTCTGGGTTAGAGTTGGCCAAAGAGGAACTTGCATAAAATTTGAGAGGCAGAAGTGAAGGGCTGGCCATCCCTTTCTGAAGGTCTTTTCACAGTCAGGTACAGTACAAGTCATAATCAGAGGGGCCCTGTCAGTTCTCTGGCTGGATTCCCCAGGTCCCATACCTCTTCTGTGTGTATTTTTGTTCCAAAGGCTCACACCTGCAACTCTTCTTCAGAGGCCTGTTATCAGGCTACTAGAGTTAGTCAAAATCGCCTGGGAGTTTACGGCCCCTGAGGGTGACCCTTGGAAATGACCTATGACTGCAATCATCACAAAAGCTCTGAGGCCACTCACACGCCAGAGCTCCCCTGGAGGCCAGGCTGGAGTGACCCTGGGAGGCCTGGTTGCGTCCTGCCTACACCACCCACAATAAGTCACTCACACAGGACCCTCACCTTGGAGAATTTATCTGGATAAACTAACCTAAGACCAAGAGTATCTAAGAAAAAACATTGGCTTTCAACCTGGTTTGTTCGACGTGCATCAGCCAGCTCTAGCCACCTCTTCTTTCTGGGCAGGTCTGTACTTTGAGTCTTTTGATGGAAAGACTCAAATGGAATCCAAAAACCCACGATACTGAGGGTAAAGGGTTTCACTGACTCTGGCCCTTGTCAATGAAAGTGGAAGATGCAGGTTTTCCTCATCTAATCAGGAAAACAGATGTTCTAGATTTTGAAATAGAAGGTTGGTCGTGAGGTGTTAGAAGAGCTGGAGGACAGGTGGGAGGGTATGACTTCCCAAAGATCAGTCACTGCAGCAAGTGTCTGCCACCTCCAGTTCAGAAAGAGCAAGAAGAAAAAAGAAAAATTGCTGCTCGTTGCGCTTAGCCTGCTGTTGTCAGGGCCTAGTTGGCAGAAAACCAGGAGCCTGACCCTGCCCTCAGCCACTGCCGCCTCCCCTTCCATGGCTGCCCCGACTCTGCAGAAGCGCAACCAAGTCTACAGAAAAAAAGCTTCTTCCGAACTCCTGCCAGGGTCTCCCCTTGGCGGCATCTGACAAGGAGCCAGGTGGAAAGCCAGGCTGGAAAGTATAGTTTGCAGGCTCTGTACCCGGCAGTGGAGAAGCAGCTGGAATAGGGGATTGTAGGGCTGAGACAGGAGACACCATCCACTCTCACCTCAAAGTCCCCATCCTCTTCCTGGTTGGGAAAGACATCCCAAGATGCCCAAAGCTTCAGAATTGGTGTCGGACGAACTTGTTGGGATGGAGGAGTTGGGGAGAGGGGAAGAGGGCCAGGGATAGGACACTGAATGGATGGCAAAAGGCAGCACCTGCTGTCTAGAAAGCATCTTTCAAGAACCCTGGGAGACTTCCAGGTGTGGGACGGTTTAGTCCCTTTCGCTCCTGTAGGACACAGATTACGGGACACACTTTCTTTTATCTTCTTTGGGACACTGGCAGATAACCTTTCATCTAAACTCTAACAGAAACTTCAACCTTTCCCAGGCACAAGCAAGCAAGCATGCTTTCAGACACAAATGAGCTTGAAGAGGAGAACTGCAGACCCGTGGGTGCTTCTGTTTGGTTGCCAAATATAGTTGATCTCCTAGATCAGGCCCGGAGACGTTGGCATTTGTTATTCAAGAATCAAAGTCACAGTCTATTAATCCCATCTGCTTTTGAGAAACAGGAACAGTCTGTGTCCTGGTTCTCAGGCTCCACCCAAAGCCCGCTCCCTTGGGCCTCCTGTAGGTCTCTCTTTGTTCAGAGAATTTTCAGCTCTAGAGTGAGAAGAATAATTTAAAACCCCTGTATTAACTTTCTATCGCTGCTATAACAAAATTTTCACAACTGTAGAGGCTTAAACAACACAAATGTATTACCTTATGGTCTTGGATGGTACCGCTGGTCTAAAATCAAGGTGTCAGCACACTTGTTCCTTCTAGAGGCTGTAGGGGAGAATCCACTTCCTTGTCTCCACCTTCAAAGCCAGGGGCCCAACGCTTCTCTCGACCTCTGACCTCTGCTTCCATCTCTTCCCTCTGACTCTGAACTGCCCATATCCCTCTTATAAGGCCGGTCAGATTACACTGGGTCCACCTGGGTAACCTAGGCTACTTTCCCCCTAACTTAATCACACCTGCAAAGTCCTTTTTATCTTGTGAGGTAACATATTCATAGGTTCCAGGGATTAGGACGTGGGCAACTTTGGGGGCCATTGCTTAGTCCATGCCCACTGTCTGGAACGTATATTAAATGGACAGAAGGTGGAGGCCCAGCAATGAGTGTTGAACTGGGCTAGAATCCCCCGTGTATTGGAAAAGGCAGCTTCCACGTGGCCTTTAAAATGAAAAGTAGTCGGCAAATAAATCAATGTTAATGAACCCAAATTTCCTTGCCCCTTCACTATTTGAAGTAAACCGGTTTAGGCCTCAGTTCCTTTTGACCGAAGAAGCATTTTTTAGAACAGTTGCCACACTAATAAGAATCTACTGTATAGCGCGAGGAACTCTACTTAATACTCTGTAATGACCTATATGGGAAAAGAACCTAAAAAAAAGTGGATATATGTATATGTATAACCGAATAACTTTGCTGTACAGCAGAAACTAACACAACATTGTAAAGCAACTATATTCCAATAAAAATTTAAAAAAAAAAAGGGCTTCCCTGGTGGTGCAGTGGTTGAGAGTCCGCCTGTCGATGCAGGGGACACGGGTTCGTGCCCCGGTCCAGGAAGATCCCACATGCCGCGGAGCGGCTGGGCGCGTGAGCCATGGCCGCTGAGTCTGTGCGTCCGGGGCCTGTGCTCCGCAACGGGAGAGGCCACAACAGTGAGAGGCCCGCGTACAGCAAAAAAAAAAAAAGAAGAGTTGCCACACGTGCCCTGGGTCTGGGTGGTCACATGGAGGGCAGACAACAGGTCATCGGGGAAACAGAGCTGGTGTGGAGAGATATGGGCTCGAGATTTGCCCAGGGATCAGTGTGAGCATCCAACCAGGTGACTCCAGGCAGATGCTGGACTCGGGAAATCTCACCTTTAATGTACCAGCGTGCATGCGTGGGGCACTGGCGTTCTCACACCACAGGGCAGTGGTCAACCATGGTGTGCATCCAAACCACCCACAGAGCTAGTCAACCACACAGCTGGCCTCCCCGCCCTGTCCCGTTCAGAGTTCCTGAATCACAAGGTCTGCGGTGAGGCCCTGGGACGAATATGTTTAACAAATGCTGAAGATTATTCTCATTAAAGTTTGAGAATTATTGCACTTGTGTCTTGGAGCCCTTATTAGCATCAAAACCCCAAGGGCAGTTTTTGTGAAACAGAAAAATGTGTCATAGAAACCCAACCCAATGCCAGCTGGGTAATTGCAAGATTTATTTCCATAAAGCTACACATTCATGTTTAGAATGAATCTCTTCTAGGGCTCATTCTAAATATGGTCAATATGCTCAAAATTGCAATAGGCAAGAGGTAGTATATACAGATAATGAGCTGCAAAAAGCACTCCAAGTTTTGGGTATAGCTGTTTGCTTCTGGAAGTGTCCAAAAGGGGCTACATCAGAGAGGAAATTCAGTTTTTCCTCTTTGCTTTCACACACCTGCATTTAATATTGAAGTCTAGTCAATTCTCTTTGGCTGAGTTGATGTGGATTGCTACATTTCATCTAAACTCAGACATTACCAGTTTTAAGGCACACCATTATTTTATGTACCACTATGAAAGAAAAAAGCCAATTAAACGATGATAATTACTAGACATACCTTCTTTTCATATATGTTAAATTCATAAGGGGAGGGGGAAGTACGTTGTTAAAATTCGGCATTTCAAGGTTGCCGCTTCCCATGAAACAGGAAACTATTATTTCTGGGATGAGATCAAGTTTCCCTTGAACTTGGAGCAGGTTATTTTCTCCACACTTGGCATCTATGCACAGGAGAGCAAAATCTAGTTCTGTGTTAGCACATATTTTGTATGACATTGATCTCTATCTTGCTAATTAAAGAACAACATTTTAGAGACTAAAAACCAGTGATTATGGAACTAAATTGAGAATTAGGATTAAAGTTTAACAAGAAAATACAATAACATCAGGTTGTAACAGTGTCTCTGCTGTATCATTTAAAGAAGAACAAGCTCAGAAAAAAGAAAAAGAGAAAATACTGTTCTACTTATTGTGGAATTAGCCAGGAAAAGTGTCTGATCTGAAATATCCTTCTAGACTATGTAACTTTAATAGGCAGATTTCACCCTTGAAGCTTACTGAATGGCATTGGAACACGTGTTTTTTTCCAGCTCAGGCACTGATATAACCAAGATTGGTTTTTGTCGCTCACAAAGAGAAAGCTAGGTAGGAAAGCTAGCTATAAAACCCTAGTGGGATTTAGGAATCACATTCTCTATGCTATATGCCGTAAGGCAAATGGTACATGGTAACTGGAATTTGCTTTTCTAAACTACGAGAGTATATATTTGTGACTCTTATTCAGCCAAGACAAGAAGCCGCTCCACTCCTATATTTGAAAATAGAGCAACCAGGTTTGGAAACCAGATCTGCAACCCATGTTATCTGATGGCAACGATAAGATTTTGTCCCCAGGGCAAGAGGTGATTTGGTTAAGGTTTTTTTTTTTTTTTTTCCACAGGACACCTGCCTTTCGGATAGTTTGTTGTGCAGCCATAGATGAAGTTTGGGGTAGTTTTTGACACAACAATAGATACCTGAATTTGGGGTAGTTTGTGATGTAGCAACAGATGATGGAAACAGGAAGAAACCCGGTAAGGGTAAGCTTTCAAGCCAAATCCTTTAGAGGGTATCTCCAGCTTGATCCTGTTGAAGGAATCTGAATTATGTGTCAGAGTTATCTTAACCTTAGGTTTTCATGTTCCTGGTTATTGGATAAGGACCACCTGTGGGGGAGAGATGGTGGCATAAACTCTCCAGCTCTTCTGGCTTTCTTCAGAGTGTAGACAGTGTCAGTCACCCCTCAGAGTGTACCTGGCCTGTAGCTGGCACTGCACCATCAGATCAGAGCAGGTAGTAGTAACTCATCTGTTATTATTTCTCAATATTTAACAGACTATACAACACAAGCAAGAAAGCCATGCAACAATCCAAGGCTGTAGCTTGTTTGATTGATTAAGGACTTTATTTAATAGTGACATTGTGGGAGGAATCTTTGTAGGTAGAGGAACAGTTAGGTGCACTTTCTTTTTTGCAAGATAGGAAAAATAAGCCCTGAAAAATGACGCAGGTGAAAGATGCTTGCGTAGCAAAGCACAGGAAAACATCTTTGTGACAGCACCAAACATTTTCTGCTGTTCAGAGAAGCATGAAGTGGGAGATGCTAAGTCGTTGACTGGTGTGTTAGACAGTAGTGTTGGCACAACTAACTTCCTAATTCCTGACCCTATTGAAGAAATGCCTGTAGTCTTTCTTGTTGGGTTTAATTAGAGCATAAATATGATTTTTAAAAAGTGGAAATTGGTTAGAATTCGAGAACTAATTTTCAACAAAGTGTCTTAGAAAACCTGTGCTGGCACTTTGGGGAGGAAGGTCTCATTTTCTAAAGGCAAATTTTGGCTACCTCTGTCCTCTCCCTTCTACCTCAACACTTAAAAAAAGAGAAATAGGTTTCTTCAAATCCACAATATAAAGCAATAAGTTTTGTGATATTCTTTCCTAGATTTATCTTACAACAGAAAACAAGTTTTTACTTGGTCTAGGGTTTTTAACATACAGATGTTCAGAATGAATGAAAGAATTTTACACACCACAGTTGAGAGCTGATCTATTCCACTTGCTGTAATACACAACCTGGACCTCTTCTGGGCACCCAAAGCGCTGCCGCTGGGGTTTTTGCTGGGTGGGACAGCTGCTTTTGGCAGTGCCATAAAAGCTTAAGTGCTGAGGTTAAACTAAGAGTTCCGGGTAAATGTTGCCTCAAAACAGCTGCTGGCACCAAAGCCAAATAAGCCAAGGAATCAATTACCCTCAGATGCTGGCACGTCAGATGGCTAGAACCATCATCACTGGAGCTGCTGTGAGAGAAATCTCTGGTTAAGTCGGGTATCTGACGAAGCTAAGAACAGAATACACACCCATTTCCTGGGCAATTGTTTCGTTTCCATAAGCTCCCGCCGAGGGACACAGACGGCATCATTTGGCCCCAAGTGGCAGCCCTTCCAATGCCTGGGCACCATTTCCTCCTTTATTCAGATATTTTATCGGGAAATGAAGTGGGTTTTTTTTGTTTTTTTTTTTTTACATCTTTATTGGAGTATAATTGCTTTACAATGGTGTGTTAGTTTCTGCTTTATAACAAAGTGCATCAGTTATACATATACATATGTTCCCATATCTCTTCCCTCTTGCGTCTCCCTCCCTCCCACCCTCCCTATCCCACCCCTCCAGGCGGTCAAAAACCACTGAGCTGATCTCCTTGTGCTATGCGGCTGCTTCCCACTAGCTATCTACCTTACGGTTTGGTAGTGTAGTCCATGCCTCTCTCTCGCTTTGTCACAGCTTACCCTTCCCCCTCCCCATATCCTCAAGTCCGTTCTCTAGAAGGTCTGTGTCTTTATTCCTGTCTTACCCCTAGGTTCTTCATGACATTTTTTTTTCTTAAATTCCATATGTATGTGTTAGCATACAGTATTTGTCTTTCTCTTTCTGACTTACTTCACTCGGTATGACAGACTCTAGGTCTATCCACCTCATTACAAATAGCTCAATTTCGTTTCTTTTTATGGCTGAGGAATATTCCATTGTATATACGTGCCACATCTTCTTCATCCATTCATCTGATGATGGACACTTAGGTTGTTTCCATCTCTGGGCTATTGTAAACAGAGGTGCAGTGAACATTGTGGTACATGACTCTTTTTGAATTATGCTTTTCTCAGGGTATATGCCCAGTAGTGGGATTGCTGGGTCACATGATAGTTCTATTTGTAGGTTTTTAAAGAACCTCCATACTGTTCTCCACAGTGGTGGTATCAATTTACATTCCCATCAACAGTGCAAGAGGTTCCCTTTTCTCCACACCCTCTCCAGAATTTATTGTTTCTAGATTTTTTGATGTTGGCCATTCTGACTGGTGTGAGATGATATCTCATTGTAGTTTTGATTTGCATTTCTCTAATGATTAATGATGTTGAGCATTCTTTCATGTTGTTTGTTGGCAGTCTGCATATCTTATTGGAGAAATGTCTATTTAGGTCTTCTGCCCATTTTTGGATTGGGTTGTTTGTTTTTTTGTTACTGAGCTGCATGAGCTGCTTATAAATTTTGGAGATTAATCCTTTGTCAGTTGCTTCATTTGCAAATATTTTCTCCCATTCGGTGGGTTGTCTTTTGGTCTTGTTTATTGTTTCCTTTGCTGTGCAAAAGCTTTGAAGTTTCATTAGGTTCCATCTGTTTATTTTTGTTTTTAATTTCCATTTCTCTAGGAGGTGGGTCAAAAAGGATCTTGCTGTGATTTATGTCATGGAGTGTTCTGCCTATGTTTTCCTCTAAGAGTTTGATAGTTTCTGACCTTACATTTAGGTCTTTAATCCATTTTGAGCTTATTTTTGTGTATGGTTTTAGGGAGTGATCTAATCTCATACTTTTACATGTACCTGTCCAGTTTTCCCAGCACCACTTTTTGAAGAGGCTGTCCTTTCTCCACTGTACATTCCTGCCTCCTTTATCAAAGATAAGGTGACCATATGTGCGTGGGTTTATCTCTGGGCTTTCAATCCTGTTCCATTGATCTATCTTTCTATTTTTGTGCCAGTACCATACTGTTTTGATTACTGTAGCTTTGTAGTATAGTCTGAAGTCAGGGAGCCTGATTCCTCCAGCTACATTTTTCACTCTCAAGATTGCTTTGGCTATTCGGGGTCTTTTGTGTTTCCATACAAATTGTGAAATTTTTTTCTTCTAGTTCTGTGAAAAATGCCACTGGTAGTTTGATAGAGATTGCACTGAATCTGTAGATTGCTTTGGGTAGTATACTCATTATCACAATGTTGATTCTTCCGATCCAAGAACATGGCATATCTCTCCATCTATTTGTATCATCTTTAATTTCTTTCATCAGTGTCTTATAATTTTCTGCATACAGGGCTTTTGTCTCCTTAGGTAGGTTTATTCCTAGATATATTATTCTTTTTGTTGCAATGGTAAGTGGGAGTGTTTTCTTGATTTCACTTTCAGATTTTTCATCAATAGTGTATAGGAATGCCAGAGATTTCTGTGCATTAATTTTGTATCCTGCTACTTTACCAAATTCATTGATTAGCTCTAGTAGTTTTCTGGTAGCATCTTTAGGATTCTCTATGTATAATATCATGTCATCTGCAAACAGTGACAGCTTTACTTCTTTTCCGATTTGGATTCCTTTTATTTCCTTTTCTCCTCTGATTGCTGTGGCTAAAACTTCCAAAACTATGTTGAATAAGAGTGGTGAGAGTGGGCAACTTTGTCTTGTTCCTGATCTTAGTGGAAATGCTTTCAGTTTTTCACCATTGAGGACGATGTTGGCTGTGCATTTGTCATATATGGCCTTTATTAGGTTGAGGAAAGTTCCCTCTATGCCTACTTTCTGCAGGGTTTTTATCATAAATGGGTGTTGAATTTTGTCAAAAGCTTTCTCTGTGTCTATTGAGATGATCATATGGTTTTTCTCCTTCAATTTGTTAATATGGTGTATCACGTTGATTGATTTGCGTATATTGAAGAATCCTTGCATTCCTGGAATAAACCCCACTTGGTCATGGTGTATGATCCGTTTAATGTGCTGCTGGATTCTGTTTGCTAGTATGTTGTTGAGGATTTTTGCATCTATGTTCATCAGTGATATTGGCCTGTAGTTTTCTTTCTTTGTGACATCCTTGTCTGGTTTTGGTATCAGGGTGATGGTGGCCTTGTAGAATGAGTTTGGGAGTGTTCCTCCCTCTGCTGTATTTTGGAAAAGTTTGAGAAGGATAGGTGTTAGCTCTTCTCTAAATGTTTGATAGAATTTGCCTGTGAAGCCATCTGGTCCTGGGCTTTTGTTTATTGGAAGATTTTTAATCACAGTTTCAATTTCAGTGCTTGTGATTGGTTTGTTCATATATTCTATGTCTTCCTGATTCAGTCTTGGCAGGTTGTGCATTTCTAAGAATTTGTCCGTTTCTTCCAGGTTGTCCATTTTATTGGCATAGAGTTGCTTTTAGTAATCTCTCATGATCTTTTGTATTTCTGCAGTGTCAGTTGTTACTTCTCCTTTTTCATGTCTAATTCATTGATTTAAGTCTTCTCCCTTTTTTCTTGATGAGTCTGGCTAATGGTTTATCAATTTCGTTTATCTTCTCAAAGAAGCAGCTTTTAGTTTTATTGATCTTTGCTATCGTTTCCTTCATTTCTTTTTCATTTATTTCTGATCTGATTTTTAGGATTTCTTTCCTTCTGCTAACTTTGGGGTTTTTTTGTTCTTCTTTCTCTAATTGCTTTAGGTGCAAGGTTAGGTTATTTATTCGAGATGTTTCCTGTTTCTTAAGGTAGGATTGTATTGCTATAAACTTCCCTCTTAGAACTGCTTTTGCTTCATCCCATAGATTTTGGGTCGTCGTGTCTCCATTGTCATTTGTTTCTAGGTATTTTTTTATTCCCTCTTTCATTTTTCAGTGATCACTTCGTTATTAAGTAGTGTATTGTTTAGCCTCCATGTGTTTGTATTTTTTACAGATCTTTTCCTGTAATTGATATCTAGTCTTATAGCGTTGTGGTCGGAAAAGATACTTGATACAATTTCGATTTTCTTAACTTTACCAAGGCTTGATTTGTGACCCAAGATATGATCTATCCTGGAGAATGTTCCATGAGCACTTGAGAAGAAAGTGTATTCTGTTGTTTTTGGATGGAATGTTCTATAAATATCAATTAAGTCCATGTTTTTTAATGTATCATTTAAAGCTTGTGTTTCCTTATTTATTTTCATTTTGGATGATCTGTCCATTGGTGAAAGTGGGGTGTTAAAGTCCCCTACTATGAATGTGTTACTGTCGATTTCCCCTTTTATGGCTGTTAGTACTTGTCTTATGTACTGAGGTGCTCCTATGTTGGGTGCATAAATATTTACAATTGTTATATCTTCTTCTTGGATCAATTCCTTGATCATTATGTAGTGTCCTTCTTTGTCTCTTCTAATATTCTTTATTTTAAAGTCTATTTTGTCTGATTTGAGAATTGCTACTCCAGCTTTCTTTTGGTTTCCATTTGCATGAAATATCTTTTTCCATCCCTTTACTTTCAGTCTGTATGTGTCTCTAGGTTTGAAGTGGGTCTCTTGTAGACAGCAAATATATGGGTCTTGTTTTTGTATCCATTCAGCCAATCTGTGTCTTTTGGTGAGAGCATTTAGTCCATTTACATTTAAGGTAATTATCGATATGTATGTTCCTATTTCCATATTCTAAATTGTTTTGGGTTCGTTATTGTAGGTCTTTTCCTTCTCTTTTGTTTCTTGCCTAGAGAAGTTCCTTTAGCATTTGTTGTAAAGCTGGTTTGGTGGTGCTGAACTCTCTCAGCTTTTGCTTGTCTGTAAAGGTTTTAATTTCTCCATCAAATCTGAATGAGATCCTTGCTGGGTAGAGTAATCTTGGTTGCAGGTTTTTCTCCTTTATCACTTTAAATATTTCCTGCCAGTCCCTTCTGGCTTGCAGAGTTTCTGCTGAAAGATCGGCTGTTAACCTTATGGGGATTCCCTTGTGTGTTATTTGTTGTTTTTCCCTTGCTGCTTTTAATATGTTTTCTTTGTATTTAATTTTTGACAGTTTGATTAATATGTGTCTTGGCCTATTTCTCCTTGGATTTATCCTGTATGGGACTCTCTGTGCTTCCTGGACTTGATTAACTATTTCCTTTCCCATATTAGGGAAGTTTTCAACTATAATCTCTTCAAATATTTTTTCAGTCCCTTTCTTTTTCTCTTCTTCTTCTGGAACCCCTATAATTCGAATGTTGGTGCGTTTAATGTTGTCCCAGAGGTCTCTGAGACTGTCCTCATTTCTTTTCATTCTATTTTATTTATTCTCCTCTGCAGTAGTTATTTCCACTATTTTATCTTCCAGGTCACTTATCCGTTCTTCTGCCTCAGTTATTCTGCTATTGATCCCATCTAGAGTATTTTTAATTTCATTTATTGTGTTGTTCATCATTGTTTGTTTCATCTTTAGTTCTTCTAGGTCCTTGTTAAATGTTTCTTGCGTTTTGTCTATTCTATTTCCAAGGTTTCAGATCATCTTTACTATCATTATTCTGAATTCTTTTTCAGGTAGACTGCCTATTTCCTCTTCATTTGTTAGGTCTGGTGGGTTTTTATCTTGCTCCTTCATCTGCTGTGTGTTTTTCTGTCTTCTCATTTTGCTTATCTTACTGTGTTTGGGGTCTCCTTTTTGCAGGCTGCAGGTTCATAGTTCCCGTTGTTTTCGGTGTCTGTCCCCAGTGGGTAAGGTTGGTTCAGTGGGTTGTGTAGGCTTCCTGGTGGAGGGGACTAGTGCCTGTGTTCTGGTGGATGAGGCTGGATCTTGTCTTTCTGGTGGGCAGGTCCACATCTGGTGGTGTGTTTTGGGGTGTCTGTGGACTTATTATGATTTTAGGCAGCCTCTCTGCTAATGGGTGGGGTTGTGTTCCTGTCTTGCTAGTTCTTTGGCATAGGATGTTCAGCACTGTAGCTTGCTGGTCGTTGAGTGAAGCTGGGCGCTGGTGTTGAGATGGAGATCTCTGGGAGATTTTTGCCATTTGATATTATGTGGAGCTGGGAGTTCTCTTGTGGATCAGTGTCCTGAAGTTGGCTCTCCCACCTCAGAGGCACAGCACTGACTCCTGGCTGCAGCACCAAGAGCCTATCATCCACACGGCTCAGAATAAAAGGGAGAAAAAGTAGAAAGAAAGAATTAGTAGAAGTAGAAAGAAAGAAAGGAAGGAAGGAGGGAGGGAGGGTGGGAGGGAGGGAGTAAGGGAGGAAGGAAGGAGGGAAGGAAGGAAAAAAGAAAGCAAGAAGATAAAGTAAAATAAAATAAAGTAAGATAAAATATAATAAAGTTATTAAGATAAAAAATAATTATTAAGAAAATAAAAGAAAAAATTAAAAAAAAACAAAACAAACAAAAAAAACCGGACGGATAGAACCCTAGGACAAATGGTGGAAGCAAAGCTATACAGAGAAAATCTCACACAGAAGCATACACATACACACTCACAAAAAGAGGAAAAGGGGAAAAAAATCATAGATCTTGCTCTCAAAGTCCACCTCCTCAATTTGGGATGATTCCTTGTCTATTCATGTGTTTCACAGATGCAGGGTACATCAAGTTGATTGTGGAGCTTCAATCCGCTGCTTCTGAGGCTGCTGGGAGAGATTTCCGTTTCTCTTCTCTATTCTCACAGCTCCCAGGGCCTCAGCTTTGGATTTGGCCCCGCCTCTGCGTGTAGGTCGCGGCGGGCGTCTATTCTTTGCTCAGACAGGACGGGGTTAAAGGAGCAGCTGATTCGGGGGCTCTGGCTCACTCAGGCCGGGAGGAGGGAGGGGCACGTATTGCGGGGCGGGCCTGCGGCGGCAGAGGCCAGCGTGACGTTGCAGCAGCTTGAGCGCGCCGTGCGTTCTCCCAGAGGCGTTGACCCTGGATCACGGGCCTCTGGCAGTGGCGGGCTGCACAGGCTCCCCGGAAGGGCGGTGTGGATAGTGACTTATGCTTGCACACAGGCTTCTTGGTGGCGGCAGCAGCAGCCTTAGCATCTCATGCTCGTCTCTGCGGCCCGCGCTTTTAGCCGCGGCTCGCGCCCGTCTCTGGAGCTCCTTTAAGCAGCGCTCTTAATCCCCTCTCCTCGCGCACCAGGAAACAAAGAGGGAGAAAATGTCTCTTGCCTCTTCGGCAGCTCCAGACTTTTCTCCGGACTCCCTCCCGGCTAGCCGTGGCGCACTAACCCCCTGCAGGCTGTGTTCACGCCGCTAACCCCAGTCCTCTCCCAGCGCTCCGACCGAAGCCCGAGCCTCCGGCGGGTGAGCAGAGAAGCCTCTCACACTGGTGAGTGCCGGTCGGCCCTGTTCCTCTGTGCAGGAATCTCTCCGCTTTGCCCTCCGCACCCCTGTTGCTGTGCTCTCCTCCGCGGCTCCGAAGCTTTCCCCCTCCGCCTCCCGCAGTCTCCGCCCGTGAAGGGGCTTCCTAGTGTGTAGAAACCTTTCCTCCTTCACAGCTCCCTCCCGCTGGTGCAGGACCCGTCCCTATTCTTTTGTCTCTGTTTATTCTTTTTTGTTTTGCCCTACCCAGGTACGTGGGGAGTTTCTTGCCTTTTGGGAGGTCTGAGGTCTTCTGCCAGCGTTCAGTAGGTGTTCTGTAGGAGTTGTTCCACGTGTAGATGTATTTCTGGTGTATCTGTGGGGAGGAAGGTGAGCTCCGCGTCTTACTCTTCCAGCATGTTCCTGGAAGCCGGGAAACGAAGTTTTAATTGGGGACAATGAGACCCCCCTGGGCTTCCAAGTGCCAGCTCGTGGGGAGAGGGCTTCTGGGGTCACAGACCCAATCACTGCTTACATTTGACTCCACTGATTGCTCACTGCTGGGGGTGATGGGGATATGCAAGTTGATTAAAACTGGAGATTTAGTGGCCGAAATAGAATTTCTCAGATAATTGCTGGAAATGGGCCAATTTTTTTGCTGGACTGAGTTCCATGTGGCAGATGATATGCTCTCTGACTGAAACCAGACCCACAAGAGACAAAAACGATTCTTAAAGACACACCGTCCAAACAGGTGCTTGGTCTTGTGATCAGCAGAGCAAGGGAGGACAGGATGGGATTCTCCTGTATTTCTATTTCTTTGCTTTAAGGTGTTCACCAAAGGAGTGTCAGAACCTATTCAGGTTTTTTTAAATTGGTATTTGACACCACAGCCTTAAACTTATAAATGGAGTTCTTGGGCTTGGGATGGTTTTCTTTAGAAAATGAAATCAACATGAAGATGGTTCTCTTTCTCTCTAGAAACAGTTTCAAAGGGCATCCTATTTCTTTCTTCACCTGAATCTTTTCTTTTGTAATTGCATAGTTTTCTGCTTGTAAATGTGTGTGTGTTTCATGATTTTTCCTGCACAAGACCATGTTTGACCCTCGCAGTCGGTGTCATTAAAACAGTGTGAGCTTGTGAGTCCAAACCAAGACCCCGCACAGCTTTGTGCCGCACAGAGTTCAAAATGTTTTAAATGTTGTGCCTGAAAGACTTAAAAAATTATACCACCCAAGATTGGTGAGGGGGCCTGGAAAACGGTACTCCCATACCCTGCTGCTGCTCCTGGAAAGCAATCTGATGCTGTTGATCGATGGCTTTAAAAATGTACATGTCCTTTGACCCAGCACTTCTTCTAGAACTTAGTCTTTAGGACATAGTCAAGGATGTCAGCAAAGTTTGGCTTCTCTTAACATTAGTGGCTGCCTGTCTAGCACAATTGTGTCCAGCAAAATCTTCTCTAGCAAAATGTTGGCAGTAGAGTTTAACTTCGAAGGACTAGAATAGCGTGTATTCTGTAACAGCAAAGGTGGAAATGTTAACAGTGGTTGTCTCCCCCCGTTGAGTTACAATTCTATTTTGCGTATTTGTATTTTCTAATTTTTCTTCAATGAATATGTTACTCATTTAAAAATATTAAAAAATTTTTGAACTGTGAAAGAATTTTGCTGTAGAAGTTTGTCTACTGACATGATAAAAGTGTTCACAGGAAGAACAATTGTAAATAAAAGGGCGTTAAACTGCATGTGCAATGATTCTGCTTTTTAGAAAAGAGAAATCAATTTCTTCTCTGTCTTTGCACCTTTCCTCCCTGCTGTCACAACACAGAAACACGTTCGCACACACACACATCTGGAAGCACACACACCAGTATACTGCAGTGGTTCTCTTTTGGTGAGAGATACGGAACAATTTCTTCTCTTTGCTCATCTGTATAATTTATATTTTTTTCAATGAACATGTAATACTTGTATAATTGGAAAAAAATAGAGCTTAATTTCACACACAATAGACAGGATGCCTGAAGTGTTCATATGAAGGGGGTTGTCAGGTGCCATGTTCTCAGTCCTCCACCCCGTTTTCCTTACTGAGTGCTGATGTAGGTTTGGGATTTCCTTCTATCTTAGGTAAAATGGAGCCTCCCATTTGCGCAGAAGTGTTTTGGGTCAGAAAGCCTCAGACAACCACCAGGCAGCATCTCAGTGGCCTTTGGGATAAGATACACATCTGGGATTTAGAAGCAGGCATGGGGAGGGAGGATTTGTAGCCTGCCACCTCTAAATATTGCACCCAGTGACCTCCTTTTAAAAGGCTTTGCCTGGCCCAGCCCACTGGCTCCGGGGGTGGCTTCTGGCTCTTTCCTACCTGGGATGGGCAGGAGGGAAATGATTGTCAGCGGTGCTGATCTATTAGAACCAGAAAGCTTTCCCCGGGCTCTCATAAAACATACTGCACTTAAAGTCACTTCCCTCATCCGTTTATTCCCCTAGAGAAATCTGTGTAACATGGGAAGGTGAAGGAGGAGTTAGAGCAGAGCTTCTCACAGCTGGGGACTTATAGGGAGTGACGTGTAATGGCTAGAAGCAGGCTTTGCTGTGCCAGCTACCGCTGTGTGGGCAAGACTCTGCCACACACTAGCTGTGTGACCTCGGGCAAACACTTAACACCTCTGGGCCTTAGTTTCCTTATTTGTAAAATCTAGATGACAACACTGTAATGATTAAATTAGGTAAACAGGTACAGCACTTTGAACAGAGCCTGGCGTTTGGCAAGCACTCAACAAATATACTACAACTTCCACAAATGTTGCCGTATTGTTGTTCATATGTACTCTTCTATTATTTTAATTATTTTTAACAATAGATGACCCATACCCATGGTACAAATTACAACCTCAAAATGTTAACGAAAAACGTACAGTGATGTGGTAGCTCTAATACTGCCCCCTCCCAAAGATGTCCATGCGCTAATCCTTGGATCCTGTGAATGTGTTACATGGCAAAAGGGACTTTCAGATGCAATTCAGTTTATGAACTTTAAGATAGGGAGATTATCCTGGATTATCTAGGTGGGCCCAATCTAGATAAAGACAGAGAAATTTCCCGGCTAGCGATAGAGAGGTGCAGCAGAAGAGGAAGGCAGAGAGATTCTGAGCATGAGTGAGATTCACTAGCTGGTGCTCCAGGTACCATGTGGGATGCAGGCAGCCTGGAGGCTCCAAGCCCAGCCCTGGGTGACAGACAGTGAGGACACTGGGACTTCAGTCCCACAACCGCAAGCAACTGACTTCAGCCAACACCCTAAATGAGCCAAAAAGCAGATTCTTCCCCAGAACCTCCAATAAGGGACGAACACTGCTGGCACCTTGGTTTCAACCTCATGGAAGCCAGAATAGAGAAACCAGTCAGTCCAACCCAGACGTTTGACAGCGAGACAACAAATTTATATTGTCTCAGGCTGTGAAAGTTTTCATAATCAATAGAAAACTAAAAGTGAAGAGTAAGTTTCACTCCTACCCTTGATTCCCAGCCCCCATTTCCCTTTCCTGGAGACAACCTCCCAGTGTTTAGAAGGGAAAATCAGAAAAAGGAAGGAAATAGGTCTCTTATTTAGGATATTTTAAGCTGAGAGATTTTGGTTTGGGAAGATCAAAGAGTAGGAAGAATGATAGTTCTTGGATGTTTTCTTAGGGAAATCTGTAATGCTGCGTTGTGCCAAGTGTGATACTGTCCACATGAAAATGATTAATGAAGCAGTAAATTTGAGATATTTATGCATCTTTATAGAAAAGAGAATCACAACTATTTAGAAAATGTGGATAATTATGAACATAATGGTGAACTTAAAAGATGTGAATGTATCTTAAAGGAAAGCTCCCTCTGAAAATATGAGGTTTTCTTTTTAGAACCATCAAAAAGCTTCTGAATACTTCAGTCCTGTCCCTCCTAGAAGCCAAATTCTCTAGAAAATGGGGAGAGAGAGAGTGGAAGGGAGAAAAGGAAGAGACCATTAGTCAATATGAAGAAGAGAAATATGAACAGAAAAGAACTGTAAATACTCCAAGTGGAATCAGAGCTTGAATCATTTTAATCAGGTCTGGGACAAGGTAGACAAAAGATGGTCCTGTAGATAGATTGGGTCATTTTATATGTCCCTCCTTCTATTGATAACCAGTCTGCAGCCTTATATTTCTCCTACTGACATTGGAAAGTTGACAATCTATCAGCTATTACTTATATTTTAAACCTGGCTTTGCAGGATTTTTTTTTTCTGGTGTTGGTGGCAGGGAGGTCAGGAAAGGAATGCAATAAGCTGTCAAATGGACATGCTGGCATATTCTTTCAGAAGAACCAAACCTGACTTACATGTTGAAAACTTTTTGTGTTTTACTTTAACCAAATGACTCATAATTAAGAAATCAAGGGACTTCCCTGGTGGTGCAGTGGTTAAGACTCCGCATTCCCAGTGCAGGAGGCCTGGGTTCGATCCCTGGTCAGGGAACTAGATACCACATGCATGCCGCAACTAAGAGTTCGCATGCCACAACTAAGATTTCACGTGCCGCAACTAAGGAGCCCAAGTGCAGCAACTAAGGAGCCGGCGAGCCGCAACTAAAGGAGCCAGCCTGCCACAACTAAGACCTGGCACAACCAACCAACTAACTAACTAACTAACTAAATAGATATTAAAAAATGAAATCAAGTTAAAAATGCTTTATGAATATTTGGAGGAAATAAAGTATATTGACTAGTCTGATGAATGTTAGCCCCAGTGGGAATATTGTAACCATTCCTATATCATATGGATGGTGGAAATAATAATTGTTCAAGTCAGATTACAAATAAGGCAAAATGCAGCTTTCTCATGACAAAAATAGAATATACAGTGGTGCTGTCTGAATAGTTATTTTTTATTTTTAAACAGAAAAAAAACTTTAAAAAATCCAATTGCTTTGCAATAATTTTCTCAAGAGATTTCGTCCTGAGAAGAATAAGATGTAACTCAAAGACTTTTATTCCCACCCAACAAATGTATCACAATGTGTGCAATTACCCAGGAGTTCACTTCTAGACTTGTACATCCTCAGACTCCCAGTTATTGTTACATTGATTTCAAAGAAAGGCCAGAAACAATTTCCTCTGAAGTTTTTCTGTCTGTTACGACACAGTGCAGAGCACCAGGAAGATGCTCCCACCTGGCCCCTTTTTCCAACAAAACTGGGCGTCGAAGTGCTTTCCAGTCAAGGCTCTGCAGTCTCTCTGCTCTTGGCTGAATAAGAAAGGTGTCTCAGCTAGGTGGCTTTGATCAATAGAACGCCTTCAAGGTCAGCAAAGAGAACCTGGTTTAGTTTGTTTTTGTAGAGGAATGAGGACAGAGGCACCTATCATGAGTAGAGGACGGGGGATGTTCTTGTGATACCCACCAAGGCCATACACTTGGGCATGGAATTAGGTTTCTCATGGCCCTCTTGGTCCATCCCATTCTCTTTAAAAATGGTTTAAAAATAATTTTCCAAAGGGGAAAGTTGGGGGGGGGGGAATAAATTTGGAGGTTGGGATTAACATATACACACTACTCTATATAAAATAGATAATCAACAAGGGCCTACTGTATAGCACAGGGAACTCTACTCAATACTCTGTAATAAGCTACATGGGGGAAGAATCTGAAAAAGAATATATATATATATATATATATATAACTGAATCAAGTTGCTATATACCTGAAAGTAACACTACATTGTAACTCCACTATACTCCTATATAAAATAAAAATTTTAAATATTTAAAAATAATTTTTATTTTTTATACAATTTTTAAAGGTTACTTTCTATTCATAGTTATTATAAAATATTGGCTATATTCTCTGTGTTGTAGAGTACATCCTTGAGTCTGTCTTACACCCAGTAGTTTGTACCTTCCACTCCCCAACCCCTATATTGCCACCCCCATTGGTAAGAACTAGTTTGTTCTCTACATCTGTGAGTCTGCTTTTTTGTTATATTCACTAGTTTTTTGTAATTTTTGACTTCCACATGTAAGTGATATCCTACAGTATTTTTCTTTCATTGCCTGACTTATTTCACTTGGCATAATGCCCTTCAAGTCCATCCATGTTGCTGAAATTTACAAAATTTCATTCTTTTTTATGACTGAGTGGTATTGGTATTCCATTGTATATATGTACCACATCTTCCATATCCATTCATCTATTGATGGATATTTAGGTTGCTTCCATGTCTTGGCTAAATAGTGCTGCTATGAACATTGGCATTCTGTTCTCTTCATGTGGCTAATGAAGAAGACACCACATGTGGATAAAATAACCCCGAGAAGAAACTGGCATCCTAACTATGAGAATCACATCAAAGAACATCCTTATTTGCTATGATCACACATCTTCAAAAGACAAATTATTAACACTCATGCAGTTGTCCTGCCTGTGGTCAGTTTGCTAAGAGTTTTCCATATTCAGCCATGTCAGTCACATCAAACTGCATGCATCTGATGGCCAACTGGATTATTGCCTGTTAAACTGGGTAGTTGCTCATTTATGAGAAATACGGGATCAAATGCTGTGGTCCTGATGAGAGCATGACATTTTAGAAAAGCGATGTGTATTTTATCTTTAAACCTAAGAGTGATATTGACTGTTGACAACACCAGCTGTTATTTGTCTTTCTGCACCCATCTTGAGGGAAAGTTTTCAAATGCATTTTCCAAACCATTGACAAGAAGTTCCTTCTTCTTCCATTTATAACACTACAGTTTTGGACCTCGTTATCTTTTAGAGACTGTCTCAAAGAAAGTGGGGCACAATTCTTGACTGTGAGAACGTGTAGTTACCATGATCTTGGCAGGAGTTTTTGACTATCTGTTTTACAGAATCCAAATTAACTCACTTCTGTGATGACCCATCTAGTAAACTTTGGGTTTCTCCATTTAAACTTTTTTGGACTGAAGTCATCCTCAACTTATTTCTCCATTTATTTGTCTTCTTGTCTGCTTTATGGAATAAGGTGGGTGGTTGCTGCTGAGTTGTGATGATTGGGATGTGCCGTGCATGGTGGGAGCTTCTTGGATGGTAAGGTGGGAAGCTGACAACAGTGAGAATCTCCGTGGGCAGCGATAGGAGCTGCCATGTGCTCTAATTAATATTCCACAAACCTCTTAGGTCTCAGCTTCCAAGCCATTTCCTCAAGGAAGCCTCTTCTGACTCCCCCAAATTAAATGTCTCTGTATTCCACAGCTCCCTGTACCTCTCCTTTCACACCATTCATCAAATTTCCAAATATCTGTCTTCTTTCCCCATAGGCTGTAGGCTCCACATGGGATGGGAATAGTGTCCATCTTGTTCATGTCTGTGTCTCTGGCACTTACCTTTCAATCGTGGTGGACTGGCTTTATGTCCACCAATCTTTCTTTTTTGATTGTAGCATTTGCCTCTTTGAAGGTGTTCATTTTTGCTTAGCAGAAGGCCATCTTTATGGTGTGGCTTTAAGAAAATTTTACTTCACCCCTAGGCTTTGCTATCAGTGTTCTTCCAGGTTTCTTTGTGAATAAAGCTCAAGCCAATGGAGATGCACATCTTCTCATGTTTTATGGGCGGGGTTAATCTAAGAGTCCACGGGAGCTTGTTTATTTGACCAGGTTGTCCTGTATGTCCATCTGCTCAGAAGTGAATGGGAGGTGCTTCATTGCTTGGTGGGTGAGTAAATTCTGCACCAGTCATTCTACAGCCCAGGATGGTTGGTAAATACTTGCTGAGTTTAGAAATCAGTGGTAAAGGAAGTGGTCATGTGGGGTAAGAAGCTTACATTTGGGAAAGCACATTTGCCCTCCCACATTCAAATCTTGACAAAAGGGTCTCAGATCTGTAATAACGGTATTTCTATTTTTAATCATGTTTTCCCATGGAATTAACATTTAGTGGTCTACAGCAGAATAATTTGAGGAACTTCAGTTTCTGTCTCTTTGAGGCTGAAAGCAGATGAATGAAAATAAACTGGGACTCACGGATAGTCTGTAGATAGAGCTAATTGCTTTAAAAGCCTCAGGATTCCTTCAACCTCCTTGCCCCTATTGGGGTTAAATGCCTCCCTCTCTGGGGATGAGAGGATTCCTTTCTGGCCTGGAAGGCATCTGTGTATTTACAGGCCTCTGCTTCCTACCCCAGGTCTTTAGAATCACACAGCTGCCTTCACCTTTTAAAAATTTCTACCGGCGAATTTTTGGAGAGAAAAGGTGAGAGCATGGGTGGCAAGTAATTATAGTTTTTGATTCCCAATCTTTACATAGAGAACTAAGACCTTTGTGATGATTAAGACTATAAACCTGTGGGTGCTCGTGGAAGCTGTGGGGAGAAGACGGGCTGTACAGATGGGGCTGAGCGCCCTCCCACCCGTCCCCCACCCTGCTGCCTCCCCCATGTAACTCCCGGAAGACAACCGCAGGGGAAGACGATTTCAGGAGCTTAAAGGGCGTTTGTTAATCATTTGCATTTCCCAGAATTTCGGGTAAGCTGAGCGGATTTCATTTCAGACACTAAGTAATGAAATGCAGGGCTAATTTTAGAAGTTATTATTCATCAATCAATTAAGTCAGGAAGTTATTTAATACCCTCCCAAAACGATTTTCTAGGCTTCCTGTTTCAGTCACTTAGCCATGATGAGCAGGCAGGGGAAACCTCACCTTGGAAAGCAGGATCCCCGGTGTGAGCATCCCTCTGCTTTGTGGGGAAACGGGGCCAGGGCTGTGGCAGCCAGGAACAGGGGACAGAGCTGACTCGGCTTTCTATTTTCTTTCTTTTATATACTATTTGGCTTTTCCACTGGAGACTGTCAATTTTTGGTGAATGTGATTTTTACGCCAAACTCTTTATTTTGGTCTCGAGGGACCAGATGGCTCTGATGGTATTGCTCTTTGTGGTAGATTGTGTTATTGTTCAAAACATCCATCGTCTCTCCATGTGGAGCCCTTCCTGCGGGACAGAGGATTATACCTCCCTGCCCTGCTGAACTCAAGTGTGGCCATGAGGCTTGCTTTAGCCAAAGAACTGTGAGTGAACGTGATGTGAGACTCCAAGCAGAAGATCTCAGGGTTACCCGTCTGAATTTCCTTCTGCCACAAACTGGCCAGGTCACAGGCCGGGTGCCAGGGGGAAGCTGGGCTGGCAGAGCACCGTGGCAGATCCGAGACAGCCGGGCGGCAGGCACAAGAAATAAGCCGCTGAAACTTGGGGTCACAACGGCACAGCGGCCTCTTCTGAATGACGCCACGGTGAAAACATTTGGGGCCTAATCAGTGAAAATAATTTTTGCCCGCCCCTCTCCTTCTTTGATTTCTGCTCATAGAAAGCAGCCCTCATTACCGTTTGCAAGGATACTTTTCCAAGTAGCCAAGGATACTTCTCCAAGGCTCAGGAGAAAGCTATGATGTTGCTAATGGAAAACTGAGGCTTCCCTGTAGTAATATACTCAGAAGAGCTGGACAGAGAGGTTGCTCCATGATGGCCGAGATCACACACATCTTGCTGTATCTCTGGTGCTTACCAGTGTGCCTTGCCTGTAAGTGCTCAATAATTATCTGTTGAAAGGATGCTGAGTGATTGAATATACAAGAAATCAGGCATCTCCATGTTTATAGGTGGCAGAGAGCACTTTGGATTTAAAAAACTACAGACACACCTTGGAGATATTACAGGCTTGGTTCCAGACATCACAATAAAACCAATATCACATGAAGCGAGTTACACGAATTTTTTTGTTTCCCAGTGCATGTAAAAGTTATGTTTACACTGTACTGTAGCCTGTTAAGTGTGCAACAGCATTACTTCAAGAAAAATAATGTGCCTACCTTGATTAAAAAATACTTACTGCTAAAAAAGTGCTAACTCTCATTTGAGGCTTTGTTGAGTCGTAATCTTTTTGCAATTGTCACATCAAAGATCACTGATCACAGATCATCATAACAAACAGAATAATAATAATGAAAAAGTTTGAACTATTGCGAGGGTTACCAAGATGTGACACAGAGACACGAAGCGAGCAAACGCTGTTGGAAAAATGGTGCTGACAGCCTTGCTCGACGCAGGGTTGCCACAGACTTTCAGTTTGTTAAAAAAAAAAAAAAAAATATGCAGTATCTGTGAAGCATAATAAAACAAAGCGCAATAAAATGAGGTCTGCCTGTAGGTTTAGGGTTTGAAACACACGTTAAATCAGATGAGGAACCGAGAGGCTGAGGTGGGTCTAAAGGAGTCTGCTGGGGTCAAACCAGGTATCAAAACCCCACGTGTCTCTTGGGACTGTGCACTGAGCATAAATAAGTGAGACAGGCTGGCTCATTTTGGCCCAGAAATAGGCTTCCCACCCCTTCTTCTTGAAACATGTGGTTCTTTTAGTCTGTCTCTAATTTCCCCAAGTTTGGGTAGAGAAATATTTTTCTAACTTGACTGTAAGGAAAATAAAAGCATGATTAGGATGACAATCAGTCACTCATGGTCAGCCTCAGTTTCTCAGGGACAGAAGCAGGGGAGGGCTGAAGAGCCCGTGTCCGAGCAAAGGAGTCAGTCGTTTCCCAGCTCCGGCTGAATGCTGCCATGTTGGAATATGGGTCCAGTTTTCCTACAGCATCCTAAATTTCATGAGAAGCTGGCAATCTGGCTTTTGGTTTTGAATTTCCTAATTTTTAAATGTTGGCACATAAAAGACAACATTAAGTTCAGTGCAGGCCTGCAGTGCACCTTGGCAGGGCAGACTTGACCCTATGCCACATTGCAACTTTGACCATAGTCTGTGTCTACAAGTGTGGCTTCTGGGATGAGAGCTCTGGACTCTAAGGTTATATTTGCATAGGTGTGTGTATGTTTTAGAAAACACCTGGAGGGAGGGCTGATGCCAGTTCCCACTGCGCCCAAACCGCAGACTGGTGACTCACTATCCAAGCTGCCATGAGGGCAGCAGAAGGCTGCCAAATGGCCTTTTGGAGTCTCTCCTCCACTTAGGCCAACATCCTTTAACGCTGAGTTGAATATTTCTAAGATTAAATTGGAGACTTGTGTACTAAATTACATATTCAGGGGGTCCTTGCTGAAATAGTGTTTTTGTTTTTTGTTTGTTTGTTTGTGGAAGTGTGTTTGTCTCTTGTTTCTTTTTCTCAGATAACATTAGAAATGTCCAATCTCCTCCAAGGGAAATGAAGGCCTGGATGAAGAGGCAGAGGGTTTGGAGTCCCAGGACGAGGATGTTCTGGAAGAGGACAGAAAGTCCTGTGTATGAGGAGGTCTTTGTTGTCTTCAGCTATTCTGAGGTTGGAGATTGTGGGCTGCAGCAGTGGCTACTGCATGAAGATGTGTATGATCTTTGGGATGTACCCAACTGATGGAGTTTAAAGAGGACAATTGTCTCACTTGTGTCCACCCAGCATCACCAGAACATTCTATTTTAGAAATTCTGTTTTGGAAATTTCCCTCATTCAAAACTCCTACCTCCAGAAGGTAGGAGGCAGGTCTCACATACCCAGCCCTCACACTCCCGTTCTTACAGCTGATGTCGAGGCCAGTGACCTAGGCTCTGGGTTTCTTCTATTTGTCACTCCAGATCTGCTTTCCACCCCTCTCTACATGCTCTGTCCACCAGGAGGCCGCCCTGCGTGGACTATATCATCAAAGTTTCCTTGCTTCTGGCTTCTGGTTGGCTTTAGCCAATGGGAGGTAATAGCAGGAGATGGGACAGTGGAAGGAGAGAGCAGTGGGACACAGATTCCTCCAGCTCCATCTGTGCCAGGAAGTGTTCTAACTTTTGCTACTGCTCTAGAAATAGAGTAGGGATAGTAGAGAGTCATAGAGATCATTGATGACCTTGCCAACCTGGTGGAGAACACAGATGAGAAACTGCACTGAAACCAGGTGCGTGAATATGGTGGACAGAAAGTCAACATCTTGTGGGATGCTTGGTGATGGTTACTGCTGCTTGTGGCTACTGTGGTCACTACAAGCTGGCCTTCCAACTAGTACTGATGAAAGAACCACCAGCTGTGACACCTGCCAGTGATGGAGAAAAGCTCACTACATGAAAGCTGCTCTTGGTAAAGTCCCCCAAAACTCTGAAACAAAACAAAACAAAACAACAACCCACAGAATGGGAGAAAATATTTGCAAACGAAGTGGCTGACAAGGGATTATTCTTCAAAATATACAAACAGCTCATGCAGCTCTAATACAAACAGCTCATGCAGCTCTATGTCAGAAAAACTAACGACCCAATAAAAATATGGGCAGAAGATCTAAATAGACATTTCTCCAAAGAAGACATACAGATGGCCAAAAGGCACATGAAAAGATGGTCAACATCATTAATTTTCAGAGAAATGCAAATCAAAAGCACAATGAAGTATCACCACACACTGGTCAGAATAGCCATCATCAAAAAGTCTACAAACAATAAATGCTGGAGAGGGTGTGGAGAAAAGGGAACCTTCCTGCACTGTTGGTGGGAATGTAAGTTGGTGTAGCCACTGTGGAGAACAGCATGGAGGTTCCTTAAAATACTAAAAATAGAACTACCATATTATCCAGCAGTCCCACTCCTGGGCATATATAGCTGGAGAAAACCATAGTTAGAAAAGATACATGCACCCCAATGTTCATTGCAGCACTATTTACAATAGCCCGGACATGGAAGCAGCCTAAATGTCCACTGACAGATGAATGGATAAAGAAGATGTGATACATATATACAATGGAATATTAGCCATAAAAAGAACGAAATAATGCCGTTTGCAGCAACATGGATAGACCTAGAAATGATCATACTAAGTGAATAAGTCAGACAGAGAAAGACAAAATCATATGGTATCACTCATATGTGGAATCTAATTTTTAAAAACGATACAACTGAACATATTTACAAAAAGGAAACAGACTTACAGATATGAAAACAAACATATGGTTACCAAAGGGGAATCGGAGCGAGGGGGAATAAATCAGGAGCTTGGGATTAACATACACACTACTATATATAAAATAGATAACCAACAAGGACCTACTGTAAAGCACAGGGAACTCCACTCAGTATTCTGTGATAACCTATATGGGAAAAGAATCTGAAAAAGAATATATGTATATGTATAACTGAATCACTTTGCTGAATACCTGAAATTAATGCAACATTGTAAATCAACTATAATCCAATAAAATTTAAACCAAAACAAAACAAAAGCTACTTACTATCTCTACTTTCTCTGCTGACCTCCAGGAATGGCTCCTTCCCCTTGGCCCTTCAGTTCTAGGTGTGGTAATGGTTTCCGCTGTTACTAGCCCTTGGGTGTGTCACCATCTCTCCCCACATCACTGTAAACCATCCTCTTAATAGACACTCTGCAATTATCCTTCTGAGTGTGCCATTTCTTTCCTGCCCGGACCCCCACTGATTCACTCTGCCAATCAAACATGTCTTTGCCAAACTTTGACCCAAAAGCTAGTGACAGAAGAGGGCTGGATTGGTGGGATGGTTACTTTTTATGTGTCAACTTGGCTAGGCCATGGTACCCAGATATGTGGTCAAAGATCACTCTGGACTGTCTGTGGGGGTGTTTTTGGATGAGATTAAGATTTCAATTAGTGGACTTTGAATAAAGCAGATTTCCCTCCCCAATGCGGGTGAGCCTCATCCAATCAGTTGAAGGCCTGAATAGAACTGACCTCCCTCAAGCAAGAGGGAATTTTGCCAGCAGACTGCCTTTGGACTTGAACTGAAACTCTTCCCTGCCAGCTTACCCAGTCAGATTTTGGACTTAACCAAGCCTCCATAACCACATGAGCCAATTTCTTAAAATAAACCTCTCTTTTGTATATACGGTTGACCCTGAACAAGGCAGGGGTTGGGGCACTGACCCCCTGTCCCATCAAAAATCCATGTATAACTTCATAGACAGCCCTCAGATTGAACCAACCACAGATCATGTAGTACGGTAGTATGTATTTGCTGAAAAAAAATCTGCATAGAAGTGAACGCATGCAGTTCAAACCTGTGTTGTTCAAGGGTCAACTGTATACCTCCTATTGGCTCTGTTTCTCTGGAGAACCAGTGAAATAATACAGATGGTGAACTTGCTCTCTTTCTTTGGAGGTGAAGGCTGTGAGGTAGAATTTCTGGCATGGATGGCTCGGTGGTTCAAACTGCATAATTATTGCCTGCTGGCAGTGGTGGCGGTAACTATTTTCTAATCAGACTAGTTCTGCTGTGTGGATTTGGGAACTCTTTCTGGGAGCTCATCTTAAGCCTGGGTCTCCAGCCCTCTAAAGGATTTGTGACATCCTTCGAATATTCTCCTTTTCTTCATTCAATCAGAGTCCAGCTTCTGTTGCTTATAACCATTAATCATGACAGAAGCATGGATTAAGTACAGTTGGAGAAAGGTCAGATTGTAAAAAAGAAAAAGTTTTGTTTTTGTTGATTTAAAGAATAATTATCAAATGTAGTTTCATGGTATTAAAGTAATTCATTTTTCTTGCAATAAGAAATGAATATACCGTCATTCAGCTGTACTGTTATTTCTTCCTTTGGAGTGTAATGTATTTTTCCAGACTGGGATAGATTATAAACCATTCAAGCATATTGCTACCATTCCCTCATTTAATTTCACTTCTGAATGTCCCTGTGATCTTGATTTAGCATGAAGAAGCAAATGTGATTGTGTTTGCAAGCGTGCATTCCAAGATGGTGTGTGCATGTTGGTCTATGAACCTTTTCTTCCTTCTCTTTATATAAACATGAAGCTAAGCTTGCAGTTTCTGTGATGTTTGCGGAAGGATTAATTTCTACAAAACAGAAGATTTCAAAACCTGCCTAAGAATAGTTCTACTTCCTGTATAATGCAACCAATGGCTTTTATTTCTGATGTAATAACGTTTTAACTTTTTGGTTTCCATGGGAATGCAGGAAAGGAGGAAATTTGTGAGAAAACACTGGTTTTCCTCTTGTCACAGGATCAATAAGCCAATGGCTCTATCCCTAAATTGAGTATCTTTTGTACAGTATCTTTCTGAGTGTAACAATTGTTTTTTTTTCCTTTTTTAATATATATACACTTAATTTTTTTTCAAGAGCAGTTTTAGGTTCACAGCAAAATTGAGTGGAAAGCACAGAATTCCCATATACTCCCTGCCTTCACCACAGGCAAAACCTCCCCCACCATCAATATCCTCCACAAGAGTGGTACATTTGTTACAGTGATGAACCAGCACTGACACATCATTACCACCAAAGACTGTAGTTTATATTAAGGTTTGCTCTTTGTGTTGGATGTTCTACAGGTTTTGAGAAATGTATAATGTATCTACTATAGTATAGTATTATACTGAATAATTTCCCTGTCCTAAAAATCCTCTGTTCTCTGCCTAGCCATCCCTCCTCCCCCACAAACCCCTGGCCATCACTGATCTTTTTACTGTCTCCAGAGTTTTGCCTTTTCCAGAATGTCATAGAGTTGGAATCATACAGTATATTGTCTTTTCAGATTGGCTTCTTTCACTTAGTAATATGTTTTTACATTTCTCTCATGTCTTTTCATGGTGTGACAGCTCATTTCTTTTTAGTGCTGAATAATTTTACAGATGTACCACAGTTTATTTATCCATTCATCTATTGAAGAACATCAATTTAAAACAATTTTTAAAAGATGGCACAAGATCCATATTTAATTTTAACCGCTGTGTATATCATGTCAAGGCAAACAGCAGTTAAGAGCAGGATAAGAACACAAGCAAATTTATGAATTAAAATTTTTGTCTCCTTTTCTCATTTGTACTACATGACCACCCTTATGTCTTTGCTGCTCCCCAAGGCACATATTTCTGAATAGATTATGCTCCAGTTGTATTAATGAGAACTCTTGGCTGCCCATGCATGGCACCCCAGACTTCTTATGAGGGCCCTACTCCATCTATTCTAGTCAATGTCTAATAGGAAAATAGAAACCTTTCTAAATATTCCAGACATAGAGAGATTTAATACAGAGAATTGGTTGTAAAAGTCTTAGGATGGCTGGAGAAGCAAAAGAAGGAAAATGGTGTTGCCTAGAAATCAGGAAGCTGCTCCCCACCCACCAAAAAAACAGTGTGGAGATTCAGAGAAGACATCAGTACCATATTAAGAGATAGCAGAAATTTTGGAATTATCACACCAGAAATGTATAATAACTACAATAAATATGTTGAGGACACTAATGGAAAAAGTGGACAACATGCAAGAATGGATGGATAATGTGAGCAGAGAAACAGAAATGCTAAGAAAGCATCCAAACAAAATGCTTGGAGAACATTAACCAGGTTAATAAATAATCTACCTAAGCATATCATTTTCAAACTGCAGAAAATTAAAGACAAAGAGAAAATCTTGAAAGAAGCCAGAGGAAGAAGCCCACATTGCCTGTAGAGAAACTAGGATAAGAATTACATCAGGGACTTACCTGGTGGTCCAGTGGTTAAGACTCTGCGTTCCCACTGCAGGGGGCCTGGGTTCGATCCCTGGTCAGGGAACTAGATCCTGCATGTCGCAACTAAAACAAGATCCCACAAGCTGCAACTAATGAACCCGCATGCCGCAATGAAGATCCCGAGTGCCGCAGTGTAGATCCTGAGTGCCACAACTAAAACCCAGCACAGCCAAATAAATAAATAAAATATTTAAAAAAAAGAATTATATCAGACTTTTATTCAGAAACAATGCAAGTAAAAGAAAGTGGAGTGAAATATTTAAGGTATTGAAAGAAAAGAAAAGCTATCCACCTACAATTTTGTATCCAGTGAAATTATCATTGAACAGTGAAGGAGAAATAAGGACTTTTCAGACAAACAAAAGTTGAGGGAACTGGTTGTCAGTAGACCTGCCTTGTAAGAAATGTTAAAAGGAATTCTTTAGACAGAAGGAAATGATACGGGTCAGAAACTCAGCTCCACATAAAGAAAGAAAGAGTGTTAGAGAAGAGATTATGAAGATAAAATAAAATCTTTTATTTTTCTTATTCTTAATTGATCTAATGGATAATAGTTTGTTCAAAATAATAATAGCAACAATTTATTGAATGAATATGGTTACGGATCAGTGAAATGAATGGCAGCAATGTTATGAGAGATGGGAGGGAGGGATTGAGAATACTCCATTGGAAGATACTTGCACTACCTCTGAAGCAATATAGTGTTATTTGAAAGTGAACTTAGATTGGTTGTAAAGGTATATTGCAAAATTGAAGGCAATCACTAAAAATTTTTAAAAAGAAATATGATTGAGAAAAATGGAATCATGTAAAATGCTCAGTTAAAACTAGTGAAGGCAAAAAAAGAGGGAAAGACAAAAAAAGAAAAAGAAACAAACAACAACAAGTAACAAATTAAGTTAATTAAGTTACAGATTAATGTGTAACAAAGTTACAATATGGTAGGGAAGAAACATCCAACTATATTAATAATCAATTTACATGTATATGATCTAAATAAGTACACCAAGTAAAAGACAGAGACTGTCAGACTGGATTAAAAAAAGAGACCAAACTCAATTTTATCTACAAGAGTTAACTCTATGTTATCTATAAGAAATCACTTTAAATATAAAGACACAGATAAATTGAAAATAAAGAGACGGAGAAAGCTATACCATGTTAATGCTAAAGAAAGCATTAACACGGTATTAATTCAGACAAAGCAGACTTCAGAGCAAGGAAAGTTATCAGGGAAAACGGGGGTACTACACAATGATAAAGGGGTCAGTTCTCCAAGAAGACGTAACAATCCTTGATGTGTATGTGCCTAACAACAGAGTGTAAAGATAAATGAAGCAAAATCTGATAGAACTGCAAGGAGAAATAGACAACTCCAATTATAGTTGGAGACGTCAACACTCCTCACTCTCTGATTGAAAAAAAGGTGGACAGTAAATCAGTGAGGGTACAGAAGACCTAAACAGCACCATCGACCAGCTTGTCCTAATTGACAT
>NW_021703780.1:50254562-50289479 GCF_005190385.1 Monodon monoceros | reverse complement strand
CTTGTCCTAATTGACATTTATAAAAACTCTACCAAATAGTAACAGAATACATATTCATTTTAGGTGCACATGGAGCATTCACCATGATAGACCATATCCTGGATCATAAAACAATTTTTAGCGAAGTTAAAAGAATTGAAATTATTTGAAATATGAACTCTGACCTTACCGGAATTAAGCGAGAGATCAGTAACAAAAAATATTGGAAAAATCTCTCAATATTTTGAAATTAAGCACATACTTTCAGGTAACCTACGGCTCAAAGAAGAAATCTCAAGATACGTCAGAAAATGCTTTGAATATTCAATGAAAATGAAGATACAATATATCAAAATTGGTGGGATGCAGCATTTAGAGAAAAATTTGTGGCATTAAATGCAAATATTAAAAAAGAAGAAAAGTCTCAAATACATAATCTAAACTTCCACCTTACACAACTAGTAAAATAAACAAAGCAAGCTGGAAGAAAGAAATAGTAATGATAAAAGCACAAATCAATGAAATAGAAAACAGAAAAATCAATGAAACAAAAAGATGATTCTTTGAAAAGATCAACAAAATGTATACACCTACAGCCATATCCTGAAGGAAAAGAAGAGAGAAGACACAAATTACCAGTATCAGGACTAAAATAGGTGATATCACTATAGACTCTGCAGATTTTAAAAGGATAATAAGGAAAAAACTATGAACAGCTCTAAGCACATAAATTCAATAACATAGATGGCATGGACCAATTCCTTGAAAGAAAAATAATTACCAAACCTCATTCAAGAAGAAATGGATCATCTGACTAGTGCTATATCTAGTAGAGAAATTTAATTCATATTTAGAAACCTTCAAAAAAAGGGCCCAGAAGACTCTACTGGTGAATTCTGCCAAACATGTAATGAAGAAATAACACAATTTCTACAAAATCTCTTCCAGAAAATAGACAAGGAGGGAACACTTACAAACTCATTTTATGAGGCTAGTATTTCTTTGATACAAAAATAAAACAAAGAGACTACAAGAAAGGGAAAGACCAACAACAAATAACCAATAACAGAACAATAACCTTCATGATACAGATGTAAAAACCTTCAGCGAAATATTAGCAAATTGAATCCAGCAATATGTGAAAAGAATAATACATCACAACCAAGTGGGGTTTATCCTGAGAATAGCAAGGCTGGTTCAGTATTCAAAAATTGATCAATGGGGCTTCCAGGGTGGAGCAGTGGTTGAGAGTCCGCCTGCTGATGCAGGGGACACGGGTTTGTGCCCTGGTCCGGGAAGATCCCACATGCCGCGGAGCGGCTAGGCCCATGAGCCATGGCCGCTGAGACTGCGCGTCTGGAGCCTGTGCTCTGCAACGGGGGAGGCCACAACAGTGAGAGGCCCGCGTACCGCAAAAAAAAAAAAAATAAAAAATCGATCAACGTATTCCACCCTATTGACACGCCAAAGAAGAAAGACCCTTTGGGTTAGGTAGAACATTTTTCTGGCCTGGGCTATGCTCCCTCTCCAGTGTGTGTGATAAGTGGGTGTTGGGTGAGCAGCTCTGCTGATCTTTTGTGATTGAGGGTCAGCTGCTGCTGTAGGGTTTAGGATAACTTTGGGTGGGATGATTGTTTTCTTCCACGTGGTCTCTCTCATTCCCCCAAAGGCTTCTTTCTGTGGTGGTAGCAAGGATCCGAAAAAGAATTGTGCATCCTTTGAGACCCAGACTTGGAATTAGAATCACTTCCGTAGCATCGTACTGTCAAAGGAGGTGACAGTGTCAACCCAGATTCAAAAGGTATGGACATGGATATGCAGTAGACCCCTTTTATCCACGGTTTCACTTTCTGTGGTTTCAGTTACCTGTGATTAACCGTGGTCCAAAAATATGAAATGAAAAATTCCAGAAATAAGCAATTCTTATATTTTAAACAGTGTGCTGTCCTGAGTAGTGTGATGAAATCTGGCACCGTCCTGCGGTGTCCTGCCCTGGATATGAACTTCACTTTGTCTAGTGTCTCCCACCTGTTAAGTCACTTAGCAGCTGTCTCAGTGATCAGATGGACTGTCTTGGTATCACAGTGCTTGTGTTCAAGCAACCCTTGTTTTACTTAATAATGACTCCAAAGCGCAAGAGTAGGGGTGCTAGCAATTTTAATATTCTCTTACTGTGCCTAATTTATAAACTAAACTTTATCATAGATATGTACAGGAAAAAACACATAATAATAAAAAAAAAGGTTTGGTAATATCTGTGGCTTCAGGCATCCACTGGGGGGTCTTGGAACATATTCCCCATGGAAAAGGGGGACTACTGTACTCTTTGATTGGAAGATTGACAAAATCACATTGCAAAGGGGCATGAATACAGGGGAGATGGAGAATTTGGCCCACTTTTGGCAATTAATGTACTCCCAGATATTCACTTAGGTATTTTCAAGAAAAAGAGGTTTGCTATAAAATGCACATTTCTAGATAGAGTAGCATAGAACTAGACCTAGCTACTCCTAGCTACCCTCTCTCTCTGTCTTGTTAGTTGGTGTGTCTTCTTCTGTCACATCTGTCTAGACCTCCAGTACTAATTCCTGAGTGAGAATCTGATGGGTCCGTTCCATCATGGACCACCCACCAAACAGTAGATTGACGGATGAGTCCCATGAATGGGCTTCATCATTCACCATTTCAGTAATTATCAACTCTGTGCTCCTCTCAGTATCAGCAGTTCTCTGCTCGAGGAGGGCTTCCTCTTGACCCAAGCTTGTGGGGCAGTCTGGCAGTGCTGAGGGATTAACCTAAATCAACAGCAGATGGCAGTTGGTGGATATGGTATATTGTTTGCCTTGATAGTACCAATTCTTTGACCCTCTCTTAATACACATCCCTTGCCCTATGGCTCTGCAACTTCTCTCACTAAAAAGATGGTGTCTATTTCCCTATCACTTGAATCTGGGCTTCATGGGTTGTCATTGGTCTATAGGATGTTAGTAGACTTGCTACAAACAGAGGCTTGAGAAAGCCTTTGTGCATTTCTGCTTTCTCGGCTACTCCTCTGTGATTACCATGAGAACGTGGCCAGGCTAGCCTGTCAGAGGATGAGACATATGGGGAGGCCAAGGCCTTTGCAGGACAGCTGAGAGTCAGATGACCCCTGGGCACGGAAGAGAGAGCCCAACTAGGATCAGCAGAGCCAAGTAGCCAATCCACAGCTGGGCTGCAGATGTATGAGTGAGCTTAGCTGAGATCAGAAGAACCTGCCCAGCTGACCTGCAGACATGTGAGCAGAATAAAGCATTGTTATTTTAAGCGACTAAATTCTCCTTGAACTACCAGCCTGGAGGCTTCAGGTAGGAAAGGTTAGGTTCCTGACTTCTTTGGCAAGAAGTAGGCTTGGGCATTAGGCATTGTTGAGAAGGGGGATTTTCCTAAGTTCCTTTAGTTCGTTTTGTAGCATAGCAAATGCTAGTCTTCCTAGAGTTTCCCTTACTTAGTAAAGAAAGAAATATTTATCCCTATTATGGCCTGGCCTTGAGGCTGGAGTTGGGAGGAAGAATATGACACAGGAGAAAGCCTGTCCCTTCTGGTGAGATGTTTTAAGGGCAAAGAGGAGGCAGATAGAGAAAGAGACATTGAGGCAGAAAAGGGAGTTTGTAGGACATGCGGGTCCTGATATTCTCTCTCATGAAGAAGAGGCTCATCATTAGAGGAGACTGTGTAGGTCTGAGGACACAATTGCATTGCCATGAAGACACTTGAGTCCCCTACTCCTTATACCCAAATGCCATTTTGAAAAGGAATGTTTGAACGTAGGTGTATTGTATGTATGTGGGGTTGCGGAATGCCATAAATAAGAGAGACTGAGAAGGATAGTAGTTACTTCTAGGGGGAGAGAAGGGGTTGTGGTCAGGAAAGGACGCATGAAGGATCTCTGGGGTAGTGGCAGTTTCTATTTCTTGACTGGGTGGTTTTCATAAGAGGTGTTCATGGCCATCTTTAACATGCTCTCATGATTGCAAAGTGGCTGCTGCATCTCATGGAGCATATCCATGCTCCACACAGGGTAAAGCTGAATCTTTTAAAGGGCTATCCTGAGCAACCTAATCGAAAAATGGACAGAAAACTTAAACAGACATTTCTCCAAAAAAGACATACAGATGGCCACTAGGCATATGAAAAGATGTTCAACATCACTAATTATTAAAGAAATGCAAATCAAAACTACAATGAGGTACACCTCACACCAGTCAGAATGGCCATCTTTAAAAAGTTTACAAATAACAAATGCTGGAGAGGGTGTGGAGAAAAGGGGACCCTCCTACACTGTTGGTGGGAATATAAGTTGGTGCAGCCACTATGGAGAACAGTATGGAGGTTCCTCAGAAAGCTAAAAATAGAGCTACCATATGATTCAGCAATCCTGCTCCTGGGCGTATATCCAGACAAAACTATAATTCAAAAATATACATGCACCCCTATGTTCATAGCAGCACTATTCACAATAGCCAAGACATGGAAACAACCTAAATGTCCATTGACAGATAAATGGATAAAGAAGATGTGGTACATATACACAATGGAATATTAGTCATAAAAAAGAATGAAATAATGCCACTTGCAACTAGAGATTATCATACTAAGTGAAGTAAGTCAAAAAGAGAAAGACAAATACCATGTGATATCACTTATATGTGGAATCTAAAATATGACACAAATGAACTTACCTATGAAACAGAAACAGTATCATGGTAATAGAGAACAGACTTGTGGTTACCAAGGGGTAGGGGCAAGGGATAGATGGGAGTTCGGGGTTAGTAGATGTAAACTATTACATATAGAATGGATAAACAACAAGGTCCTACTGTATAGGTCAGGGAACTATATTCAATATCCTGTGATAAACCATAATGGAAAAGAATATAGAAAAGAATGTATATATGTGTATAACTGAGTCACTTTGCAGTACAGCAGAAATTAATGCAACATTGTAAATCAACTATATTTCAATAAAAAAATAAATTAAAAAAAAGAAAAAGGGCTTTCCTGGAGGTCATAGATGGCAAATTCCATTTATATCTCATTGACCAGGACTGAGTCATGTAGCCATATCCAGTTGCAAGGGAATATAGAGAGGTTAGTACGTTTAAGTGGACACATTGTCAACCTTAAAATACTAGGGTTCCATTAGTCAGAAAGAAGGAATGGACAGATTTGTGGTGGCTATACAAGTTAGGGTAATGTTAGCTGTTTTAACAAGGAAACTCCAAAATTTCAATGGCTTAACACTACAGAATTTTATTTACAGGTCGCTAAAAGTCCAGTGTGGGTATTCCTGGTCAGTGGGCAGCTTTCCGTCTTGTTGATCAGCTATGCTCTAGGGCACTGGAATCCTCTTCATTTATTAGACAGATGGGAAGAGAGAATAGAGAAAGTATACAGTGTCTTAGCCACTGAGGCCTAGAAATGACACATTACTTCTGATCACATTCTATTGGTAAGAATGGGTCACATGGGTCCATCTAGAAGAAGTGGTTCTGGGAAATGCAGTCCCTGCTTTGGCATCTGCTTCTACTGACAACTCTGTACCTGGAAAGAACACACTTTTTCTCAGTGTATTCTTTTTATTTGCCTATATTGTGTAGACTGGATCATTGATATTTTAAAATTTTATTTATTTATTTATTTTTAATTTATTATTTTTTTTGTCCTCACCGTGTGGCCTGTAGGATCTTAGTTCCCCGACCAGGGATTGAACCCAGGCCCCTGGCAGTGGAAGCATGGAGTCCTAACCACTGGACCACCAGGGAATTCCCTGGGTAATTGTTTTTAGACACTTTTTACTGTAGTACACAATCAGAAAAGTGCATGTATTATAAATGTACAGCCCAGTGCATTTTCTTTTTTTTCCTATTTTATTGAAATATAACTGACATACAGCACTGTATAAGTTTAAGGTGTACAGCATAATGATTTGACTTACATACATCATGAAATGATCACCACAATAAGTTCAGTGAACATCCATCGTCTCATATAGATACAACATCAAAGAACTAGAAAAATATTTTTTCCTTGTGATGAGAACTTTTGGATTTCCTTTCTTAAGTTTCATATGTAATGTAAAACAGTGTTAATTATATTTATCATGTTGTACATCGCATCCCTAGTACTTATTCATCTTATAACTGTAAGTTTGTGCCTTTTGACTGCCTTCATCCAATTCTCCCACCCTCTACCCACTGCCTCCGGTAACTAAAATCTTATCTCTTTCTGTATAAGTTTGTTTGTTTTTGAAGTGTAATTGACCTACAGCACTATGTTAGTTCCTGGTACACAACATAGTGATTCAATATATTTCAAAATGATCACCGTGATAAATCTAGTTACCGTCAGTCCAATGCATTTTCACAAACTTAATACACTTGTGTGATGAGCTCCAGATGCAGAAACAGAACATAAACAGCACTGCAGAAGTCCCTTTGGGGAGGATAACTTTTTGATGCATAGGTAGCTGTTGCCATAGTAGACTATCAGGGGTCTCTGCCACAGTCATAATCAGCAGGAATTTATATTTTTCAATTTAACTATGTTGCTTCTTAAGTGCCATATCCATCATCAGTGCAATTTGGTTGCTGGGTTCTGATAGGAGTTTAAACAAACAGCTCCACATGTGGCTGGCCACAGGTTCCTGATTGGCTGAATTTCTGGTGGTCTGTTGATATTCACAAGGGTGCAGGTAATTTGCAAATAAACAATGTTGTGAATCTTTTCACTTCGTCTAGTACATGAGAGTGTTTTTGGTTCTAAGTAAATATTGGTGATATTCAGTTTAATGGATCCTACAAATGAAATGCCTGAAACAGAACATTTCTCCTTAAAATATAGCTGACTGGACTTCCCTGGTGGTCCAGTGGGTACGAATCTGCGCTCCCAACGCAGGGGGCCTGGGTTCAATCCCTGGTCGGGACCTAGATCCTGCATGCATGCCGAAACTAAGAGTCCACATGCTGCAACTAAGACCCGGAGCAGCCTAAATAAATAAATATATAAATAAATAAATATTTTAAAAAATAGATGAAATTGTGGGTACCTCTGTATTGCAGAGTTTATATAAAGGTAAATGAGGTAGGCAAGTATACAGGAGCTGTTCAAGTGTTTCACATGCTTGTGTTAGTCTGGTAGGGTCTTTATTATGGTTTAGTTTTTTTTTTTTTTAATAAATTTATTTATTTTATTTATTTTTGGCTGCATTGGGTCTTTGTTGCTGCACGCAGGCTTTTCTCCAGTTGCGGCGAGCTACTCTTCCTTGCGGTGCACGGGCTTCTCGTTCGGTGGCTTCTCTTGTTGCAGAGCACGGGCTCTAGGCACTCAGGCTTCAGTAGTTGTGGCACTTGGGCTCAGTAGTTGTGGCTCATGGGCTCTAGAGTGCAGGCTCAGTAGTTGTGGCGCACAGGCTTAGTTGCTCCGCGGCATGTGGGATCTTCCCGGACCAGGGCTCAAACCTGTGTCCCCTGCATTGGCAGGCGGATTCTTAACCACTGTGCCACCAGGGAAGCCCTATGGTTTACTTTTAAGGCATAGAATCTTTAACAAGATTCTACCACATGGAGTGCTGGGTGGGCACCATATTTTTCTTTTGCTGGAGTAACCTTTGAGCACATGTATGCAGACACCATGCCCAGTGCTCTGACAGCTGCGTGATGTAGGCACAGAGCAGTGGTTATGAGCACTGGCTTTGGCATTAGGAAGATCTAGATCAAACACCTGGATTTGTCACTTTTTAACTATTTTTACTTGAGCAAACAACCTAACCACTCCTAGCTTCCTTTCCTCTCATAGGATTGTGGCGAGGCTCATCTGAGATAGTGCACATTATATTCAACCTATTAGATGTTCAGTGAAATGTTTTTGTAGCTCAGACATAGGCTGGGCTCACACTTGACACTGCTCTTTAGCAGCTGGGTGAAATTGTCCTGAACCCTATTTAATAGTTTGTGGAAAGTCCAGTACCCCATCTTATGGACTTTGGCCCTCCCATGCCACTCCATGCTTGTACTCCATGTAGGCCCTCCAATGCCCTTCACCCTAAAGCTTATCATTTCATTAGCAGACACTAAAAATTGAATATTAGACATCCTTGTACTTAGAAAAAGCTTTGCCCATTTCTGTACCTCAGGTTCCAGCTGCTATCAAAATTCCTTGGCAAGGCCACTTGTTCAGTTGTGTAGTTTGTGCACCACATGAAAGAATCTGGCCAAGAGAGGTGAGTGAAGGTAAAATCCAGCCTGCGATCTGCTTGTCAAGCTGTGAGCCTTACTGAAGGGCTTTGTTTACTCAGAGATGGTCCTTTTCTCTAATTAATACACGCAGATGGGACACTTACAGATAAGTCACACAAGCGCCAAGTTGTTTGGTCATTTTACTCTTTTCTATCCTCTTCTCCTTCCTGCTCTTTTTATCCAAGGAGATAAAACAAATGCTTTCTATGAGTTCATCTTCCTTTAGCCTAAACCCTTGGGGCCACATATTTGTTTCTCAATTTGGAGATTTTCCGAGTGAGAAAGGTACACATACCCTGTATTATGTAACAGCATCAGTAGGGTCTGGGAAAGCACTCTGTAATTAAACACATTACTATTTCCTGGCAAAATGCATAAATATTCATGCTAAGTGGGATGGATAAAGAGTATAAATAGTTGAGTCTTGCCACCAAGTGGGTTCAAGTCAGGTCAGATTTTGCTGCCATTGAGTTTGGAAAACACATTCAACTTTCAGAGTCTTTTGGGTTTCAGAATAAGGGATTATGGACCTATATTTTGATATGCAGAGTCATTGGGGTCTCTCCAGTTCCTATGTACAAACCCAGCTCAGGGCCATCTTCTGCCTGTGCAAAACTGTGTTGTAGACGTAAACTCTTGGTTGTAGTCTGATTGGCTAGATTCGATTTCTGGATTTGTGGGTATAAACTTTGCTGCACTGCTCATTAGAATCATCTGAGGAGCTTTAAAAAATTCTGGTTCCCAGGTTGTACCCCAGACCAATTAAATCAGAATGCCTGGGGGTGGGAGCCACTTTTTAAAGATCTCTAGATAGAATAGACTTGTGGCTGCCAAGGGGAAGGGGAGGTGGGGGAGGGATGGATTGGGAGTTCGGGGTTAGCAGATGTAAACTATTATGTATAGAATGGAGATTTTATATATATATATATATATATATATATATATATATGAATAACTGCTGTACACCAGAAACTAACACAACATTGTAAATGAACTATACTTCAATAAAAAAAAAATTAAATAAAGATCTCTAAATGATTCCAACATGAAGCAAAGTCCGGGAACTTCTGGCTTTGGTGAAAAGGCCAAATCGTTAAGAAAGATACAGGGGTCTGTCTGCTAATCACAGGGAGGGCTAAGCTGAGGCTGAAACAGGGACTCAGAAGCCACTTCCTGCATCTGCCCTGCAGGCTGTCACCCTAACAGCAGGGCTTCTACTCACGGTCGTTCCACTCTGAAGTCTTTATGCTCTGTATCCCACTTGATCCTATCTTGGTACTAGAAAGCAGGGAGTGTACAAGTGGTCAAACTCATCCAGTAGCCGAAAGCCAGGCTAGCAGTTAGGGGTGAGGACACCTCAAGATGTGTAGTAGGGAGGCTTCCCTGGTGGCACAGTGGTTGAGAGTCTGCCTGCAGATGCAGGGGACACGGGTTCGTGCCCCGGTCCGGGAGGATCCCACGTGCCCCGGAGCGGCTGGGCCCGTGAGCCATGGCCGCTGAGCCTGCGCATCCGGAGCCTGTGCTCCGCAACGGGAGAGGCCACAACAGCGAGAGGCCCACGTACCGCAAAAAAAAAAAAAAAAAAAAAAAAAAAAAGATGTGTAGTAGGAGAAGCAGGGCAAGAGATGCATGATGTAGTGTGACCTACTCAGTGGACATTTGCTCCCCTCGCCCTCACTTTCCCACCCTGTTGATGGTGGGCTTGGCTGCGTGACTTTTTTGGCCAGTAACGTGTGAGCAGGTAGGGTATGAACAGAGACCTTAAATGGACTGTGTTACTGGGCTTTCTTATGCTCCTAGATCTGCTGTGAGATGAGAACACCTGGATTCTGCTGCCGCCTCAGCCTGCAGCCTGGGATGGGAGAGCACAGCTTAGGGCCCAGCCAGCCAACTGGGAGTCAAAAGGTAACCATCCCCAAGAATTGGGAGTGACAAAAATACACGTTTGTTTTTGGAGCTACTGAGTTTGGGGTACTTTGTTATGTGACATCATTGTGACAATAGCTGATTAATACTGAGAGGAACCAGGGGAGCATTCGAGGGTCGTTCCAGCCTCAGCAAAGACATAGGGCCAATGTTAGCGCATAACAGCCTGGAGCTGGCAGGTAAGAGCAGCCACACCGAGTTGTTAATAAGTAAGTCAGCCCTGGATGGGGGTGGGAGGAGGGAAGAGGACTAATTCTGACAGTTTCACATTCAGAACTTGTTTTAAATGACAATGAATCTGGGTAAGCAACAACTCAGCAGCTCCCTTTTATAAAAGCATCTTGTCCCAAACTGCAGCAAGGACACACGCTGGACCAGAAACCAATCAAAATCAGTCACATCTCCAAAAACTGTGAATCACTGTGTTGTACACCTGTAACATATAATATTGTACATCAACTCTACTGCAATAACAAAACAACTCTAAGAAATATTACTATACCACAGTAATACAACGTACTATACAATACAATCAATATCACAAAAGATTTGCTATAAATTGCGGTAACTTAATTGGGGTGTTTTTCAAAGTTTTCAAATCAATGAAAGAAGGCAATAAAGGATTTGATGGCAAAAAAGTCAGTCACTGCTCAGAAATACTAACCCCCTCATCTGTCCTAAATCTTTCTAGTGCTGTTTTAGTATCAGAGGATGACCCAAAGGGTGGGTGTGCCTTTTATGTCTGTCTTTATAGAAAAGCAGGTCTGACCTTGGCCTCAGGCACAAGAAAAGTAAATAAAAAAAGATTTAAATCAAACAGAACCCCAGAGGCCCTTCCAATCCTGTTCCCATTTTTTTTCCTTCTTAAAAAAGAACTTGTCTTAGTCTAGATTATTGGGAAAGAAATGCACTATTTTTTAATTCGACATTAAAATACTGAATAAGCAAATGAAAACTTTTAAATTCTACTCTGTTACACAGTATGGTGAAGGATAATTTGGACTGTACAAGATGTAGGTATCAGTGAATAGAAGGATCCTCATGACCCAAGAAATCAGGGAATTGTTGGGTTAAACAACATTTAACAGCTTTCTTTACTGCAGGACTTTTCAGAGCCTTTGCTAGGCCAGAGGATATTTTAAGTCTCTAAGAATAAAACTTTTCCCAAGTTTAGTTGAAGATGAAGCTCCCCTCCCCACCCCCCATTCATCTCTTGGGATTGTGTGGAAAATGCTTTAGGAGATGTTGTATTAGATAAATTTCTCGGCTTGTAATAATCAGCGACTACGGTGGGTACCCTACTGGAGGGTAGACCCTGATCAGCCCCTGCCGGGTTTCCTAAACCTGAGGTCATCTCTCCATCAAGGGCCATGTCTCTCTCTTTTCTCTTTCCTGGGACAACTCTTTAGAATGCGTGGAACGAACCTGGCAAGCTTGTTAATGTCTAGATATTTATAAATATGTAAATATTTCATCACTGCTGCCTTCCTCTGTACAATGCAAGCTCCCTCGTGAAGGTATTTGTACTGATGGAGCTCAAATCCACCGGCACCCCACATCTGTCATGGTCTTTCTCCTGGAATTCAATTGGCAAGAAACACTCATGGGACTGTATTTGTTAGCATTTGAGGAAAGACTCTTTCTCCGAGGGCTCAGGGTCCCAAGGTCTGATTTTCTTTTTCCCCTGTGGTTGACAAGAGGGGCTTCTAAGCTGAAGCCCCTTGTGCAGGGCTTGCCACGTCCCCACATGCTGCCCAGCCATGTTTTAGGATTCTGGTTGGTTCTTGTACACGGCGCATCAGAGGCTGGACGTGTTCAATCTCGGTCCCTCACACCAATGCTTCATTCATCACCAGGGCAGTGTTCTTCCCTCTATTCCAAAGATAGGAAGGCTTGCTGGTGCTGCGACCAAGAGCTTATTGGAGGGTGAGATAAAAAGAAAAATTGCAGGAAAAGAATTTTTCCCAGAAAATTTGGATATTTTCCAAAGTAAAAAAAACACATTTTTGGGTTTTTTTTTTTTGGTCTCTACATCTTTCATTCATAGCCATGTGGAGTCAGGCTTGAGAATTTCAGTTACTCAGCACTTTTTAGTGCATGTCAGAATCCAGGAGGTTAGACACGAGAATTCCAAGTAGTTTTGCAAGAAAAAGATGAAGAAAAAAAGATCACTTGCCTAAAAATTGAGAGCACTCTGAAGAGGATGCCGATGTCAGATCTTTTTTGGGTTTTTTTTGCGGTACGCGGGCCTCTCACTGTTGTGGACTCTCCCGTTGCGGAGCACAGGCTCCGGACGCGCAGGCTTAGCGGCCATGGCTCACGGGCCCAGCCGCTCCACGGCATGTGGGATCTTCCCGGACCGGGGCATGAAACCGTGTCCCCTACATCGGCAGGCGGACTCTCAACCACTGCGCCACCAGGGAAGCCCCAGATGTCAGATCTTTTACTGTGGGCTAGAGCTTTCCATGGTTTGGGGCCATCACATCATTTGTGTTAATGCAAATCCAATCTCTAGGCCACATTCTGCATTTTGTTTCCTTTGCTTTAAATTTGCAGGTCATTGTGTGGAATTTGGCGTTTTGAGCTTTCGTTTTACTAAAAATTCCCATTGAATCTCTGTAAGAGTGGTTTATTAGAAGGGAAATTACCCTGTGACTTGGAATCCTACCACACATGCCCACAAACAACCCCACTTCCTCTGTTAATATTCCTTGCTGTAAATGGGTCTCCTCGCAGCGGCTCTGGCTCTTTTAATCTACGCAAGAGACCCATTTTCTGCTTCTCACCATGTTTAATTGTAGCAGGTAGCTTCCTTCCCAATGTTCTGAATAACCATCTAACTTTACTTTGATTTGCATTGTCCTCATTTTTCCATTTATTAGCAAGCATATTGGCTCTGCCAGAGTCATGTAATTATCTTTGTGTCTGCCAGATTAGGGCATATGGCATATTATTTTGGGAAGGCAGATAATGCTCCCATTTGGAGCAGTATCCAGGCAGTCTGAACATGCCTTAGAAAAGATTTCTGTATAAACTAATTTCCCCTATCAACTGTGTAACGACAGTATATTAATTTTTTGCTCTTTGAGGCATGCAGACTTAACTTGGAGAGGATTTTATAACGGCCTCCCATGATACCATTGGTTCAGCAATTTGAATATCTTAGCCTGGAAGATTTTTTTTTTTTTTTTTAAAGAAAGCAAGCTGACAGTCTGGTGTGCCTCTTAGAAAAAAGCCACCAAATCAACAGCATTGGGTCAAAAGAGAAATACGAGGGTTGTCAGATGCTTTCCATCACTTTCAGAACATCAAACGCTGTGTCTGAGAAAGGGAGACAGTCCATCAGAGGTAAAGACTTCAAGCATCTGCTGGACATCTCCTGTGGAGTCTAATAGGATTCCTGCCGCTAAATCCCTGGCAAGCACTTTGGAAACTCAGAGATGAGTCCTGAAGATATCTCAACCTGGAAAAAATGGTCATGGACAATAATTTTAAGGGAAAAAAAATGGAGTTTTTCTTATTCTTTGTTCATTGCAGTGCTATGTTAAAAGAAGATGATCTCTCTAAAGGTAACCAGCCTGCAGTGTTGACTACTTTTGCAGGTTCTCTTGTTAAGGCTTAAGGAACCCTTAGGTCATCTAGAGTAGATGACTTTGATGATGCCCCAGCCTCACACTCCTCACTCCCTGACTTCCATCATCACATCTCCTAAGAGTCATGGAGCAGTGATTCTCAAACTCCAGCTCAGAATTACCCAGAGGGCTTGCTCAGAGAGAGCGCGTGGTCCCGGTTCCAGAGCTTCGGATTCTGTGACCTGGACTGGGGTCAAGAATTAGCACTCTGCCAAGTTCACAGATGACGCTAACCATTCTGTTCTGGTGGCTACCCTGCGAGAACTGTTGGTGTAGGTGGAGGCTATGTGTACAGACTCTGAAGCTGAGCTGCTTGATTTCGTGTATGGGCAGTCATCAATTTTCCAGGTACTGTGTTAACAGAAATATATACACATCAGACCTGTACCCTTGGTATTGTGCACCATGAGGACTGCCTGGGACCCTCAACCCTCTGTGCTTCAGTTTCCTCATCGAGGATGAGCATACTAACAGCTACCCAATACAGTTGTTGGGGGTTAAATGAGACAATACTTGAAAAGTATATAGAATGGTGTCTGACACAGTAAATACAACCAATGAGTAACTATTATAATAAAATTATTATTATTAGAGCAATACTCTTAGAATTGCAATGTTTTAGACCCTGAAGTGACCTTAGAGATAATGTAGTCTAACTCTTCACCCACCCTCTTTTCTTAGGAAAGGAAAAAGAGTCACAGAGAAGTGGAATAACACACCTAAAGTTCTGTGAAGAGCTAAATGGTGCAGCTGTCAATTCTTAATTCAGTACTTTTTCCAGAACATCATGTGATTACTTTACGTTTAGAGGTTTGTTCACAAACGATCATTCAGTCTATATTAAAGATGTTTTGATCTTGTTCAGCTAACTTTAAGATCAGAGGGACCTGGGAGATACAGGAACAACGTTGTAATAATTTAATTATGTGTCTGGCTTGAGAACAAGCTCTTTGTACTCAGTCCGTCACTTTGTGTCACAGGGGCCCTGGTATAAGTGTGTTTGGTAGGAAAGATCTGCAATTCACTCTTGTGTGTTATCATTCCAAAGCCTCTTCCCTTAGTCAGCTTAGATACAGTTATTTTATTTTTGTTTCATAAGTGACTGGGCTTGTGTGGGGCAAAGTCACTGGTCGTAAAGAGAAATAGGGAACCGATTCTTCCTTTGACACACAGGAAGTGGATTCTTCAGAATAGTTCCTTAGTTTGCTTCCTCCTCTAGGTATTCACATTGGTATCTAGGGAAAGCTTTGATGTGTGCACTCATTCATTCAACAAATAGTTAATATCACCTACTGTATGCCAGCTACTCTTGGATGATGGAAAGAACTTTGGACTTTTGCATGCAGGCAGTTTTGGGCTTGATTAATTGCATTCTTGGTTCCACTTACTTGTCTTCTTTTCTGCTTGTCCAGGGCCCCTGGCCTTAGACAATAGGCCAGGGTTACCAGTTCATTGTAGGTGCTCAATAAATAATAGTTGAAAGAATGAATGAAAGATGGAAAATAATTGCAAGGGAGAGGCTGAATTCCCATCCTTGGCCCAGCCTCGGGTCCCAACTTCCCAATTTTGAAGCCTTAGGGAGGCATCTGACATTATTCATAATCTCCACTCCCACCTCATCAATACCATACCAAAAAAATTGGCTTCAGTTTATTTTCAGTGATTGACTCCAAGGACTGCTCTGACCATTTAGGAATGGCTGGGTTATTTGCTAGTGGACCTTTTCCACGTATGGTTTATAACATGTATTTATCCATTTTAAAGGCTGAGCAAAACACCAGGGCCAGCCAGGATGCTGCACTCACAAACATCAGCTTTCCAGAAAATGAGTCTGCATTGGATGTTAGAACCGTTATAATAATAGCGAACAACTATACACCTGTGTGTGGGGGCCTGGGTGACAGCCACATGGAAACATTATCAAGCTCTGGGTACCTGAGTAGGGGCTGGGGACAGTGCTCTATAGCTCCGTGAGTCATCGTCATGCAGCTCAAAGCCTTGGGCTGTGGATGACATCAGCCTGGGCATGAGTGACTCCTTAAAAAGAACGAAAAGAGGGCTTCCCTGGTGGCGCAGCGGTTGAGAGTCCGCCTGCCGGTGCAGGGGACACGGGTTCGTGCCCCGGTCTGGGAAGATCCCACATGCCACGGAGCGGCTGGGCCCGTGAGCCATGGCCGCTGAGCCTCCGCGTCTGGAGCCTGTGCTCCGCAATGGGAGAGGCCACAACAGTGAGAGGCCCGCGTACCGAAAGAAAAAAAAAAGAACGAAAGAGGGAATTCACTGGTGGTCCAGTGGTTAGGACTCCGCGCTCTCACTGCCGAGGGCCTGGGTTCGATCCCTGGTCAGGGAACTAAGATCCCACAAGCTGCCCATTGCAGCCAAAAATAACAAGAACAAAAGAGTCTCTCTTCAGATAACCATCAGTTGCCTATTAGGTGTTGCCGATTGGTTAGGCTAATTGGTTGCATATTTCTCTGTAGAGAGATTTCTGAAGTAACTCTGGTTGTAACTTATGTCTGTTATTTATTTATTTTCATTTTCATTTTTTTAAAGATTGTTTTGATGTGGACCATTTCCAAAGTCTTAACTGAATTTGCTACAATATTACTTCTGTTCTACATCTTGGTTCCTTGGCCACGAGGCATGTGGGATCTCAGCTCCCCAACTGGGAATCGAACCCACACCCCCCTGCAATGGAAGGTGAAGTCCCAACCACTGGACCACCAGGGAAGTCCCTGTTTTTTAAAATTAAATGTTTTGTTTTAGAATAGCATAGATTTACAGGAAAGTTATGAAGATTGTAGAGAAAGTTCCCATATACCCCATACCAAGTTTCCCCTAATGTTAAGATCTTACCTTACCAGGCGGCATTTGTCACAGCTAAGGAACCAGCACTAGTACGTTACTATTCACAAAACTCCATACTTTATTCAGGTCTCATTACTTTTTCCCATGTCCTTTCTCTTTGCCAGGCTCCCATCCAGGACACCACACTACATTTGGTTGTCATGTCTCTGTAAGCTCCTCTGGGCCGTGACGGTCCTCAGACATTTAGACATTCTTTGTTGGCAGGAGTACTGGCCAGTGCCTGTAGGATGTACTTTGTACTTTGTAGGACGCTCCTCAGTTTGGGTTTGTCTGATGTTTTCCTCATGGCTGGACGAAGGTTATGGTTTTCTTGGGAGGAGGACCACAGAGGTAAACTGCCCTTCTCACCGTATGAGTTAAATGGTCTGTATTTTCAAGATGGCTTATCACTGATGATGTCCATCTCGGTCACTTGGCCAAGGCAGTGCTACCAGGCTTCTCCTTGGTGAAGTAACTTTTTTCTCTCTTAACACACTCTACTTGTTGGCAGCAAGTCACTGAATGCAGCCTACACCCAATGGGTGGGGAGTTAAGTTCTATTTCCTTCAAAGAGGAGTATTTACACAAAATATTTGGAATTTTCTGTATGGGAGATCGCCTTTTCTGCTCCATTTTTTAATTTATTCAGTACTTTATTTATAACAGTATGGTCTCATGGACCAAAGTTTATTTTGCACTTTGGATTTTAATTCAATCCTACATTATTTATTCTGTTTCTCAAATTGTCCCAGTTTTGGCCCTTGGGAGCTCTTTCAGGTTGGCTGTTGTGCCCCTTTGACATATCCTCATTATTATGATTTTGGGGAGCACTTTCTTACTTTCTGGTACGACAAGATGCTCCGGGATCATCTTGTATATTTCCTGCCCCAGTCCTAGAATCAACTATATCTCCAAGGAGCTCTGGTTTCTTTTATTGGAAAATGATATTAGAAGCCAAGATTTTTGCACTGGGTGACTTGATGGTGCTTTTAACAGAGCCTCAGCTAGCGAACAACGAGGTGATCATCTGTGAGTTAATTAACATTCTTACACGGCTGTTCCAAGATTTGACAAAGCCAACAAAAGTAACTTTAGAACAAGGAATGGCTTCCCTTTAAGAGTAAGCTTTTGGGATATTAGGGTGAGGGGTAGTTACTTCTTCGGTGTAATAGAAAAAGTCCTTTATTAAGCAGTATTTTTTAAGGAGTGATGTTATTATTTTTTTCATTGTTCCAGTCTCAAAATCTTACATGCATTTCTTCTTTTTTAATTGAAGTATAGTTGACTTACAATGTTACATTAATTTCTGCTGTTCAACAAAGTGACTCAGTTATATATATATATATACACATTGTTTTTCATATTCTTTTCCATTATGGTTTATCACGGGATATTGAATATAGTTCTCTGTGCTATACAATAGGACCTTGTTGTTTATCCATTCTATATAGAATAGTTTTACATCTGCTATCCCAAACTCCCAATCCGTCCCTCCTCTCCCCCTCCCCTTGGCAACCACAAGTCTGTTCTCTATGTCTGTGAATCTGTTTCTATTTTGTAGATACGTTCATTTGTGTCATATTTTATAGATTCCCTATATAAGTGATATCATATGATATTTGTCTTTCTCTTTCTGACTTACCTCGCTTAGTATGATAATCTCTAGTTGCATCCATGTTGCTGCAAATGGCATTATCTCGTTCTTTTTTATAGCTGAGTAATATTCCATTGTATATATGCACCACATCTTCTTTACCCATCTACCTGTCAATGGATGTTTAGGTTGTTTCCATGTCTTGGCTATTGTAAACAGAGGTGCTATGAATGTTGGGGTGCATGTATCTTTTCGAATTAGAGTTTTCTCAGGATATATGCCCAGGAGTGGGATTGCTGGATCATATGGCAACTTTATTTTTAGTTTTTGAGGAACCTCCATACTGTTTTTCATAGTTAGTCCTCAAAATCTTGACTATAATCATCATGATGGGCCATCTCATTCTGCTGTCTCTTTATACCAGTACCTGGTGGGGCATTTTTATCTTGGGACTTGGAACAAATTACAGAAGGATTAGTTTGCAATGACTAAAGACTTATATGACCACATCTTTCTCTCTTCCCTGTGTTTCCCTAGCACTAACTCTCATCACCCAAGTTTATATGTCTCATATTGATGGAGTCTAAGGTGGACTGGAGCAAAGATTGAATTTTTGATTTAATTTGTTATTTAAAACATTTTTATATTCAGGCCAACACAGACACATGCAACACTGGAATGAATTTTAAAGATAAATATTGAGGCTTCAAAAAATTTTTTTCAAATTTGCTAAACAATCTAAAGGGCTATGGGTCCATGCAATGGACAATTCAGCAGTAAAAAATTAAGTACTATTACAGGCTACAGTATGGATAATCCTCAAAAAGATTATACTCAATGAAAAAAGCCAGATGAAAAAGACCACATATTGTATGATTCCAATTATATGAAATGTTCAGAGCTGGCAAATCTACAGAGACGGGGGATGGTGATGGGAGTAGGGATTAACTGTAAGTAGGCATGAAGGATCGTACTGGGGTAATAGAAATGTTCTAAAACTGGATTATGGTGATGGTTGTAGAACTCAGTGAGTTCAGTGAATTTATTAAAAATCATTGAATTGTAAATTTAACAGGTGAATCTTCTCAATAAAGTTGTTTACAAAAAAACAGAAGATAAGGAAGACAGAAAGAGAAAATGGTATGGCTCCTAGAACCGCTGGAGGTGTGAGCTTAGCTATTAGGGGTACTTGCTGGAAAAGTTTTGAGTGTAACTGTAAAGTAACTTAGGAGTGCCTAGTCCCTGCAACATGAAAGAACCTAACAAGGAATGTGTATTTTACTTACTGCAAAAACGAGCATAAATTTATTTAAAATAATTATGAATTCTATACAGTAGATTCTTATATCCATTTTCAGTACATTCTCGTGAAGGAACTGGTGATAAATCCGAACCAGATAAGACTGATCTGTCTTCTGAAAGGGACTAGATAGTGCTTTTCAAATTTTTATATGCATAGAATCACCTGGGGGTCTTGCTAAAATGCAGATTCAGATTAAGCAGGTCTGGAGTGCCACCTGAGATTCTGCATTTTAAGAGGCTCCAGAGGGATGCGCGTGCTACGGTTGGTCCATGGATCACACTTTGAGTAGCAGGAGACTAGAGCATAGTGGCAAGGGCTAAGGATTTGCAAACAGATGGAGATGGATTCAAATCTGGACTCTGCTACTCACTTGCAGTGTGATTTTGTGCAAGTTGCTTGAAGTCTGGATGCCTCAGTTTTGTCTTAGCTCACAGGGCTGTTGTGAGGATCAAATGCATATAAAACACTTAGGAATAGTCCTGGGCACATAGTGACTGCTCAGGGTAGTTGTCAATATTACTCATTATTCCAATGCTGACCATAATCCTCTTCTCTTTGTTTCTTTTGACACTGCTTACTGGAGACCCTTTGCTCTGTCTTGGTTTGGTATTAGATTATTTTATTTTTTTCTTTCTTTCTTCTCCCTCTTTTTAATATCAAAGCACTTATTTATTAAAGTTGCCCATGTCTGTTTATGTGCTTTCAGAAGGTTCACTTACGTACCCACTCTTGACTTAAGAGGTTTGCTTTCCTCCAGTATTATATACAAAATGCCTGGCCATAAATTATTTGTTACTCAGAAATGGCTTTTATCAGTTTGGAGCTGAGACTCTTCCGGTCTGCTGTCTGTCCTGTTTGTGGGCTGTGGAGTAGTGAGGAGTTTTTCAGCTGTTCTCCCTCTTTTTTTTTTTTTTTTGAAGAATAATTTCCTGATTAGAGTTTGAGCCGAAAATGGAATCTTCCCTTTGTTGAGTAGAAAAATCCTGGAAACCAAGACAATTCCTGTAAAACAATATTAAACATCTCCCTGACTCCACCCCACCACCCCACCTGTACCAGTTCAGAGGATATCCCTGTTCAATAATTCCATTTTCAATATTGCCTCACATGCAAGTGCATTTGTGTAGAGAGACCAATGCTTTTGTCTTGATGGAATTGTTCCACCAAGCACCATCTTGTTTGTGTCTCCAGGTCACATAAAGAGTTGATTATTAAATAATTTTCCTTTGTTTTTCTTTTTGGCCGTGCTATGTGGCTTGTGGGATCTTAGTTCCCCAACCAGGGATTGAACCCGTGCCCTCAGCAGTGAAAGCGCCGAGTCCTAACCACTGGACTGCCAGGAAAGTCCCTATAAGATATTTAGATGGACTATATTGTACCATCTCTAAGGTGTGTGTGTGTGTGTGTGTGTGTGTGTGTGTGTGTGTTCTGTTCAGAGGTACCCACAAGAGACTAGGCCACCACAAGAAACCAAAGGAGGCACATCTTCACTTTACACTGGTGCTAGAACTTGAGGAAATCTAAACTTGGAATGCAAAATCCCAGGCTGCTGAAATCCCTGTAGTGTTCTTTTAGATTCCAGAATGATTAACTTATGCTTTAGTAAAAGTACAGCTAGGGGATATTTTTCAAAAATCCATTTCATTGAGGTATCAATATATCATTAAATGCGTGCATTCAGTGTGTAGAATTCATGAAGCTTGACAAATTTGTGTACTCACGTAATTACCACTACAGTCAACATATGGAACATTTCCACCACTGATGGGGGATTCTTGATCCCTGTAAACTCCTCTGGGAGGGGAAGTGTGAGGCCTGCGTGTAGGAAGTGGGTGCTTGTAAAAGAGGGAGGGAAGTCATATTTTGAAGGACTATGGGAAGTGGTTTCATCAACTAGAGGAGGATGTGATGGTCGTGGACCGCAGAAGAAAATGAGCTGGGAACTAGAGTTTCCCCTGAGAAGGTCCCAAGTGAAGTCTTCCCATTTTTTTCTTTTCCTATTTTACTCTAAGTCATATTTAGTATTCTGTGTTGTGTCACCAAATCTTTTACAAAGGCACAGACTCTGTTAGTGGTGTTGGCAGGTGTCAAGAGGCAGAGAGCAAATGGACACTCCACCAGCTCTGCATCACACCTTGGCTGAGGCCAGCAAGACAGAGGCTACACCTCTTCAGGATGAACAAGGGCCTGGGAGGTCCTTGAATGACCAGGCACAAAGAAATGATGGCTTGAGATGGACTGAGAATGGTGAAGAGGGAGGACATGATGAAAACTGCAGCTCAGACTGATTCAGAAGCAGATATGAGATGAGTTCGATAGAGGAAACCCTTAAAATAGGGTAGTCAGATTTAGCAAATAAAAATTAGGATGCCCAGTTAAATTTGAATTTCAGATAAACAATGAATAATTTTAGGATAAGTGTGTCCATTGCAATATTTGAACATATTATTTGAAAAAAATCTGTTCTTTATCTGAAATTCAAGTTTAACTGGTCATCTTGTATTTTATCTGAAGACCCTACCTTACAAGAAAGGAAGACCAATAACTGGATTGCAGAGTTAACCACTTAATCAAAATGACTAAAAGTGAAGTATGAAAAATAAGAATCCATATCTTCGGGAGGTTTGAATAAAGAGTGATATGTGTGTATATATATGTGTATATATACATACACATTAAAATGATCAAAGAAGATTAAAATGGGAAGACCAGGGCTTCCCTGATGGCGCAGTGGTTGAGAGTCCGCCTGCCGATGCAGGGGACACGGGTTTGTGCCCCGGTCCGGGAAGATCCCACGTGCCGCGGAGCGGCTGGGCCCGTGAGCCATGGCCGCTGAGCCTGCGCGTCCGGAGCCTGTGCTCCGCAACGGGAGAGGCCACTACACTGAGAGGCCCGCGTACCGCAAAAAAAAAAAAAAAAGGAAAGACCAATATATATTTTTGGACTTGAACATAAAGTGAACTTGATATTTTATTTATTTGATTTGAATCTGTTTTCTAGGGAACTAAATATGTTTTTTACTTTTAGTTCCAAACTGGTTTAGTTTTTCTTTTTGGTTTAGTTTTTAAAAGTCTTTTTGAGTGGGTTATGGTTTCCTTAGAGACTTTTGAACTGGGCATCATTTCAACAAGAACAATTTTGTATCTATGGGCATTTGTTGATAGAGATTGGGTCACAGAAGCCAATGACCTTTTTTCTTTCTTTTTTTTCCTATTGGTTTATTTATTTGTTTGTTGTTTAGTTTGCTCCTTATTTTATTTTTATTGAAGTACAGTTGCTTTACAATATTCTATTAGTATCAGGTGTACAGTGTAGTGATTCGGCACTTTAAAGGATTATATTCCATTAAAAGTTATTATAAAATAATGGCTATAATTTCCTGTGCTGTACAATATAACCTTGTTTATGTATCTTATACATAGTATCAATAGTTTGTATCTCTTTAATCCCATACCCCTATCTAGCTTTTCACCATTGAGTATGCTGTTAGCTATGGGTTTGTCATAAATGGTCTTTATTATGTTGAGATATGTTATCTCTTTACCCAGTTTGATGAGAATTTTTATCATTAATGAATACTGAATTTTGTCAAATGCTTTTTCTGCATTTATTGAGATGATTGTTTGATTTTTATCCTTCCTTTTGTTAATGTGGGGTATCACATTGATTTGTGAATATTGAACCATCCTTGTGTCCACGGAATAAATCCAACTTGATCTTAAGTGTATGATCCTTTTTATATATTGTTGGATTTGGTTTGCCAGTGATCCTTCTTATTCCTTCCTCACAGTTAAAAAAATTATTTATATGAAAGTTTTATATGTATATGGTAAAAAAATCCAAGCTGTGTTAAAACACTTATCATTCCCTACCTCCAATCCCCAGAAATAACCACTTTCAATCCTTTTTAGAAATTATTTCTGATACATAATTCCACATGTCAAATAATATTCTTATGTTGTTAATTCTTCACATTATTTTTTTGATTTCCTGCTGGGCAGTTGAGAATTTCACTGTTTTATACCCCTCTCTGCAATTCTCTTTCCACCCTTCTCTGCCATCTACCCAATCTTTCATAATTTTGGTTCAATCATGAGTTGGTGTTTACCTCATTTTAATTTATAAATGTCAGTCACTGCTGAGAAATGTAATATATTATGGTTGCATTTTAATACAATTTTTGTTTTTTTGTGTTCCTAGTTGCCTCTGCTTTTTTATTTTTTAAATTGAGGTCTAATTGACATAGAACATTATATTAGTTTCAGGACTACAACATAATGATTCCATGTTTGTATGTATTATGAAATGATCACCACAATAAGTCTAGTTAACATCTGTCCTCATACATAGTTACAGAATATTATTTTCTTGTGATAAGAACCCTTACGATTTACGCTCTTAACAACTTTAAAATATGCAATACAATATTATTAACTCTAGTCACCATGCTGTACATTACATCTCCATGACTTATTTATTTTATAACTCCAAGTTTGTACTTTTTGACCCCCTTCATGGGTCACTCACCTCCTGCCCCACCTCTGGCAACCACAGTTGCCTGTTTTCACTTTTGATTAGTTTTCTATAGAATTCTTTTTATTTTTTCTCAAATGCTGCTCTCACTGATCTGTTAATGATAGCCATTTATATATATATGTATGTGTGTATATATATATATATATATATACACACATATTTTTTTTCCAAACAATCAAACACATCAAATAATCTGTTCCATTTTTTTTTCCACTCAGGAGATCTCCCTACAGCCATCTACCTTCCATCTGAAATGGTTGATCTCTAGGACTCCACTCTGCTATCATTATGAGTCTTCCCTATACAATCTGCTTGTGAATTCCCTCCACTTTTTCCTTCTGTTGAAGAAGAAAGGATGTGTCCTAAAACTCATACCTTCCTCTTTCTTTCACTGAAGCATATTATTTAATAGCTTCCCATCAAAAGGGTGCATGGGAGATTTGTTTATTTGAACATTTCATGCTTGAAAGTGTATTTTCTCCTTGTACCTGATTGATGATTAGACCTTGTATAGAATTTTAGATTAAGAATAATGACCCTCAGAAATTTGGAGGCACCTAGGGTGGCCATTCTTGTTTCCAATATTTTTATGTGACATATTTTCTCACTGTGAAAGTGTTTAGAGTCTTCATTTATTCCAGATGTTCTGATTTTTCATGAGGATGTGACTTTGTTTGAGCCTCTACTAAAACACAGATGATAATTCATTGTATTTGTCACTTAGAGAACTAGAGACTCAAGTCTTCAGCCATGGGCTATCTTCTTGTATTGCAACTTTGATAATTTTACCTATTCCCTTCCTCTGTTATTTCTGGAATTCATATTAATCAAATATTGAACTTCCTGGGTTATCTAATTTTGTTTTATTTTCCCTCCCATTTATCTTGTCTTTGGAAAATCGTTCTACTTTCTGGGTAATTTCCCTTCCTCCAATGTAAGTTCTGCAAATTTGCCATCTAGCCTTTCCATCAAAAATTTAATTTCGGTTAAATTTTACGTGATAGCTCTTCACTGTGCTTTGACTAATACTTTTCACTAGCTTCTTATTCTTGTTTCACAAATGTAAATACCTTCTCTTAGCTTTCTAAAAATACATACTATAGGTTTTTCAAACTTTTCTTTTCCATTTGTTGTCTCTGTTTCCTTCAGATCCTTCTTTTTCTGTTTGTTTTGATGTCTTCCATGCCAAAAATCTGCTCTCATAACTGGTGATCTTTGGCTTTCCATATATAATTGAGAGTAAAGCACTAGAAAGCAGACTGGAATCTGTGTGTTATGGGGAGGGGACCTTTCCACTGGTGGGAGTCATCTGAAGATGATGAGGTAATGAGGGGGTGTTTTTATCAGGGGGCTTTACCTGTCTTGAAAGAGCTTATATTTGTGTTGTTTGCTTCCCTACGGAAGAGAGTCCAGCTTGCAGATGGAGTGGTATGAAGGGACAGTAAATTGCTTGGCTACTGTCATTTTGGGGCAGGTGGAAGGAGAAAGAAGAGGTTCTTGTAGTTCAGTATGTGGGTTTTAATTGCTCCATTTTCAGTCCCACCGCTAATTTCATTCCTTTGCTATCTCCTCTTCCCTTCTGTTTTTGTCCTTTTGTGTTAACACAATTTTTTATTCTTTTACTGGAATTTCAGTGGAGTCTGGCTGAAAAGGGAGAAAACCATAGAGGATTATCCATCTTTATTTAGAAGTCTAAGACAACTACTTTTCACAAAAAATCTTTATCAATCAAGTCCCCTTAATTTCCACATAAATAGACTGTGTTGACTTTAAGGAATGGAATGTACTACTCTCCTTTCCAACCAGACTCTGAGCTGAGTGGTATCTTGCCATTGACCTGGGTCCTATACAGGACCCTGTGGTTTTGAATTCCCATATCTTAGGTCATCCTTTGTTTCTTGTGGGCTCATTTTAATGAGCCAACCATAGCCAGACATAGGCCAACCTGGAAACACCTCAAAGTGTAGGTGCTGGGAAGTGGGCTGATGAACTACATGAGAACACGATTAAAGATTTGAAGTCCCATTGAGTGCTAAACAGAGATTCTTTGATGTTGGGTCCTTTAATCAAGTTAAAAAAATTCTGCTGAAGTGAACCTGTGCCTTCATTATTAGGAAGTAGGATAGCATTTGAAATGCAATTGTAGAAGCAGTGAAATACATCCAAGAATCCGTGAAGCAGACACAACTCTATTATCACCTATAGTGGACCCAAATATGAGGAATTTGGTTAAAGTCTTTTGGACATCCGTGATTTCTAAATCTATTTGTGATAGCTAATGATAGTCCCTGGTTATTATTAAGAATACTCTTTGTCCTCCCCAGGGGGAAGAGAGATTCTTAAGGATGTCTTGATGTATAATTAGGTGGGAATGCAGTTATATTTCTCTTTGAAAGTTTGAGGATAACCCCCTAGCTTGCCAACGGACCTTATTATAAAGCTATTATGCTTATGGAAATTGGTGGAGCTTTTATGATCTCATATGAGTATGGAGAAGGCAATGAATGGGAAAATATTCTATTAGATCAGTGCAGCAATTTTGGAATGCCTGATTAGGTGGAAAAATATTTATTGAGTGTCTACTATATGCTAGGCATTGTGCTAGAATTTAAATGCATTATCATTATTTAAGTCTTTGGAATCACCCCATAAGGTGGGTACTATGATTATATACATTCTATAGAGGAGCAGACTGAGATCACAGAGGGAGTATAAGTGGTGGGAACTTATTTTGAAACTAGGTATTTCAGTTAGGCTGTGTAGTGGATGATATAGGAACTCTTTCAACCCTCTAGGATCTGATTTTGCTGTGTGTGTGTGTGTGTGTGTGTGTGTGTGTGTATCTATGCTTCAGTGTGCTTTTGCTTGTAGTATTTACCACTTGCAGCTCTTTTTCAGAGGTCTGCCCTCAGGATACTGGAACCCACTTTTCCTGGGGTGGCCTTTAACCAACAACTGCCCGATGTGAGACTATGAAAGGTCAGCTTTCTTATCACAACTTGGCACAGTTGTGAGGTGTCATTGCACAATTTTCCCTCAACAGACAGGGAGGCAACCAAGGCCAGCTTTCCTCACTCTGCCTTGTGACGGGCCACATTCTACATGTACTGAGAAATTCAAACTTTTTACCCTGGTCTTTAAGACCCCCATGTCCTCACGTGATCCAGGTTCAACTCGCTGCTCCAGCTTCCTCTCACTATCACCCTCCTCACTTTCGCAGGCATGTGGCCTGCTTTCTGTTGCTTGAATGCACCAAGCTCATGACCACCCCAGGGTCTTTGGACTTATTCATGCATTCTAAAGTAACCGCTCTATCTAAAGTAACAGCCAACCCCCAGATCAGTAAGAAAACCACCTTACTCTGTTTCATTTTCTTTCCACGTTTATTATCTCATGATAGTGCATCCTTCATTTGTTCATGTACTTACTTGTTGTCTCTTCTTCTGCATTAAAATGTTGCTCCCCTGTCCTGTTGCGCACGTCATCCCTCGTGCCGAGGTCAGTGCCTGTCTGTGTCCTGCTCCGGCGACACGTGCTGCCTGCATCAAAAGGGCAAAGTGGGGTCCTTTTCCTTACATGCTTTTCGCATTCTCTCCTCTCCATGACGTTGTCAAACATATCAGATTACTGGAGGTGGAAATAGAAATCTGTGATCTATGTCTCAGAAGCACACAGCAAGGATTGACATGTTACAGGATAGAGACAACCCGGATGGCCATCTAGTGTGTTAATGATATTAGATTTGTGTTCAAAGCAAGTTTATGTTGCCCTTTCTGAGGCTTGATTCTAGAATTCCTGACCCAAAACGTTTCTGCTGGCAGGGAATCTCTTCTTCTTCTCCTTTCCTGCAAGGGTATTTTTTATTCACTGCATCCCTCTGTAAGACAGAAAGGCTTGTTCCCATTCCCACATCCTCACCCTAGCCCTTGACTCCCAAGAGGGGCTTCAATAACATTTTCATATTTCCAAGTAGATATTTTGCTCTGAACGTGACAAGTCTCTGCTTGGACACTTGAACTGCCTAAATATGGATAGTTGATTTGTTCTTGTTCATAGTTCATAATTTTTGAGAGCAGTTGCCTGATCACATAGCTATATGTGCAAACGTGAATACTGCTGACTGCTATACGCCTGCCTCGTCAGTATTTTATTTTGTTTTATTTCACTTCATTTTATTTATTTTATTATTTTATTTTTGGTGGCTTAAAGTAACAGAACTTTATTCTCTCACTGTAGAGAAAAAATGAGAAGTCCAGAGGCCAGAAGTCTGAGATCAAGGTGTCAGCAGGGCCACGCAGACTCTAGGGGAGATTCCTTCCTTGCCTCTTCCTAGCTGTTGGTGGTTGCCAGCAACCCTTGGTGTTCCTTGGCATGTTGATATATCACTCCACTCTCTGCTTCCATCCTCACATGGTGTTCTTTAGGTGTGTCTCAGTGTTGCTGTGTCTTCATAGGGCCTTCCTTTTTATTTTTCTATTTCTTTAAACAATTTTTAATGCAATTTTAAAGGTTATACTCCATTTACAGTTATTACAAAATATTGGCCATATTCCCCACATTGTACAATATATCCTTGTAGCTTATTTTATACATAATAGTTTGTACCTCCCACTCCCCCACCCCTATATTACCCCTCTGCTTTTCCCACTGATAACCACTGGTTTGTTCTCTGTATTTGATTCTGCTTCTTTTTTGTTATATTCACTAGTTTGTTGCAATTTTAGATTCCACGTATAAGTGATATCATACAGTTTTTGTCTTTCTCTGTCTGACTTATTTCACTTACCATAATGCCTTCCAATAAAATAAGAAATGACAAAACCCATAAAACCATTCTTGGCTGAACCTGCACAAATCCGTGTGCACATGTTTCTGACATTTTGCAACAATATCCTGTTGCTTTCTTTCTGCTTGTCAATGTCATTGTTTCACAGTCAGTGTGTTTATGCCAGGAGGTTCTTTTTTCTGGAGAATTTGTGGGGGGTTAGCATGAGACCTGGATAGTCACAGGTCAGACAGGATACAGGACAGTCTAGAGAAGAGGCCAAGTCACAGGGCCTTGCCTTCAAACAGAGAGGAAGGAAGGAGGAAGTGGAGCAGTAGACACAGGTACACAGAACCCATTTTCAAGCCAATGATGGGACCACAAGGAAACAGAGCTTGTTGTGAAGCTAAGACTGGGATATGACACTGGTCCGCATTGAGATCAGGAAAAGAACAATAAAGGGGAAAATTTACTGCTGAGGACTATGGAACATGGGCTGCACACCATGCTTTTCATTCATGGATTTGTCCAACCTTGTATTCGTTGATCTATCAGGTGTTTATTGAGCACTTACTTTGTTTCATCTTGATGATGACCCTTGCTTGGGTGTTAAATTCTCTGTATCTAGTTCATCCTCTTCCCTGAAAGGTGCTGGCTGTTGAACCATTTTGCAATTGAAAGAGTTTCTCTAATAGACAGCCTTCCTAGCCTTCTAACTTCCTGTTGCTGGTTTAGATCCTTAGTCGGGGAGCTGGAGCAGAAGAGGAAGGGAGAGAAAAGAGGATGTGGTGTTGAGGCTACAGAGCAGTTGGGGATGAATGGACTGGACACTGGCCAGAGTGGTAGGGAAGTGGGCGTGTGTGTGTGGGTTAATTCTGCCAAGAACTCAGGTGAGTCTTGGACAAGGAAAGTCTACACCCTATGGTCCCAAGAGCCTCTCTGTATATATGTCCTCTTTGATAGCAGTGCTGTCCAAAGGCAAGGTTGTTTTGAGAGCTTTGGGGCGCTTTTACCTGTTATTTCCTCCTGCTTTCCATCTTCTGGGCACACAGTAGAATTAAACTTCCTGGGCCCCTGTGGTTGTGGGGACCGTATGGCTTACTTCTGGCCAATGAACTGAGATGAGAAGTGACATGTGTCTCTCCTGAGCTGCAGCATTTAATTGCAGGTGTGAGACCTTCCTGACTGCTCTTTTCCCTCTGCCACTGGCATCCAGCAACAATGGAATTGGTGGTTGCTCTGTCTGCCTGGACCCTGGGGTGAAGAGATTTGGGGAGCAGCCCCCACACCATTCCCTTCCCACTCCTACCACCTGACCTGTGATATACAGGGAATGTGAATGAGAAACAACTTTGTTGTTAAGTAGATACTAAGATTTCAGATTTTTTGTTACCAAGCAGCATCTAACCCACGCATTCTTAAGAGGGACAATATTGCCACCAAGGGGGTGAAAATTGGTTCTTGGGATGGGTGAAAATATACAGTATATACATACGGTGAATAAACAAATATATAAAGTATCTGTGGTTTTGAAATTTCATGGGGGGGTGAGGATTCAGAAAAAATGTCTAAAAAGGACTCCCTGGGGAGGTGATAATGAAAAATAGGTTGAGAAAACTGATCTGGCTTATCCTGAATGATAGAGCTATGAAGCAGAGTCTTTTTTTAAAAATTGAAGTACAGTTGATTTATAATATTGTGATAGTTTCAGGTTTACAGCAAAGTGATTCAATTATATATATATTTCAGATTATTTTCCATTATAGGTTATTACAAGATACTGAATATTGTTTCCTGGGCTATACAGTAAATCCCTGTTGTTTACCTATTTTATGTAGAGTAGTTTGTATTTCTTAATCCTGTACTCCCAGCTTAACCCCCCTTTCCTCTTTGGTAGCTATAAATTTGTTTTCTATGTCTGTGAATCTGTTTCTGCTTTGTATATAGATTCATTTGTATTAGTTTTCAGAGTCCACATGTAAATGATCTCACGTGGTATTTGTCTTTCTCGGTCTGATTTACTTCACTAAGTATAATATTCTCTAGGTTCATCCATGTTGCTGCAAATGACAATATTTTATTCTCTTTTATGGCTGAGTAGTATTCCATTGTATATATACCACATCTTCTTTATCCATTCATCTGCTGATGGACACTTGGGTGGTTTCCATGTGTTGGCTATTGTGAATAGAAGGAGCACATAGTCTTTGTCTTTCTCTGTTCCTTTCTGCATCCTTTCCCCCCTTCTCTGTCAGCTCTAGAACACTTTTGGCTACCAGTGCCAAGATGAATATATGTTTGAAACTTTTTAGGACAAGCGTATTCTTAAATTTTCTGTTTCTCTGTCACCATAAGTACTTTTGAATATTCCAGGCGTGTTCTTGATTTTGGGCTTGAAAAAATATGTTTAATTTACCCCAGGGCCTCCATGGTTGTTTGACTTATCTTGAATAGAAGGGTTCTGAAAGTTTTGTTCATGTTCTTTTGTAGGGGGTGAGAAAAAGACCGCCAGGGTCAGCTTGTGTCTGGGGAATTTCCAGAAGTTCACCTTGCCTTGAGGAATAGTGAAGGAAGAAGCACTTTAATTTTTTGGTTAAGACATTGAGAATGTTTGGGCTTAGAGTAGAAAGTAAATCAGAGATAGCTTTTTCGGTCCCTAAGACCTGGCTAAAGGAGGCTTTTTTTTTTTTTTTTAAATTTAATTATTTATTTATTTGTCTGTGTTGGGTCTTCGTTGCGGTGTGCAGGCTTCTCGTTGTGGTGGCTTCTCTTGTTGCGGAGAGCAGGCTCTAGGCATGCGGGCTTCAGCAGCCGTGGCTCGCGGGCTCCAGAGCGCAGGCTCAGCAGTTGTGGCACGCGGACTAAAGAAGGCTTTTGAGGTGAGGGGGGAAATGCCGAACACTATCTCCGTAAGTAAACAGAGGAGGCAGATCCCCATGGGGCACCCCTGGACAAAATATCTCCCTAACTGGAGAACACTGTCTCCTGAAGGATAAAGCAAGGGAACCAAATATAAATGAGCCCGTGTAACTCAAAGCTATAATATTAAACAGCCCAATGAGAAGTAAGACTCTACTTCTGGGGAAAAGTTCAGGAGACCAGACAGCCCCCAGATGGACAGAAGGAGTGACAGGGACCTAGCCAGAATGTGGGACCATGACGGTGAGCTTCTGCTTATTCGATTGATGCTGTGAGACTCGAGGTGACCCTCTTGGCATATAATCATTGCTTAGTAAATATTTATTAAATGAATGCACACATGAGGGAGTAACTGTCATCGACCACAATGATTCCCAGGGAAAACAGCTAGGCTGTGATGATGGAAGCAAGGGTGGAGCAACCCTTGGGGGAATAGGCCCCCTGTGCCCCCTTTTTCCCCTCTCTTTGTCCACTGCTTTCAGTAAATAGGCATCTTTTCTTTTTAACCTCCCTGGTGTTGGGTGCTCAATTTGAACAGTTCCCATGGGTGGTGACTTCTTTAGTTAAACTTGGGAGGTCTTCTAAAACAGCTCCTCTATTCTTTATCCTGTTATTCTACAAATCCTTGCTACTCAGTGTGGTCTGTGGAACAGCAGGATCACCCTCACCTGAGAGCTGGTTTGAAATGCAGAATCTCAGGCCTGGCCCCAGACCCACTGAATCAGAGTCTGTGTTTTACCAAGATCCCCAGGAAATTCATCTGTCAATCAAAGTTTGAGAGGCTCTGCTATAAATGATTGTAAAGATGATGTTTTACCTCTTATAAGTAATAAAACCACAAGAAAAAGGAAAGACTGTGTAAATAAGTAATTGTTCACATCCGTGAGCTAGAAAAAGAAAGCATTGTGTGAAGGGATGCCCCAGAGACCCCTACGTCCCCCACCTAGTGAATCAGTCATTGGCACCTCATCCTTTGGGGTGAGACGTCCCCATTGGATGTGTTGTTCATGATGCTGACTGCTTGAGAAAGAGAACTGGTCCATGTCTTTGTGATGATCATATAGTAAGAAGAGGATTTGCCCTTTTCTTGATTTTAAATCCACTGCTGCACAACCGTTGTTTTTGAAGGTTAATTACAAATCTAATAGAAATTTTCTTAAGAAGAATGAAAGACTCCTTAATATAAAAGTATATATTTTATTTGAAATCCATTTTATGATCAGAACATTCTCTTAATAAAATAGTTTATTGCTCACCTGAGGGCAAGAATTCTTCAGGTACCAGGTGTCTTATTGTAGGAATATATAAATGCTCAGCACGAACCTGTGAAGTGCGATACTTTACAGCGTGTACTTGAACATGTATCAGAATCTCCCACAGAGCTCATTAAAACACAGGCTACGGGCTCCCTCCCCAGAGTTTCTGATTCAGTAAGTCAAGTGGGGCCCAAGAATCTGCATTTCCAATAGTTCCCAGGTGATGCTTGTGTTGCTGGTCCAAGCCACTCTACAAACCACTATGATAGAGAAACTTCAAAAATACTGGGCCTCTCTCATTAGAGTGGGTGAACCTCTGTCTGGCCCAAGAGCCAGCTTCAAGCCTTTGGCTCGATTTCATGTACATTGTTACATTATTGCTTGTTATTGCAACTTCAGTCCAGGAATTCATATATCTCTTGGGGGGAAGTCTGAGAGAGGCTGTAAGTTGTCCCTTGAAATCTCACTTCCCTTTGTCTATACAATAAGTTCCCTTTATATGAACCTTCAAGCTGTGAAGTTTCAAAGATGCAAATGTGCCCCTGTGTGCCAGCTGCTGTGCTGTACTACTGTACTATTCGAGGTACTGTAAGATTAAAAATGTTTTCTTTATTTTGTGTGTTTGTTTTTTATGTATTATTTGTGTGAAAAGTATTATAAACCTATTACAGTACAGTACTATATAGCCAATTGTGTTAGCTGGATACCTAGGCTAACTTTGTTGGACTTTTACAAACGTACTCTCGGAACGGAACTCGTTTGTATGTAGGGGACTCACTGTAGTGGTAGAAGCCCTGATATTTAGCTGGGCACCTGGCTCCCCAGAATAGTGACTACATTTCCTAGCCTTCCTACACCTAGATGTGACCATGTGACTATGCTGTAGTCAGTTATATGTGGGCAGGAGTGATGTGTGTAATGTCTGCATTACGCCCTTAAAGGGAAAGGACACCTTCCATTCCCCTTCTTCCATCTTGCTGCCCTGAATGTGGATATGATATGGGTACCATTTTGGACCAAGAGGAAAAGCCAACCAGCTATGCTAGAAGGAAATGGGATGCCTGACGAAATGGAGCTACCATACCACCCTGGACTGCTTAGTGGCTGAATTGTTAGGCTCGAAGTAATCACCTTTCTTATTGAGGCCACTCTTATTTTGGGCCTATGACACAGAAGCCCAACTGCTATTCTAACTAATGCCAGAGGATAGTGTGACAATTCTATTTACTGGAAAGATTCTATTTACTTTTGAAGATTTTTCAGGATACAGCACCACAAATGAGTTTGGAAGAGCAGAACAGAGAACTTATTCTTTGTTTTGTTGGGTTTTTCATTTTTAAGTGTTCAGAAGGAAAAATACCTGCCCACTTTAAAAAATAATTATGAAAAAGAGTAGGATGAAGCTTACAGAGAAAAAGGTCTAAAGCAGCTTAATGTTAATCCAGATCAAATGTCATAGAAATAGGATCTGAGCACAATATGTCTATTATCTCCACTCTTTTCAGGCCAAGAGCAATGCTTAAACGGTAAACCTATAGAACTGTCAAAGGAGGGAAATATCATAGTCTCAGTGTATTGTGACTTGAGGGAAAAATTGAAATAAAGTCTTTCATGGTAGCTTTATGAATAAAATAGAAAAATTAGGGTTGGACTTCGCTATGGTTAGACAGAATTGTGTCTGACTGATCAACTATACTTTTTTTTTTTTTTTTTTTTGCGGTACGCGGGCTTCTCACTGTTGTGGCCTCTCCCGTTGCGGAGCACAGGCTCCGGACGCGCAGGCTCAGCGGCCATGGCTCACAGGCCCAGCAGCTCCGCGGCACGTGGGATCTTCCCGGACCGGGGCACGAACCCGTGTCCCCTGCATCGGCAGGCGGACTCTCA